>NC_084495.1:33283781-33610547 GCF_030035675.1 Rhineura floridana | reverse complement strand
TTGCACTACTCCATGTAGCAGAAAACAGCAAGATGGGGGAGGGAGGGGAAGGGAGTGAACCATAATAATGAGCAGTCATCATCACTAGTTTAACAACTATCAGCTCTCTCCAGTAACCATCCTTTGCACCCTTAATTCCTAGTTGTTGTTTTTAAACTGCTATTTCCTATTCCTCCAAAGCAGGGGTGGGGAACCTTTTCCACCTGGCAGGCCACATCCTAGGCTTCCCCCCCATCCCTGGTAAGCCACTTTGACAGGTGCCCCCACCTGTCGATCACCGGAGGACTCATTTTTTTCCTTTGTAGCATGACTCAGGTTCAAGCTGCGCTGCAAACAAAAATGCAAGCCGGGCATGAGGTCACTGCCGATCAACACCCACTTCAAGCCCGGCTTTTGCCAGGGGTTGGCTGGGCTATGGAGATCCTCACGGAGAGCCCAGTAGAACAGCTGACCCCTGCAGGCTTGCTGTCGCTGCCAACAAAAGGTGGGGTATAAATGCTGTAAATAGATGAAAATATTGCAGATGGGGGGGGGAGATGACTGTGGCCAAGAAGGAGTGGCCTGCCTAAGGCCGTGAGATTCTCCATCACCACACCAGCTCACCTTCTGCATCAGCAGCTGTTAAGAGCTGAATGACGGTCACTGGCGCTCAGAGGCAAAGGAAAACAACGAAAACACCAATTAGTACTTACAGATATAATTTTGGGAAGGTCATCAGGGCGTTGATAGGGACATGTTGCTCCAGCAGACTGTAGGCCACGATCGGCAGAGACGTAAAGCAAATGTTGAACATGGTCAGGTAAGCGGCGTCATACAGAGGCTTAAAAAACAAATGAGGAGGAGGAGTCAGGGGGGAAAGCAGGCCAATCGCTTGCTCCTCCCCTCTCCAAAATACTCCTGATGCTGCCTGCTGCCCCCTCCTCTACATTGTTTAAAATTTCGCTCCCCCTTGGTTTCAAGGTTACCACAGACAATTCAATCTCAGGTTTAGAAATAGTGGTGTGCTCGGTCACCTATGGCGACTGGAAAACAAGGTAGGGAAAACCTTTGTGGAGTTAGGGGGCACTCTTCCCATCCCCACCCACCCCCCTTTTGGACTGTCAATATGCCACACTGGCCTTGTAGAAGTTCGTTTTCCGGAGATTTACTGGCAAGGCTGACTATAACTTAATCTAACCCTGGATAGGTTGAAGCAGATGCGGGAAACCTCTGGCCCTCCAGATGTTGCTGAGCTGCAACTCTCACCATCCCATGCTTGCTACAGCTGATGGGAGTTGTAGTTCAGCAACATCAGGTCAAAAGGTTCCCCACAGCTGGGTTAAAGAGATGGACAGGGAGAGCCTAAGGGCGTTACTCAGATGTTAAACTACCTGGATCTCAACAGGATTTGCTTTTGAGCAAGAATGCTGAGGATCCCAGCGAAGAGATGGCGACTGCCCTACCTGCCCATGAGCTTACAACATAAGAAGATGCTTTATACTGGGTATTAGTCTGCCTAGCTCAGGATTATCTGCTGTGACTGGCAGTGGCTTTCTGGGGTCTTAGGCTGAGGCCTCTCCTGGCACCTGAAACTTTGAATCCATTTAGCTGGAGACATCAAGGGCTGAATCTGGGCGAGTAAGGCCTATGCTCGGCCACGGAGGTTGGGTGCCTCATCAGTGATCCTCACTGCTGAGAAGGAAACCGAACTTCTGGTCTGGATCCAAACTACACAAGGGGTTTTTCACCTCCCTGCCTTCTTTCAGGTTTCTCCTCAAAAGCCACATTTTCCCATTAAGCTTCTAGCACAACCCATCAGGCCTCATCCCCTGCTCACTAGGCCCAAGAGCTCAACTGCGCTAAAAGGCATGGTCTTCTCACACTTACTCTCTGTTGCCCCTCTAAGCTCCTGTTCAGAGCAGATCTACTGAAGTTAATGGACATGGCTATGGTGCATTCATTTCAATGGGTCTACTCTGAGCAGGAATAGCATTGGATACAACTTTTACTGACTTAAGGTTTTATCGGAGTGTTGGAGAAAGGGTCAGCTATTGAAACAATGCAAAGGTCATCATAGGGCCGGTATACGCCTCTTCCTGAAAGCCACCTTTGCACACTTTCCTGGGAGTACGTTGATTTGAAGAGAGAGAAGCTTATTTCTGAGTAAACCATGTGTAGGATGGCACCGTTTAAGAGTGATATTCAGTGAAGAGTACACCCACTGAAGTTAACAGTCATGAGTAATTTTAGGTTCATTTCAATTAGTCTACTCAGAGTAGGACTTAGTTGAATACAACCCTAAGTGCCCAACACACACACTTTTCTCACTAACATGTTAGCTCTAGTGGTGAATTACTAGTTAATCTGCTGTGCAGAGATTGCTGCCATTTTGTACAATGTTACGGTTTCAAGAAGAGAGCTGAACCCTACTCAGCCAGATGGCACATGGACACCAAGAACCAATCCTGCAAGTGCTGGAACGCTAAATTCAAGGAGAGGTCTCACGTCTTAACAATGAAAGAAAGCATAACCTCACTCTGAACTTTTACAGAAGGAGACACAGAAATGAACTGTAAAAAAAGGAACCACAAACAAACAAAAAGAATAGACAGTCACAGGAAGTGTGCTTCTGAGAAACAGCTGCATTCTAAGCAGGAGAAATTCAGCTCATTAACAAAGTTTGGCAAAAACAGTGATTGAATGGAACTCTTGAGAAACTGCACATCATGCTCATTCATTATATCCTAAAGTCCACTTTCATGGAACACTGGGGAGTTTGTGAGCCTCTGCTAATGAGCCAGCTCAGTCTAGGTTTGCCTGAGAAGGCAATTTGCGTGCATTGGGGTTACAAGTGGGATTCAAGGATTTTACATAAGCTGTGGACAACCTTTTAAGGTGAAAAGGGCAGGAAACCAAGGCAATACAAGCAGTTGCAGACTTCTGCAATGACTGAGACAGCTGCCAAACAGTTGCACTTCTGATTAATAAAAAAAGTGGCAATCACCCAGATGGCTTCAACAGCTTTTTTTTTGTACAATGGGATTCCCAATGTGCACCTGCCCCTTGCAAGATTCTTTGTTTAAGAACAACAATGCAGGAGTGTTTTTGGCTGAGAGAGGACTCTTTCATTTCAAGATATCTCAGCGTTCAGAACACCAGAGGGGTGCAGACCCTCCCCAATTGCACTGGGTTCTCAGGGAGACAATGGGCATGCAAGGCAAGGGCAGGACTAGCGAGGCTGTTAAGGACCAGCAGCTTACTAGATCACTAACAGGACACGGATCTTGCCTGGACTGTGCAGGAGGGGACACTTAGCAACCTAACCTGGAGAGAAGAGAGGTTCAAGGCAGGAATGGGGAGGGGGGATGGCACTCCTGATGTTGCTAAGCTACAACTTCTATCATTTATCATCACAATCAATGACAGGCATTCTGGAAAGTCCCAAATACTCAATGAGCTTGACCTGTAAACAGGGGTCAATTGCTTCAATAGGACTTGTTACCAAATCATGTACAGCCAGGACTAGAGACTTTAATAAGTGACCCCTTTATTAAAACTTGGTGTGCAAAACATGTCTTCCTTGTACTATATCCTTAAGTTGGAAGGAACACTACTCTAAGAATTAGCAGTCCTAGAACTTCAGTCCAAACTTAAAATCTGTGATCCATAATTTCCTTTGGATCACATAGTCATTACCGATAGCAGCAACATACCTGTTGTGAAAAGCCACAGAAGAACTGGTACAAAAACTGTGGAAAAATGAAGCAAAGGTTCTGAAAACAAAACACAAAAACAAAAGCCATGTTACTAGGGAAACTTCAGTAACTTATTTTTAAACTTTGACAACCAAGAGATTGGTTGAAGGACTGAAGGACAGAAAGAGGCAAGGAAGGACCATTGCATCTTAAGCCAGCATGAGCACCATGGGCCACTCATTTAGAATCAGTGCTTTGGATTTTTCACCTTCCCCGCAGCCTGCCAATGTTCAGCTTGGCATTAACCAATGCTTTGCAGAAGATGAAGCCACCCGCACCTCCAGTAGTTAACATGGACCAGCCAAGTCCATTACCTTGTAGAAGAAATACTGTACAAGGTGTGAGATTCTCACATAGTACAAATGCCCATGCACCAACAGCAATTTTTTCAAGTCTTTAAACTTTGGGATTGCGTAGTCACTGTTTCGGGAGGCTTGGCGGCCCTCTTTACCTTTGATACCTGAAAACGCAGGTTTAAAAAAAATGGCAGTTAAAAATCAGAGTTTCCTGGCCGGTACACAATGTATTAAAATCCCAAGTGGTCAGGGTTCACTTCATCCACATCATGCATACTTTTATAAGTCTCTAGCATCTTCCACACTCTTCAGTTTTCTTTCCCTCCCTAGACAAAAATACTCCAAACAGCCTGTCACTGGTACATGCTTTAAGACATTTCTTACCTATGCCCACATGAGCTTCCAAGATCATGCTTACGTCGTTGGCCCCATCTCCTACTGCCAGTGTTATTGGGCTGCCCTTTGAACACTTAACCATTCGAACAATCTAAATAGGCAAAACAGAAGACACACCCAATAAAGGCAGACTGAACGGGGCTTTTTCAGTTGTGGCCCCCACCCTGTGGAACTCCCTCCCAAATGATCTCCACCATGCCCCTTCCATGATGAGTTTCTGCCAGGCCTTTGGGGTTGGCTAGATTTTATCTTCATTGTTTTTAGATTTTTAATGTCTAGGTATTGTATGCCTATTTTGTACGTTGCCCAGAGTGACAGGACAGCCAGCCAGATGGGCTACTAATAAATTCAATAAATAATAACAACTGAGTAAGGTCCGCTAATCTCCTCTCCCTTCCCTGTGTCACTCACATGCATTAAGTTTAGTGGAATGCAAAAAGAAGAATGGATTCAGATTTGATCTAAATCTCCTCAGGAAAGATGGTAATTTCACATATTTTGATCTGATTTTCTTTCACTAGTCCAGGAGTGGGGAAACTTGTGGCCCACCAGATGTTGCTAAACTCCAACTCCCATCAGTCCCAGCCAGCGTGGCCAATGTTCAAGGATGATGGGAGTTGGTATTCAGCAAGATCTGAAGGGCTGCAGGTTGCCTCCCTACCGCTGCACTGAAAGAAGTTGAAAACAGCTAACACAGAAAATGAAAATAACTGAAGCAACAACAAACATATTATCTAACTACATCTGGCTGCCACCACCCCAGCCAATTAGCATGAGGAGATGATCTGATAAAAGGAGATGCGCCGGAAGGAGAAAGGTGGCCAGAAGCGGTGGCCGGCCTTGGGATCAGCGGATGAAGCAGCAACAGCAGATTACCTTGCCGGCTGTCCCCTGCTTCTCACCAGCTTCCGGCTTCCCATTCTGCTCCTCTGCCTAGACCATCTCCTCATCTTAATTGACTGGATGGTGGCAAGGCAGGCAGGTAGCCATGCAAGAGACCGACCACACAGTAAGAGTAGACACAAAGTGGGTTGGTGTCAGGTGAGTGAGGCACCAGTGGCTGCACACCCATGCCTAAGGGAAGGGGGTGGGGGGTAGCTGGGCTTGCTGTGCCTGGGGTTAGGTGGTGGGGTTGGTGCAGAGTATGCAGAGACGGCAGCCCCTAGTAATGAATAAAAAGCTAAAATAATCAAATCAGCGGGTAGAACCTATTATTGCTTCACCCAGGTCTTCCCCAGGGACTGAACGGAGAATACTAATGGGGCAAAATGGGCCTCTCTAGGGATGGCCTTCCAGAGAAGCAGCACCACAGCCAAAAAGGCTTCGCTCATTGCTGTCCATCCACTGTAACTCAGCTGGCAGCAGATGACTTGAACTAGGATCTCAGACGTCAAACAAAGTGTATGGGAGAAGGCAGTCCTTATGGTACCCAAGGCATCCCAAGATCCCAAGTCATTTAGGGCTTTTTTGTTTTCTTAAGGTAAGATCCAACACCTTGAGTTAAAGCCAGAAAAAAACCCAAGATGCTACTGGAAGTCACTTGCCTCATGAATGAGTTGGATGACAACATAACGGTACAACTGAGTGGTTCTCTACACTAGGAAATACATGTCGCTCAAAAGGCCTGCATCACGCACCTGCGCTTTCTGCAAAGGAGCCATCCGACAACATAGGACTGCAGTGCACTTCAGGCAGATCTGGAGGAAGATGCTTTTGTAATGACTGAAACGCGAATCTTGGGAAGGGTTCAATATCAGGGCCAGGGTGGCACCATCAATAACCAGCCCATATTCATGACTTAATGTCCAGGTTCTAAAACAAAAGACAAGACGCTTAACAGCTTCTTTGGCAGAAGCTATCACTGAGCTAAATAATCAGAATACCAAAATGAACAGTAATTGAACTGGAAAACTACATCCATTTGGTTATATTGTCTGTTTTAACCATTGCATACTTTACATAAGTATACAAACTGGTACAAAAAATGTGGACTTTAAGTGTATAGTATGGATGTGACCTTTGTGTCTCAATAGTGGTCGATGCACAGCTGGGCTGGGGTGACCTGTGCTTTCGTTATGAACTTTGGAAACAAAGGAAGCTGCCTTATACTGCATCAGTCTTTCCAGCTCAAAACGTACACTGGCTGGCAGCAGCTCTCTAGGATTTCAGGCTGGGTTTTGTTTTAATGTATAGTTTACGAGGGCTTTCACATTATCACATAAAATAGTACAACCCCCTATTTCCTTCTCCACCCGTCTGTCCCAGCGACCCCCCCTCCCCTGCTCTCATGCCCTTTTTGGGGTGGAGCCACAATATTTACATGTACATGTTCAATTGTTTGGCGTGTGATGCAGTGTTCGGGTTCACATGCCCAGATAAGGGTTCAGACAAATGAATGCCAATGTTCTGCTGGGGTTTCAGAGTAATGACCGTTGAGTTGGAGAAGTTTCCACCCCTGCATTGCCTTGTGTCTCCCACCTCTTCTACTTGTGGGTTTTATTTGGTGAAGAGTTCCAGAAATGCACTCCAAATCTTTTGGAAGTCTGAGTTTTAAAGATGTAGTTTACAGAGCAGAACTTCCTCGTGGGCTTCTAGCTGCAGAAGGTCTTGTGTCCAGTTTTCCTTGCTTGGTGTTTTCCCCGTCTTATCTGGAGATCCCAAGGATAGAATCTGGGCACCTTCTACTCTGCCACTGAGCGACGGCCCTTCCACTGGGTGCAGTTGTTAAACTGCTCCTCCTCCAATTGCTCATAGTTACTTTCTAGGTATTTATTAACTGGGAGGAGATGGAAAAGGACGGTTTTGGTGTGAAATCTAGCCTTTGTACTCTCAGGTCTGTTTAAACGCTTTGGATCTGGAAAGACCTCGGTCTTAGGAGGGGGAGGAAATGTGTACCATCAGTATTTTTTGTCTTCCCTACCGCTGTCCTGTGCAATCGCATCCCTGCTGCCTCTTCCCAATCTCCCCACTTCTTTCTATGTCCTCTACCACCAGCCCTTAGCAAAATTGCTCCAATGATAAAATAAGACAGTCAGAAGAAACCAGAAAGGTTCTCTAAACATTTGAATAATTTGTTTTTTTGTGTGTGGAGTGTGCGCGTGCGTGTCAGGGGAGGGAAGGGGGAGTCAGAGAAGACACTTGAGCTTGGGCAGACCACCCAAGTACAGGATCCATGGAATGAAAGGTCCAAATATTTAGGGGGAAAATCAAGCTACTGCCTCCCGGCAGTACACTCCAATTTCTGCCTGCATTGATCTGACCAACAGAGATTGTTGGGGGTTGCTGCAATATGGGAACAAAAAAAAGGGGGGGGGAGGCAGGAAGGAATCTATACCGGGAAAGCAGGATGCCTCGGAGTGCACAGAAGTGACCTTTATTTCAAAATCAGGCACTCTTAAAAACCAAACCAAACTTCACCTGTGGTCGCCAGCGATTCCTGTTGCAGAGAAGCGCTCAAGATTAAGATGAGCTGCATTTAAGAACATCCCGAGGAAATATCTGAAGACAGAATGTACTGGGCTGAATAAAGTACAAGCTCTCATTTTTTACTACAAGGCATCTCAAGGGCACCTACCCGCTAAGCCTGAGAAGCTGCATGTTTCATGCTTACCTCTTCTTGCCTTGGGGCACATCGCCCACCAGCTTCTTGTGATACTCCAGCAGCAGCTCATGCAGCCGGTCCAATTTCCGGTCTCCCTCTTCTATGAGTTTTGTCGTCAGCTGCAGCAATTCTGTGTTGGTCTGGAAGAGCCTGCAGGCGTAGCATGTGGCCTGAGCCGTCTCCAGCTTGTCCCCCGTCAGCACCCAGATCTTCATGCCTGCAGCGTGCAGGGCCTCAATGGTTTCCGCTGCAAAGTCTTGGAGTCTATGGAGAGAGACACTTTTACTTAGCAGACAAAATGGCTGATGTACCAAAAAGATCTTTCATCTTCCCCCCCTTCCCGCTTTTTTTTTTTTTTTAAAGAGACAAATCTTTTAAGGCAATTTAGAATTCAAAATGTGTACAAAGAATACAGATGAGATATAATTACACCCACACACCCATCAAGGAATGAACTGAAACACAGGAAAAATGGTGGGGATGGGAGAGAGAAGATAAGGGAACCAATTCTATAGTCAACAATTCCTCTTTTACAAAAACAAAATTGGCAAACACACATTTTTCAGAAGAATCCTCTCTCCTGTCCGTTCCACTAGTTAGGAGGCAGATTTCCAATTTTACCTACTACCTAGGAGGGCAGTAGGAAGGTATGAACCTGCCTTATTCCAAGTCAAGACTAGTCATCATTCTAACAGCACTGTCTACTGTGACCGGCAGCAGCTCTCTGGGATCTGGGGCACAGAAGGGTCTTCCCTGTCACTTGCTCCCTAATCCTTTCACATGGAGATGCCACGGATTGAACCTGGGACCTTCTGCATGCAAACTACATGCAGTACCTGTGAGTTCTGACCCCGCCACAAAAGCCTGATGGGAAGTGTCCAAGAGAGAGAAACTGGACCCTGGACAGCTGAGATGGGAAAAGGCAGAGAGAACTAGAAGACGAAAAAGTATTCCTAGATGCCCAGACAGGCAAACTGATCCAGGCGTCTCTAGGTGTCACCTGGCCCACTGTGTCCTATCAGAGCACACAGATGCCTCTTTGCTGCAGTGCCTTGCCTCGTCTCCCTGCTTGGGCCAAAGCTGGATGGTGGCACAAGGGCCAAATCCCTCAGATCACTAGATTCAACGCTCACTGCAAGCTTTCTCACTCGCAGTTTTCTCCCTTTGGAGAAGCTGGGCGTTCTTTCCATGTGGCATTTTCCACACAGTGGCATTTGCCGATGCTCTCAAGTGAAACGCTGTCTTTGGGCTAACATTCCAAACTGGTTAGCAACAACACAAGAGGGGTATGCAGGAGACCCAATGAACACCTGAAACCCAAGGGGGGATCGTACATGTTGGCCACACACAGAGATGCGTGTGCACAGGGCCGTGACATTGCTGACCAATCAGGGCTCCTGCGTCTGGGGAGGATCTGCATATATCCACACAAGGCCTTCCCCTTTCATTCTACTCTCCACTCAAGGTGGCCCTGCTCGTGCAATCTGAGCACATCCCAAATATCTGAAAGACAGCCGCCTTCCTTACGGACCCTTTGGGTGTCAAGATTGGCCGAGGGGGCCCTCTTGGTACTTTCGCCATCTTCATAAGTTCAAGGGATGGCAGCCCAGGAATATTCTCTATGGCAGCCTCTAAGCTGCAGAACTCCCTCCCCACAGAGATGTGTCTGGCACCTCTGCTGCATAGCTTTCATAATAAGCTGAAGACACACCTCTTCACCCTGGCTTTTGCACACCAGAGACATTTAGGACCCACCCTAATCTTCTGACTGCACTTTCTTTTGTTTACTGATTGCAATATTGTAATTTTATATACTTGTGACCCACCTTGGACCTTATGGTGAAGGGTGGCCAAGAAATCCAATAAAATTATTTATTTATTACTATTATTACTACTGCTACCACCACCACACCCACACAAAAGAGTGCATGTGGATGACACAAGTGGAGCCCAATTTCTTAAGTTGCTGAGGTCACATTTATTTTCCTGCAGTCACTTACTTGTCTTCCACAGCAGTGGACCCAATCAAATGCATGTCCTTCTCAATCTGGTCAAACACCTTGGCCATCTTTGCTTCCCGATCCTGCAGCGCCATCGTAGCTTCTTTAACCAGGCCATCAATTTTCTTATATTCATTTACAGATATTTCTTTGTAGGCCACACAGAGAGTCCGATACCCATCCTGGAGGGAAGCAAGCAAGCAAAGATATTTTCTAAAGCTCGGTTTCTAACCCAATGTTCCTCTATAAGAGCAGAATTCAGTTGCTCTCATCTGGCCCATTATTAGCATGCAGTTTAAAAAGCAGACACAATTAGTAGTACTGGTGGTCATATGTAGGCTGTGATGTTCCTATATTAATGTATATATGGTAAGTGTTGGTTGTTTAGAAGATACATGGTAAGTGGAGTGAAAGAGGAGGGGGAGTGAATGGGCAGTAGAATGCTAGATGATTGGCTGAGTGTTTAAAATGGCTGAACGTATAAAAAGAAGAGTGAGAGTGGGGGTGGAGGAGGTGAAACTGAGTGGGTTGCTTGGTGGAGTTTAGAGAGTTGTTTGCCAGGAGAGAGTGAAGAAGGAGGGGGGTGGAGTTCGGATTAGTATTGAGTAAAACCATATGCTTATGTGCCTTAAGAAGAAATCTTGTTAATCTTGTTAGCTTTGTTATCTTTAATAAATACTTAATTTGGTTTACCAAAGGCCTGATCCTTGGCTGGGATTTTACAGACCAGAAGGGAGGGTAAGGTAATGACCAAGGCTGAAGGGAAACTGTAACAAATGGTGGCAGCGGTGAAGAGAATAACAATACCAGTATTCAGAGTCTCTGGGAATACTAGTATTAGGACGTGACTGGTGGTTGCCTAGCAGGGGGATCTGTTGAGATCTGTGCTAGAGCGGGGAGAGAAACAATAAAAAAGGACAGTCCGGACTGGTGGAGTCCCTGGTGGTGCCTAGTGACAGGCAGTAGCCACGCGCAGGTAGGAACCTGACAGGGAGAGCCAGGGAAGGGCGTCACATAGTCCCCCGCAGCTGCCTAGAAAAGCTAGCTGGACCACTGTTGATGGCTACAGTCCTCAGAGCCATCCTTGCTATAGATCCATTGATGTTCAGTGCAAGCAAGACACAAGACAGGTAAGTCGACTGCTGATTGTGGCCAACAGGGCAAGTTCAGTTGGCTGTAGCAAAGTGACCCTTCACCTGTACAAGGACCTCAGAGTCCTGTGGGATCAGACCAAAAGATCCATTGAGTCCTGGGTCATGGTCTGAAAGCAGCCACCTTGCTGAAGTTAAGCAAGTAGAGGTCTGGTCAGTGTCTGGATGGGAGACTACCTAGGGATCATATGCGCACCAGCTTGAGTTCCACAACAGAAAAAAAGGGTAATCATAAAAGTGTAACAAACAAGGCAAATAAACAGTCCAATTCCTGTTTCCCCCAGTGGCCAGGCAAATGCAGGGCATAAGGGAATGCTGAGCATTCCCATTTGACTGCACAAAGTTTAAAATTTCTAAGACGGGGCCACTGATATAAAACCAATGAAAACACCTGATGAGGTGGCAACTGGGAGCTCAGTCTGGTCACGCTGTAGTCATTAACTCTTTGACATCTCCCTTCCTATAAGCCGTTTTCCACCATGCAAGTCAAGGGCTTTTTAAGACAAACCCCACACCTCTAGCAAACAGCAACAGTGATACAACCAGAGTTCATGCTGCATCACTAAGGAATCTGCTCCGATAAAATGTGCTGATGGCCACCAACTTGGATGGATTTTTTTCAGCTGCACCGAAACACTAGGAACAACCGACTGATCTCAGATTCTCCCAAACCACATCTCAGAAGCAACCGGCATCTTTTGAAAAAACTAAAGTCATGGGCATACATTTGTAAATACAGAGCTGGATGTGGAAAGAACATCTGACAGATTTCAGATTCTCTAAAGTTTGAATGACAACTACACTGAGCAGAGGGTTGGACTTGATGGCCTTATAGGCCCCTTCCAACTCTACTATTCTATGATTCTATGCTGCCTTTTTGGAAACTGCGTGCAAAGTCTGGTAAAGTAGCAAAGAGAGCCTTTTGCCGATGGCTTGAAGCAAAATGCTCAAAGCCTCTAGGAACGTAGAGCCCTGCTGGATCAGGCCAAAGGCCCATTTAATCCCGCTTCCTGTTTTCACAGGGGCCACTTAGATGCCTGTGGAACGTCTGCAAGCAGGACCTGAGTGCAAAAACACTTCCCCCACTTGCGATTCCCAGCAACTGGTATTTAGAGCTATACTGCCTCTGATAGTGGAGGGAGAACACAGTCATCATGACTAGCAGCCACTGATAGCCTCTTCCTCCATTCATTTCTCCAGTCCTCTTTTAAAGCCATCCAAGCTGGTGGCCATTACTACATCTTGCATGTTCTCGGCTGCTCATGCTGAAGACAGGAGCAAGGGAGACTCTGCCTATGTCTTGATTTGTGTAAGGGTGAACCAGCAGGGACAGCCAACGTCACTAGCCTTTTGGACTTTAGTCCAACCGCAGCCCCTGTGAAAAATTAGTAGCCAATCGGTGCAAAACTCAAAAATTCATACTTATCTACATTTACGGTCTCAAACACCAAGATTTTAGACTACGAATTCTCTTTAAAAACACACACACAAACAAACCAAGCAGTCCAAGTGTGTCCAATGTACTTACCAACGCATTATGCTCCACATGTATTTTTGTTCTCTGGGCTTCAGCTTGTGGGACCCTTGGGAAAACAGCAGAGTCTGCTCCCTTGCAGAACAGGTATATCGTTCCTAAAACAACATTTGAAAAGGGACAGATTAAATTTTTAAAGCAAAAACTGTGGGGATGTTAAAATCAACAAACCCTTGCTGGAAATGCTAAACAAACCCCAAAACCAACTTTTATGGAGAGAGAGAGAGGGAGGGAGGCAGGGAGGGAGGGAGAGAGAGAGAGAGAGAGAAGGAGCTTCAACTAACCCTCATTTGCCTTCACGAGCACACTCATTCGGCGACGGACATAATCAAAATCCAGAACGTTTAGAAGTTCAAAGCTTTTAAGACAAGAGGGACAAAGAGCATTTAGAGTCACTGAAGGTGTTTGGAAAACTCAAGCCACATCCTGACCCCACCTCAAAACTCTGCACAAGCAAATCAGTATGAATAAGAGTCCTAAGTAAGCTCTGGATTGAGAGAAAATGCTCTATTTCCTAGTAAGAAGAAATTTAGGGGTTTCAACTTGTGTAAGTGATAAGGGGAAAGGATCTGAACCTCACCACCCCAAGGTCAAATCCACCCTCCTGAGGGGCCTTATCTAGTTCCTGCGAAGAAAGGGGGCTTGTCTAAAAGCAACAGCAGTAGCTGTGTGGCCACAGAAACAGCCAGCATTTGCCCTTGGGTGTTTCTGATATAGCCTTGGGCCACCATCCCCGCCAGCGAATGCCCCCCCCCCAAAAAAAGACCACTAGTTGCTGACCAGTATAATAATGGTTTGAGTCCATTAAAATATACTTTCTAAAAAAGTTAGTATTTCTGGAATTCTAAAAAGAAGCCACACATGAAATCACTCTGCACTGGATTAACCCATATAAGAGGAATAAAATCCAGCCTATGTACATTCGCTGATTTCTGTGCTGCTCAAATAGAGATGGATCTCACAGGTGGCAGCCCAACCCTCTCATCAGGAGAAGTTAAAATTAAAAGCAGGCCACACAATAAGCCAGCCGCTTTCATCCATGAAGGTTTCCCTAAAAATAGTTTTGGATTCCAGGTGCAATATCAAGATTCTCATGCTGCAATAATGCCTACCTTTCAATTTCCCTTTTTCGGTTCTGTACCTTCATGATGTTTTTTTCTTGTCCTAGAAAAGTGAAACCATACCTGTCAATGAACAAAAAGGACAGAATGGCGTTGAAAAAAAAAAAAAAACAACACACACACTCTTCAGATTTAAAAAATTGTCAAAAATAAAAATAAAACACAAGCCACACAAGAGAAGCGTTGACTAAGAATGTGATACAGGTAGGGCTCTGTCTCTATGTGTGCATATATACTACAACTCCTTGAAAGCATAGAAACCCATAAAAATGGTACTGGACAGAGTTCAACTTCCTGAGAATCTTTCAGGTTTCTTTTTTCCTTTAAAGTACATTTCTAGTCCTTAAAGATGAAAATATATGAGCTACTGAAATCTCAGAATCCAGAGAAGTAGCCAAGTAAGATTTCCAATAGCTGGGGACAGGACTTCAATGTTCCTTGCCCCTCCCTAGATCAGTGAACAACCTAAGAGTTAGACAAATTTGCTCAGTCTTAGTCATCCCCCATGTTACAGAAGTCCAGCTAGCTTCAACTAGAAGTTGCGCATTAAGTGTTGCTGGTCCCGTGCTGTGCAATTCTCTTCCAAACAGAGATTCGTAAGGCAGCCTCACTGCTAACCTTCAGGTGTCTCTTGGAGACCTTTTTATGCTGACAGGCCTATTCAGCCATTTTTATGATTATTTTGTATAGTTTTTATGGTATTTTATGTGTTATCGTACTTGCATATTTTATATGAGGTGGTCTATAAATATTTTTATTAAACAAATTTATGCAAGTTGCAGAACTAAACTTCTGTGGATGCAGGATTTTAACTGCCTGCACAATTTTTGCTTGTTTTTAAGCCATGGAATACAGCAGCCTACAGACCATATCCATGGTGGGTGTTCAGAGGTTGCTATGCATGAGTTTTCCCAATTTCCCCAATTTTTGAACTTGCAGACAGTGCAATTGCATCCCAGAAAGAAGCTCTCTTGGCAAATAACTGGGTTTAAATTAGGTACATGTGTGTACCATTTTGCTGCTGTTCTTGTTTTGCTTGCAAAAACAAACTTGATAAAAATGTTTTAGGAAAGACTTTAAAATTCTGGTAGTAACCAATCAGAGGTTGCTTCACCATCAGGAATTTATTTCTGCTGTACAGAAGGATCTTATTTTTGTTACAGTTGCAACACAGGGGAAAAGGCTGAAGGACTCTGGTACAGCATATGCTGAAATTATAAGCATCCCAGGCAACCTAAAACCAAGACAAAAAAGGATACTCTTGTTCAATAAATGGGAAAAGATCAAGCTGGTTGTTGGAACCCTCCTCAAATGAGAAGACAAGAGTGATGTTTCTGCTTGTTTATAAAAATCAATACACTATCCAGAAACCACTTTTAGGCCAGGATAGGCAACCCCAAGCCCAATTTTTCTCACTGCCCCTCCTCTCTCCATTCTAATTTTGGAAGCTGATGATTTACTCTCCAACTAGCTAGCACATTTCATAGAGTTCAGTACCCCAAAAGCTTCTGAAATGGCCTTGTTTAGTATGAAAAGGATGCCTGCCAGGTTCTTTAGGTTGGGGAACCCGTGCAGTACAAAGCCAAAATGAATGGAGGTCAGCTGTCATGCCATGGCCAAGGGAGGGAAGACGCTGGCTATCCCCAACAGAAATATTAAAGGCATGCAGCTTCCCCAGATGCTTGCCATTGCCTCCACAGTTGCTCCTACAAAGATCTGAATTGGCATAAAGACTTGCATCCAAGTGATTCAGCGTCTTGACACATCTACATCACTTTAATGATTTGTTATAAATATTTATATCCCATCTTTTCCACTGCAGGGGTTGCAGCAAAGTGGTAAAGCTAGCAGAGCTGGAGTCTTGGCAAAGCCAGAGAGAGGGAGGGAGAGTAACTTTGACAAGGCCGGCCCAGAGGGTGACCAAAATGGCAGCATTTGTTCTTGGCAAGTGGGCTACTTTGCAAGTCTGGGCTTCAGCAGATGCCCAGCTATGCTGATTTCCAGCATTGTTCACGAGCAAAGAGTCACAGTACAGGCCTCACTCAAAACTTACTGAAACCAACAGCTGGACCTCTCAACAACAGCAAACACCTTTGAGTCAAATTTTAACAGACAGTTTCACCATATTTTCCATTACTGTTCTCAGCATCCAAAGTTGGAGAGTGCCCATCTGTGTGCATAATAGCCATATACTTTATACCATTCTATACAACTGAGAGGGAATGGGGAGAGGATGTATGTGCAGGGAGGTTAACAGTGTTGCTTCTGAAGCCACCCTTACTTTTGAGCTCCTTGCAGCAAAGCGATTTCATCTGGGGAAGCCGCGACATACTTGCTCGAACTTCCGGGTTGCAACCCCACCGCATCCGTTTCATCTGTCCGCTGGACCTGAACCGTGTGGCAGAGACACAAAGCACACAGGAACAGCTCTTCTCGACTCTGGGAAAAGAATGTTAGAAAAGGAAATGAGCTAACACAAGAGGCTTATACTTTGAGCCTGGAAGGATAAACACCGACTGTCTGTTATGAAAAGGTCTGAGGACCTCACTGCCCTGGCTGCATTTGATCATATTTCATACAGATGTCAATTTCATATGGATACATATTTTCGACAACTGGAGGGCTTATATTAACTTATATGTTTAACTTAAGCTGCATGTGCTCATGCGTACTGTATCCACAGTGTAAACTGATGGTGGTTTATTATTACTGTTCACATATTATTTCTTTCTCTTTATTTTATTATATTTTCTATCGTTAACATTTTTCTTTATTTTATTACTTTTCTCTCTTCTTCCCCCTTCTTTGTTAAAACTGTGGAAGGAAGGAAAGCAAAAAATACTTTTGCAGGCGGACTTCCTGTTCTGGCGACCAAGGGGGAAAAGTCAAGACATTCCAGGCCAGTTTACATGACCAGCTACTTCCAGCATGGCAGGGAGCAGACGACTACCACGTTTGAGGAGACTCCTCAGCCTGCAATTTCCCAGTAGGAAAAGGCCAGCCCAATTGCTTTAACACAGTGGCAGGCCATCTTTCTGGCAAGTCTAGATGAGGAAACACTACTACACTGTACACGCAGGAGACAGGGTCTTCCAGCCCATTGAGCTGGGGAGGAGGAAGGCAGTACAACCAAACTGACAGTAGTTTCTATTTTCACATCTGTTGCATTGCTTGTTTGTATGCTGCCCTGGGATTCGTCTGAATGAAAGGCGGCTTAGGTGTGCAGCAAATAAACAAACAAAGCTTAGGTCTTCAAGGTTTATCAATTGATCAGTTAGATTAAAATTGGCCTTCAAAAGTGCTCCAAACTGAGCAGCATTTTTTAAAAAAATCAAATGGTTTTTAATGCAAGCCAATACAAATCCACGGGTGGCAGGATCTTTCTGCATTAGGGGCCCATGCAGTAGGGTGGAACCGCCCTCCAAGGCCAATGTTGCTGCAGCTTGCCTGGACAGGGCTGAGGGACAATGAGGTTGGGGCTGTGCAGACACACCAGTGGAGCCAATCTGGTGCATTTGCCAGTGTGTCCAACCTTGTCACCATCCAGGTAAGCTGCAGTGACGCCAGTGTCAGGAAAGTGGCCCTGTGGGTTCACTCCACCACAAGGCCACTACAGAAAAGAGGCTTTCCTCCCCCTCTCTCATATAGGAGGCAGACAGTGCCTCCTTGCAATAGACACCTGAATCATCCAAAGAGCCCTGATGGATCAGGGTAAGATGCCCTGACATCTGATCCAGCAAGTCTCTTGTGATAAATCAGGCACTGGCTGTAGCAAGTGCCGTTTTAATGACGGGATTGTTAGGTCAGGGGTGAGGAAGCTGTGGGCCTCCACATACCGCTGTTGTCATGGATGACCTCAAAGCATACAAATAAATAAGTCACATCATTGCAAGTTACAAATCAAATTACAATTAACATAATTACATATCAGCAAACATCAGTATCAGTAATAAAACCACAATATAAACCCATATCAACAGTATCTATTTAAAAAACCCATAAAATCAGTGCTCCGAAACAATCTCACCATAACCACCAGGAGTCCATCTCCCATCAGCCCCAGCTAGCATGGGCCATGGTCAAGGATGATGGGAAGTTGCAACAACATCTAGAGAGCCAGGCTGCTCAGCCCTGCTGTAGCAGGTCCTATTTGCACTCAACAAACTCTTACCCTCTCTGCTTTTCCAGAATGCTTCAATCCATCAACTTCTGACATGGAGCTGCTGTACTTGTGGCCATCAATGCTACACTCAATGAATTCCATGGTGTTTTCCGTTAAAGTCCCCGTTTTATCCGAGAACACATATTCAACCTAGAAGCAAAGGGGAAATGGTCATTGGTTAAAGAGAGAGAAAATCCTTTCCTATTTTTCCCCAATGGATGAGTAACATGTGTACAAAAAGAAGATCCACTTTGCTATTATATTTGTGTTAAGACTTAAAACCCTTTAGGGAGTGCTTGATGCTAAAATGAAACATGACAATTTATATTCTGATTTCTGCCTCACCTTTCCTGCAACAATGGCTCCTCGAGGCTGTCACCTGGATCCTTGGTTCCTTACATTGTTTCATTTTTATCCGGCCCATTCTTCAAAGAGAGAGATACAATGGCTTCTCCCTTCCATCCTCACAACAACCCTGTGGGGTAGGTTTGGGCAGTCACCCAGGGATCTTGTGACTCAGTGGGTAACTGAATGTGGGTTTCCACTGTCCATTCAAAACCACTAAACATTGCCTCTTTATTTTACAAGGCCTTCTCAAAGAGCTTTCAAGCGTAGCTCCATGAAGCAAAGGAGGCAAACTCGTGGTCCCCCAACAGATGATATAAGAATGAGGTTCAGAAAACTGGGAGCAACAGAGTACCGCTTAAAAGTTAACCTTGTGGTGCCTATAACCAAAGCTAAGAGGTGGACTGTGAAGGAGAGTGAAATTCAGTTACTATCCCTCCGTTTCCTGGACGTCTGAGAACGAAGAAGTGATTATGCTGGAACAAGTGTGCAATTGCTCGTTTCACACAATTTATGAGCAATGTGCTTTCAAGTTGTTACCGCATCACTTCCAATGTTCTGAAGCTAGCCAACTGAAACATTAGGTCACTGCCTAAATTGAGCAAGACAACAGAATGGCTCTGTTCGAATGATGCCTTGCATGCAAGAGGAAGAGAATGAAAGCCAGCTTAAAAACAAATAGTGGTTTTAGATTCTGATTTGTTAACTAATTCGGTTTAGAACAAAACCACCATCTCTCCAAGTTCATGTGTAACACAGAACCATGGTTAGTTCTGAAGAGGAAGCTGAAACTTATTTTCCTCTCATGCTTGAAGGAGAAAAGAGGAAGGAACCTAAAGGTTTACGAGATCATCTGAATCAAGTCAGTGTCTTTCTTGGCATGCTCAAATCAAATGTTTCTGTTTGCTCCATGAAAGGGTGATTATTGTCAAGTCTGTGTAATATTAATGGATTGCATTTCCAAGTAGGCACCGAGGCACTTGAAATACCACAAAATGTGTGCTTTAGTGTTACGTGTATCACAAGAGCAAACAGAAACAGATACCATTTCATTTAAAAACCGTATTAGGGCATTACCTTTATTAAACCAACTGAAATAAGATTTTTGAATTGCTCTTATTGGCCAGCACAGCTAACTTTTTTTTTTTTTGCATTTAGTTTAAAACATTCTCCTTTTTTGGAACTCTTGTTTTGGAAACTGCATGACTGGAAGATGCATGCTAATTTTAAAAAGGAAAAAAAAATCAAAAACAGAAGCTAAAGCTGTCCACTACCAAGGCTGTTTTCCAGCAAATTAAAAAGATGTCATGACGGGCAAATTGGAGAGATAATGGTTGTTTGCACTTCATGTAGCAGTACAATATAAAGAGCTATTACAGTATCTGCTTGAGTGAGGAGTAAATGATTTAAGATTAAAGGGGTTTTATACCAATGCCAATGCAGAAATCTAAGTTGTCTGAGGGCAGGAACGTGATGATTTAGTTTTGCCTCCCTTTCCCGGTCAGCAACTAATTTAATTAATCTCACATTTTTGGTCAGCAATGAATTTAGCTTCATCTCACATTCCTGGTCAGCAACTAATGTTCTTGCAGGGCTGCTTAGAGAATGGAGAAAGGCCGAGATGAACTACAACCCCCATCATCCCTGACCGCTGGCCATGTTGGCAGAGGCTGATGGGAGTTGGGAGTCCAGATATCTGGAGGGCCACAGGTTGCCCACCCCTAGAGTAAAGAATGGAAAACTATCATCCCTCCAAATGTCCTACTGTCAACCCCTCTTGTCAAAGACCCCATTCACTCTGCATCCCCGCCTGCAGATGGGAGAAGGTGGGCCCTTAGAAGGAAGGGTTTGGCTTAGATCTTCTAGCTGCATACTTCACATGGTGGCAAGCAGTGAAGCGCAACAGACCAAGAGAGGGGAAATTAATTTTTTTTTTAAATCAAATCAAGTTTATGTTTGCAAGAGAAACAATCAAGTACACTTGCAGGGTTTTGCTAGCCTGCATAATCTTCCAAGGCAGCCATTGCAAAAAAAAAAAAAAGATTTTAAAAATTAAAAGCAGCATGACCAAGAGGATAGGCTGATGCACACAGCATGGGCTTCAAAGCCTGACATTTCCCCGCATGGTAACAAGCATGCAAATCCTGCTTAGCAAGGGCTAATTATAGCATGGAGCACTCCGTAGCCAAAAAGAACCCATCTTTAGTGCTAATACATATTTAAATGCTCTAAAAAGAAATCCTGTGTTGGAAGGAACAGGAGAACCCAGAAGTCTCAGGTTTTGTTAAGGCTCGATGATCAACTCCTGTGGCTGGCTTAATGGCCTTTTAAAGCCACATTATTGGTAAGAAAAGCTACTGTCTGTTCCCTGTCATGTGTGCTCTGCTTGTTTCACAGCCAAACTATGCTTCCCTTTGTTTCTTTGTTAAAATACGCATTTCTATAGCTGCATTGTTCTCGGGGGGGGGGGGGGGACTAGAAATGAAACACTGTCCAAGTGAGAAGAGAATACAATTCACCAGGCGAATGCAGTATCACAACCTGTGCGATCTTCTATTTGGATCAATGGTCACATTTCTGGTCCTCCATATTTTTGGACCTTGGAAGCATTTATAAGATGATTTAGCCTGTAATCCTAACTGTACTTATCTGGGAGGAGGCCTCATGAAATTCAATAGGGCTTACTTCTAAGTAGACATGGTTAGGATTGAGATGATAGTTCTCCTTTGTGGTGCTGGGTAGCAACTGAATGCTTGCCAAATGAAAACATATTTAATTGCAGATATCTAGCCACATAGTAACACTGTTTAGTTTCTCTGTTTCCACTGTCTCTCAAAGTGGCCTATTTGTGGGTACTGACCCAATAGTAGTTACAGTATATTAAGTATTTCAATTCTGCAATGAAGTTGAACAATTTTTTAAAAAGTGCACAAAATTGTGTGTGTGTGTGTGCATTAATACATACATTTCTAAACATATTTTATCCTAAAATACTAATTTCTAAATGCATTTTGATATTTTGGTGAGAAATTCAAAGGAAAATTACATCCCGATCTACATACAGTGATGTGGGGTTAAATTTGATCCAGTGCTTTTATTTTTCTCTGGAAAAAAATCTGTTCCATATGTACATTAGTACAAATGAATGGATGCAAACTCCAAATATAATATTAAGCAAGCCCAGAAGCTTTAAGGTTTTTCGCATTGCTTACTAAAATGTAAATATACTGCCCTCAAGTCGATTCTGACTTATGGCAACCCTATGAGTAGGGTTTTCATGGTAAGCGGTAGAGGCAGTGACTGGCCCAAGGTCACCCAGTGAGCTTCATGGTCGTGTGGGGATTTGAACCCTGGTATCTCAGGTCATAGTCCAGCACCTTAACCAATACCCCACACTGAATCAAATTACAAGTAAAATAAACATGCTAAAGCAGATTGCTCCCTAGGGCATCAGCAAATTTTCCAATGCAAACTGAAAAATCATACCATGCAAATTATTCTAATCAGGATTTGCCATGGGAAAATTTCCAATCTGAATTGTTTTTTCTGGAAAACCCACATCACTGTGGACACATGAGGTCAGTTCTCACCAAAATTCACAGAAATCTAGTTCCTCAAGCATCCTTAACCAGGACCAACGGATGGCAAGAAAGGGAAGACAGAAACAGGAGACATTTCTGACCTGGCCCAGCTCTTCATTGAGGTCAGAGGTGTTCACCAAGGCTCCTTCATTGCGGGTCTCATCATACATCTCTTTGTCCCATGAGATGAAGAAAGAGCCCAGGAATTTCTGCATTTCGACGGTCACATACATGGATACGGGGATGATGAAGTTGAAGAGAACCATGAAGGACAGGAAATCGGTGAACATTTTTAATAGCTAAAAGAGAACAGAAAGATTCACTGGACTGTTATTTTTAAAAGGGCAAGAGAAGTAAATATGACCACAATGGCAACCAGCCTGAAGCAAATCCAATTACCTTGAAGGTTTCTCTGTCCTTTTGGGTTTTTTGGTTGTACCAAGGTTCATCGTTAAATGGAATACTTTGCCAGATGTACTTCAGGGTGGTGCATATTGTAGCCTTGCTCAGAAGAATGCATAAATAGACAATCAAGAAAATATTGATTGATCTGAAAAGTCAAAGTGTTTGAAAGGGAAAAAAAGTTAAGTGGTTTCTAACATTTTCTGAACATGGGAAAATGCTGCACTGATACAGAGGCACAAGATAGATTCCCAGACTTCGGATATAATAGCCCTCAAGATTACACAGTTGTCCAATCTCTTGTTTCAAGGGAGTTAAACATGCATTAGTAAAACTGGTATATATACACTATCCAATTTAAAAAACGACCAGCAGAATCAAAAGAGATTTACAGTAATATGAGAACATTCCTGACAACCTACTTTTCAACTGCAGAGCGTTTCTGACTTTTTCCTTGGTAGTTCAAAGCCATTTTGGTTTCCATTCCGGTATAAACAGCAACTCCTACAAAAATCAAAGCAACCAGTAATTAGTTTGCAAAACCTCATCCATCTGCTCCTTTCTAGGGAGGAAGTTTTACAGTGAACAGTCCACACACGCGTGCATATGGCTCAATAGCTGAACTCTGGATAGCGTGCCACTAAATGTGGAAACAGCCTACTTTACAAAGCATTGTGTATGACATGATGTAAGATGAATATATTGTAAGAAAAGCCCTGCTGGATCAGGCCAAAGACCTATCAAGACCACCATCCTGTCCCCCTCAGTAGCCAACTAGATGCCCTAGTGATGGTTATGGCTTCAAAAGGGGATTAGGCAAATTCAGGGAAGTTTAAGGCTGTTTGTGGCTACTAGCCATGAAGGCTATGCAGCACCTCCAATGTCAGAGATAGTAAGCCTATCAATGCCTGTTACTGGGCATCACAAGAAGGAAGACACAGTTACTGCAGGGTTCCCATAGGTATCTGGAGGCCACTGTGTGGCCAGACCACTGAACTTGATGCACCTTTGATCCATCAGGGCTCTTCTTATGTTCTCAGGTCAAAAATCAGTGGTCCTAAAATGATTCAATACTATATTCAAAGTGTTTTCCTGTGTTGGCCATTAGGCCAAGGAAAGTCATCACCTGATGCCACATGTGATGAACTTGCACTCTCACATTCTTAATCTACAACAGCAGAGTGCATTTTTACATAGACACAAATATTGATTGTGGTTAAAGTGTTGGGCTTAGACTGGGAGACCATGTGCTCTAAATCCTTCTCAGCAAAAACAACACTCCCCTCTCATCCTAACGTATTCCACAAAGTTATTATACGGATAAAATGAAGTGGGAGGAAAAAAAACATGAATGCCACCCCAAGCAATTGGAACATAAACCGCCCAAACTGTTGTCAACCGCCCAGAGAGCTTCGGCTATGGGGCGGTATACAAATGCAATTAACAACAACAACAACAGCAACAGCAACATAACAAACATAGACATAAGAAGAGCCTGGTTGCTGGTTCAGGCCAATAGCCCATCTAGTCCAGCATCCTGTTCTCATAGTGGCCAGCCAGATGGCCTAATGGGAAGCCTGCAAGCAGGACTTGTAATCCCAAGAGGTTTTCAGAGGCATACTACCTACTGCACTGGAGGTAGGTGGATAAAAATATCATAGTTAGCACTGCTTGGAAAAAATTAATCTCACTTTACTGCAAACATAATCGTGATTAATAAGGAACAGCCATAAGGGCCCCAAAAAAGAAGAGGGAGCGGCGTGGGCTTACAACAGCATAATCCTATGCATACTTAAGTCACATCTCCAAACTGCCAGTTATTTTGCAGGAGAGATTCAAGCAATTACAGTGAATTAAAGCCCTCCATTGCCCTAGCACAATACATCCACTTTATTTACTTTTTTGCAGTTAGGAAAGTGATAGGGAAAAGCACTGAAAAGTGTGGGATTAACAAATGACTGACAACAAGATGTATAAGCACCCACAAGCAAATCAGGATGTTCATTGTTGTATAACCACCCTGCAAACAAACCAGAACACAGACTTAATCAAGACCAGACATCATCTAACCTTCAAGTAAGGTTTGTGCAGGAACATCAGAGTGAATGTTCAATAAAGAGGTCATCTGGAAGAGCCCTTAGTCAGAAGTAAATCCCACTAATTTAAAATAGAATTTACTTGTAAGCGTGCATGGGAATGTAGCCAACATGTAGTTTCTCAGGGCAGGAAAAAAAGCACACACACAAATTTGAGGTTTTGGTCTGCTTTAAGAATAGTTGAAATAAACCGGGAAAGACAGAAACATCAGAAGAGTTGCTCACCGTAGATCTTAGGGGTGTTTTTTAACGTTGCTCCTTTCAACAACAGGTTCTCAGGGCCCAGGGCCCTAGAAAGAAGTCAGAGTGTAAGGCTACTTACATAAAACGAAAACAAAACAAAAATGCCAGCTAATACAGACAAATGGCAAGGGGGAAGTTCCTTTAAAACAAGGCAAGAAAATGGAGAGTTTTACTAATGTGCAGGGAAAGTGTAAAAATTATGGCAGGGAAAGAGGACTAACACCAGCCTGACTAACGTCAGCAATATCCTTTAGGCAACAAGAGGCCAAATTAATTGCAAAACACAAGCCCCCAAAACCAATAAAAGCCCAGTAATAAGGAGCTAACAAAATAAACTAACAAACAGCTGACTAACCTGGCTACTGGCTCTTGACCGTCCTTGTAGATGTTAATTCTGCCCACAAACCTGCAATCAGAGATGGACACAAGCTGTTGTTTGTTAAGTCCTGCTTGTATTTGCATGGCAGGCACTGCAAATACAAACAAACAAAGTGGAAGAGGGAGAAAGCAAGGCAAGCAGTGCAGTGGACAGGGACTGCTGAGTTCTCAGAGAGATCAGATCTCTAGAGCAGGAGTAGGGAATCTCAGCCCCGGAAGCCGAATGCAGCCCTCCAAGACTTTTTATATGGCCTTCTGGAAACTCCCTAGGACACACCCTTTTCTAAGCCACAGCCCTCACCTGCCTCCTTGGCATCCTCTTTTTCAGTGTTTTTGCCTGGCTGGAATGTGCCCCTGATAATGCCACAAGGCCCCTTGCTTCCCTGGATGGAGAGATCTGTGTGGTGTGTGTGAAAAAATCTGTTGACTTGTGTGTGGCTGGAACGTAACCTACTGTTGAAAGGTTAAAGTCACACCTGTCGCTCCAGCCACTTTCGCCCATGGGCTCACCCACGACTGCAGGTGGCCCCCTGAAGGTTGCCCTGATGGAATGCAGCTCTTGGGCT
The DNA here is from genome assembly GCF_030035675.1 of Rhineura floridana. NCBI lineage: Eukaryota > Metazoa > Chordata > Lepidosauria > Squamata > Rhineuridae > Rhineura > Rhineura floridana. The sequence goes on along the minus strand of NC_084495.1, from coordinate 33,584,941 downwards.
GCAAAAAGGGTCTCCACTGCTGCTCTAAATGTTTGTCCTTTAGGTGCAATCCAGATCCAGCAAGGTATTCACCAACAGACGATTTAATTTTTTTTTAAAAAAGGAACAAAAAGTGACAAGAGATTGGTCCAGTGCAGGAGTTCCTAAAGCCAAATTTGTGACCACTGTGTTTAAGGCATTTATTCCTCAAGCAATCTCTTGTCAGTCGCCAACCCACCATCCTCCTTAGCATTTGGTAAAAACACAAATCTATCAAGTGCCTACAACTGTTAGGTGCTGCACAAAAATTAGGTAGACCAGACCTTCCTTTACCTGTTTTAGATTATGTCAAATGTGTGTCACATTTAGGAGGAGGGAAGGTTTTTCCCTCCATCTGTCCCACTCAGGCAGTGTGATCCAAAAGGGTAGGGGGCAGGGTGGCAGCTGAGTCAGGTAGGCTGGTGGAAAGGGACTGCGTCAACATTTGCCTATGGGCAACTGATCCAGGATCAATTTCAGAATATAATGAAGCACAGTCCACTTTCCCATGCAGGGAAAGGAGATCAACAACTCTAAATGTAGGAATGTGTCGATAAAGAGAGGATAATATCACTTAGGAAGGGCCGTAGTTCAGTGGCAGAGCATCTGCTTTGCATGCAGAAGGGCCCAGGTTCAGTCCCCAGCATCTCCAGGTAGAGATGGGAAAGATCCTCGTCCAAAGTCTTGGCCAGACGTTGCAAACCAATGTAGGCAACAGTGAGCAAGATGGACTAATGGTTTGATTTGGGATAAGACAACATCCCTTTGGCCCTCAGCCCTAGCCAGAAGATGCCCCATTTGATCCTGGCTGCCTCATCTCTCAGGATATGGTACAAATCCAACTCATAGCTGGTTATCAGCGCAGCAAATCAGCAACTCGGCAGTCAAATGTTTGCCAGTATCAGGACAAGACACAAAGTGATGCACAGCTCAGGGGAAACAAACAAGGAGCAAAAGTCGCCAAACTTACTTGTAGAGGTCTGGCTGAGGCTGTTCACATTCTATTGTGGCAGCAAGGCAATCTATGGCTTGGCATGTATGGAGATTGGCAGTATCCTGCACAGTGTAGTGAGTCTGGATGGAGACAGCAAGACAAAATGGGTAAGCAGTTCTTTACCGTCCCCAGAATACATGGAGCATTTGGCACAGACAGTATGCGATTCTAATAAGCTACAGAGCTCATGTGCCGCTTTGATTGCTGGAAACGCTGCTAGGAACTGGTTTTAGTTCATCTAGGATTATTATTAATTTATTATTATTGCTGATGCTACTGCATTAGCTGCAGCTTTATTGCTTGGCTTTTAAAGTCCTTACATCCTAGCTCGATCACGGTGATCATCTGGAGGAGTGCTGCTAGCTGTCCCCCACGTTAGAGGCTCAGCCGGCCTCAACCAAAGGTTGGACATTTAGTGCCACCGGTCCCATGCTATGGAGCACACTTCCAGCACAGATCTGGCACGTCTTCACTTTTGATTTTCAGGCATCTCTTGAAAACCTTTTAGGTCTACACAACTGTGTACATTTTTTGATCAGCCAGCCATTTTAATCATTTTACTGTTTTTATGATGCTTTATATTTTTGTATACCCTGCTGTACCTCACCATGTTATATTGTATGAACTGGCGGTACATAAATTTTGTAACTAAATATAGATAACTTTATTTTTAATCCACATCAAGAGTGCTTAAAAGCAAGATAGAAGCACTTCAGTAAATAAATAATGTACAAAATAAAAATGCACGGCAAGCTAGTTATTTGCTGCTACAGTACAAAAATAAGCTAGAATTTAACAGATAGCTCTCTGTGCAAAACAGACCCTTGTTTCCTCCTCACAGGGCTACAATCCCAACTGAACTCTGAGAAGCTTAATTTTGAGTTAACATGCTTAGAGCCACACTGCTAATTATTTACTATCCATATTGAGCATAGTCAGAGAACTATTGTTCTAATGCGGGGATGTGGAATCTGTGGCCCTCGAAATGTTGCTCGAGTACAGCTCCCATCAGTGATAGCCCAACATGGCTACTGAGTCAGGGATGATGGGAGCTGTAATACAGCAACATCTGGAGGGCTACAGCTTCCCCATCCATGTCCTAATGGATGGATGGTCCCAGAGACCTGTTGAAGAATAATCCATCAGGTTCTCCAGATAATATGAAAAGCTGTGGATGTTTCAACAGGTGTTCTTCTCCAGAGAGCTGGCCCAGGATTTCTTAAAGGTAATCAAGGGAGAGAATTAATTAACAGCGGGGATGGAAGGATATTCTCAGTTGCGTAGATTGGCTATTTCCTGATTAAATTAGAAGCAAAATTCATTATTTTAAGAGGTTTTATTTCTAGACACTACTCGGGCATTGTAAATCACTTCTGTCAGCAGGAGATATCGCCGTAATCCATCTTCATAAACAAAACTCGCCCGAATGCTTCCTGAGCTCATTATCTCTAAATTCTCCTCGTTTCAAACTGGATGACAAACAGCTCTATTGCATCAATGGTGGGAGATGATGAATAGCGTGTGAAACACAGACATTTTGCAACTCAGGGTAAAAGCTCAGTGGTCTTGAGCTACCGTGCCGGAGACTAATAAAAAAAGAGCTCATTCAACATTTTAAAACACATCCCTTCACTACACATCCTGTTGCATCTCATCCTTGCAAAACAAGATGCTGGGCACGGTTTTGGGGGAAAGTTCAAGTGAAAAGTCAATGTGACTTACTTGCAAGACAACATCAATGCTCTATGCTTAACCGCAAAGCACCTGCTTTGCATGCAGAAGGTCCCAGGTTTACTACCCGGCAACTCCATGTAGGGCCAGGAGAGGCCCCCTGCCTGAAACCCTGCAGAGCTGCTGCCAGTCAATGCAGACAATACTGAGCTAGATGGACCAAAGATTTGATTCAGTAAAAGGCATGTTCCTATGTTGGTGTCAATCCCCCCTGCAAGTTCATTCCTATTTTGCATGACAATGCAGAGTGTGTGTGTGTGTGTGTGTGTGAGAGAGAGAGAGAGAGAGAGAGAGAGAGGAGAGAGAGAGAGAGTCATCTAACCCTAACTTAGATGACTTAGAAGGGCAGACCCCTCATCGCCTTCCAACTTCCAAGAGCAAGAGATCACATTCCTCCCAGGCTGCAAAAGAGCTGTATTGTGGGCTGAGAGAAGTGCAATTTCTATTAAGAGGATGACTCCCCTGGAGTTCTTTCCTTCTCTCAGCCCACCAAACAGCTGCTTATATGGCACTCCCCGGCCCGGCAGCAACATGTGGTAGCAGGTGGGTGAATTCAGCAACAGCAGGTGGCTTAGGTACCTATGCCAGGCCGCATGGAAGGCCTGCGAGGGCCGCACGCAGCCCACAGCTGGTCCACTTGTGCATTAAATGGAAGAGGAGCTCAATCAGTGGCTATGAGAGAAATCCACATTCAGAGATAGGACAATGCAGAAAACCAGTTGCCGTGGGGTGAGTGAGTGAGTGGACACACACCAGGGGAGGGCTACTGGTTTCATGCCCTGCTTGGGGGTCTTCCCAGAGGCATCTGATTTACCATTATGGGAAACAGGATACTAAACCTTTGGTCTGATCCAGTAGGCCTGCTTTTATAATCCTATACGGGCTGTGGACCAGGTAAGAGCCTTTAATTCATAAGAGAAGGACCGCGGTCTAGGTCTGTGAGGGCCATACCACTACGGTCTTTTAGTGGAGCCTCACATGGCTATATGCTCCTCTATACAAAAATATTCTGTTGTATAAAATTAACCAATTGAGAGAGCTGGGCTAAAAGGGATTTATTTCATTTTTCTTTGTACGGTCACGTGAATCTCCAACAGCCAAGACGCAGATTTATCACTTCAGAGCTTAGGAAAGGCAAAAGGGCTCCAGGCTGGGTTGGTAGCATTTACCCATTGTGTTACCTTGACATTCGATTCTCCATCCAGGCTAGCTGTAGTGACATAACACGACCCGTCCTTGCTACTCGATGCGAGGAAGATCAGATCGCAAGGAAAGGTTTGATCCGCTGACACTTCTACTATGTCGCCAACCTTTAAAGCCAGAACAAAGAAATGCTCTCATGCCATAAAAATCTCTCTATATTTAATGTATTTACTTAAAGCATTTTTACCCCATGCTTCAGCTGAAAAGGCTTTATTGATACAGATCATCACCATCAACAACAGAGAACAAGACAGCCCCTGCCCTCGGGCTTCTAAATCTAAAAGACATGATACAATAAGGAAAAAGAGGTAATTTATTTTGTTAGTCCCCTAGCACAGGGCAGTTACAAACGCGTTTAAAAACTTGCGATGGGGAGGGCAGAGGGAGAAAGCAACTCTGGCACCTTCAGTGTCAGAGACAGCAAGCCTCTGAATGCCTGTTACTGGGAATCACAAGCAGGAAGACATGGTTGCCATCTTTGCAGGCTTAAGCTTAAAAAGTTTCCATGTTCTTATAAAAGGACCAGCTGGGATAGAAACCGTTTAGGAAGTGGAGGAGCAAAAAGGAGTTGGTCTCTCAGCAGAGCCAGTGGGGTGGTCCTGCTTCTCATCTCTCTCGCTCTGGAGCAGCTGGGTGCAGAGTAATGGTGAAGCAGATATTCCTCCCAAACCATTGCTAAAAGAAAAAAAAAGCAAGGCGGTGAAAGGGCGGAGGACAGCTTTGCTTCAGGTTCCCAGGTTTAAGGCCCAGGCAAGCCCACCTGGCAACCCCCTTCCCTAACTTCTGCTGACAGGCAAAGTATTTTTACTTCCAAAAGATGTCTTTGGTGGATTTGTTAAACTCTGTTCTTGCTGCTGTTGTTTTTAACTCGATTCTCCCATTTGGCCATCACAGCCATCCCTTGGGATCATGCACTTCCTCCCCACTTCCACCTTGTCTGCTTCAATTTTCTCCTATGCTTCTTGGTGGGACAAACTACCCAACTGCCCTGCACCGAGACCAAGCACACTATGGTGCATGCACAAAATCCTTTGCCTCCACATCAGAATTTGAAACCTGCTTAAAACCATAACTTGCTCTTACCCTGATATAAATAATAATAAAAACAACCTAGTAAATATATCCACAAAAGTTACTAGCCTGGAAATCAAAGGCCACTGGGAGGCTTCCTCACCTGCCTCCCAGAAAGATCATGAGACCAGCCTGGCCCCTTCCATTGGCCAGTGGACAAATACTTGCTTTCCTCTTCCCTCCCCATTCCTTTTTCCTTGTGTATCATATCTATTAGGTTCTGAACCAGCAGGCAGGAGCTGTATTTTAATGTGTACAGAACTTAGAAAACATTAGATACTTTACAAGTATCAAAGAAGAAGAAAATGAGTCTTAACAGCCTAGGGTTTTTTGAGCCTTCTGCTAAGTGGAGTGGCAGAAAAGAGATGGAGAGATCTGTCCCTCCTCCACCCACTTGATTGTTCACCTACATGGAATTCCTTGTCACCTATTGCCACCAGCCGTTAAATATAAGGCTGACACAAATTTCAAACATTTGGAAATGCTCACCATCACTCCAAAAAACATTGACTGATATTTCATCTAATCCACCCCCTAACTATGGCAACAGCTTGAGGGGGGGGAGAAGGTCATTATCAGCCACAAATCCAGGGTTTTTCATGCTTCTTCGGCCCCACTCTTGCATACCCCCCACCCTCTGGTTTTTGCCGGAAGCCCCCTAGATTTAAAGGCTTCCAAGGCTTCGTGATGCACCAAAGGCTCATTTCCCTCTTTCACCTCAATTCCTTCACACTCTTTCTTCACATGCTTTGCATCTTCGATCACCAAGACCGTGCTTTTGTTCACTTCCTGGTCGGCCCTGTGCCGCAGCCAGTCCTCATAACCCTGAAGGGATGAAGAGGGAATTGGCGTGACCGGGTAACAGAGGCAGAAAAACAAAACATGGAAGAGGTGGGAGAGATTTGCTCCTCTACCACTTAGGAGAGCTCTATATTAATCATCTTCTTGCTTTCATGGGGGGAAGGGGGGAAGAGAAGGAACAAAAAAAGGAAAGTACCTGTTTAATAGCTGTAACGGTAATAACAAAGAAAAGAGGAAGTCCGCTTGTGACAGGGCTTGTTGGTGTGTCTACTATGACCTACAGAGGAAGGAGAAACCTATGTTATTGGGAGGGAAATTAAAGAAATGGGTATTAACTGATGAGAGATTTGTTTGTTTGATGTCCTCAACTTGTATAAGCAATAAACTTAAGTTGACATATGTGGAAAGCACAGAAAAATTCCAAGTCCACACCTTTTTTTAATGAATTGCATGCTTTTATGAGTGAATGTACCTAAACTATAATGTATTTTTACTTATGTTTTAAAATATGCTGTAATTCACTTGGAGCTTTTTTTATGTAGCAAGCTACTAACCAGTTTAAATAATAACTCTGCAAAGATTTCAAGCCATTCAAATGGAAGACATGTCTTCCAGAAGAATAGAGGGGGGGGGAGAAGCATCCTTGTACATTCCTCATTGTCATTTTCCTGTTGGACATCAAGAGTTTGTGAAGGGATCTTTCTGGGTATCAGAACAGAAAAAAGTAGTGTCTAAATGCACCAGTACATGTCCTGACATTTGGAACAATGGGTGTGAAGTTATTTTGGTACAGACCACATCCCCTCTAAGCTGATGTTGTTGGACTACAACTGATGTTGTTGGACTACAACTGCCTTCATCCCTGACCTTTGGCTAAACTGGGAATGATGGTAGTTGTAATCCATCAACATCTGTAGACCCAAGATTGCAGAACACATGTAAGCCTATTGCTACAAAACACTTAACATGCATTCAATGTGTGTGCTAGGCTTGCACTGCAGACAGAGGTTTGTGGAACACAGAATGTCTGTCTCACACACACGCTAGTAGAAGAGCATCTCAAGAGTTCAGCAAATGTTCCAAGAAGTCTGTTCACTAGAACACAGTTATTCCAAAGGTCCAAACTTTTCTAGTGCTGAAAGGCTATTTGGGCATTTGGCACTCAGGAAGATACAAAGATGTACAAATTCTCTCTCTGTATGTGAGTGTGGAACTGTGTTACGACAACAGACAGATGTAAATAGATAGGTTGCCAGTTGTATACCGGGCCCAATTCAAGGTGTTGGTATTAACCTTTAAATCCCTAAACGGTTTCGGCCCAGTTTATCTGAAGGAATGCCTCCAGTATCACCAAATATGCCGCCAAACAAGATCGGCCTCACAAGACCTTCTCTCGGTCCCACCAGTGAAAACAGCTAGGCTGGTGCGGACCAGAGAGAGGGCCTTCTCGGTCGTGGCCCCCACCCTCTGGAACTTGCTTCCTTTTGACCTTCGACATGCGTCCTCCCTGAAGGCTTTTCGTCGAGCCTTAAAGACCTTGTTATTCAGGCAGGCCTATGGGATTTCTGGGGTGGGTTAGGCTATTACTAACAGGTGGTTTACTGTTGTATGAATATGTTTTAAATTGTGTTTTATATTGTGTAAGTCACCCAGAGTGTCTGTTAAGTCAGACAGATGGGCGACTAACAAATAAAATTTTATTATTATTATTATTATTAGATAGATATAGATGTAGATATACAATGGCACCTTAAAAGACTAAGGCTGCAATTTACTATGACCTGGGAGACCAGGGTTTGAATCCCCACATAGCCATGAAGCTCACTGGGTGACCTTGGGCCAGTCACTGCCTCTCAATCTCATGAAAACCCTATTTATAGGGTTGCCGTAAGTCGGAATCGACTTGAAGGCAGCACATACATACATACATACATAGTACAGGTACAGTCTTTTTGTAATGCAGTGCTAAGCATTTAATTATAATATGAATGAGTGTTTCTTTCCAATGGTGGTCAAAGCTTTTTTTTTAGGGAGGGGGGAGGCAGATATCTTGGCACAAATTGGTACACATAAGATCGTTTTTCATGGTAGTGCCTGTCTAATATCAATGGGCATGGAGTTCCAAAGTGTAGGTGCTGTCGCACTGAAGGATCAATTCCTTGCAAGTGCAGAATGTATATAATGAACTGGGTTTTTTTTACATGGCAGTGATTCAGACACACACACCCAATGCACCTTGCAAACAAACACTAGCCTTTATCATTGCCAAGGTTTTCTGGGCATGCTTATTAAGCTATCAAAGAAACATGAAATATCTTCCAATACTGGTCGCACAACACCAGAAGTGAGAGAAAACTGCATCCGTGGTTAGTGGCACTCTTCTGATTTGTTTCAAGTTAAATATAGCCTTCCTTTCAACCTGTTCCAAGTTAAAGCCCCACAGGCATTTGGGAGATTCCTGTTGTAATTGTTGCTCCTGGCAAGCTGAACCATCCCACAATAGGAAGTAACAGTCGGTTCTCTCATTGCATGGCAAAGTTATCCATTTCATAACCAGCTCAGATTGCTCAGCACAGGATTTTGCAATCTCTGGAACATGGGTCTAACCGATGATGCTGTCTTAGCATTGTCATGTTAATTGGCTGGAGCTACTTCCTCAGAGATTATTAATGTCTTATCCTGGTGCAAGGATGACCAGCAAATTGGCAAAGCATCCCATCTTCAAAGGAGGCAAGATGCAGTTGCCATGAGCACAGCTGCAGTAAAGCCAACATACTCCATATAGCAAAGTCTGAGGAAGGCTCAGATCTGCATGGAATGGGCCAAGATGTTCTCTGCTGTCTACAACAATCAGTGCTTTTGATAAAACCCCACTGTCAGCTACAAATTTCATTGCAGATACGCTGCCCAACAGTGGCAGCTGGTGCCCATTGGGACTGGTGGCGCAGAAGGCAGGCAGCCCAAACAGTAGGTGGAGCCAGAGGCAGCAGAGCCAACTCACTGTTGTTTTGCCCCCATCCACCTGCCTGCTGAGTTCTGCAAGGGAAACAAGAGACAAAGGAGGAGGAAGCTGACAGCCAGCGCCATCCCTAGACTGGTCGTAAGAAAGAAAGTAGACAGGCAGGGATTGATGGAGGGTGACTAGACCAGCCTCTACTGCTGCCAAATGAGCTCTGATACAACAGGGTACATCCAGAATGACCAAGGCTGTCTGTCGAGAGCCCTTTTTCAAAAATAAAATGCTGAAAACCATCAAGAATGTGAGCTAAATTCAGCCCCCTAATTTTCCTTTCGGAAAGAGATTATTTCAGTTCGTTTTTTAAAAAAAAGAGGATCCTGATTCAGATCTGGCAACTTAATCAAGAAGCGAAAGCAAAGAACACACAGCACCCATTTGCGTATGCCATTTTCCTAATCACCAAGAAATGCACACTCAGTAGCTTACTTCTGTGTTTGTATGACTCTTATCCAGAACAGGGCTTCATCACAAGCTGGGGGGGGGGAACTCATCTATGTTCATTTAAGATAAGCATAACTGGATCATTAATGGCACATCATCAGTCATTAACACACAAGTCTTTAGATTGGGTCCAGTGACGCAACAGCCACTGTGTTTTGAAAATGCATGCCCACAGACTTGAGAATGAATAAGAGCCTAAATTTTAGCAGGATGGCCTTGAAAAATGTCAATGGCTGGTATTTTTTCAAAAAAACAGAACAGTAACATACACCTTCTGCATTTCCTCTTCTAAGGCAGTCTTACCTGTACAAGGAAAATGATAAGGAAGTAAAAGTTGGCAATTCTTCGGAACTGTTCAAAGAGATTCTTTGGGAGAAAATTCCAGACCGTGTACTGCAGGACAGAAGCAAAAGAAGAAAGTATGAACCAAGCATACAACCAACAGTGTCATCCTCTGAAGACTGTACAACCATACCAAAATTAGGATACCTTTGATGCATCCATTCATATGTCCATCCAGTTCACAAAGCAAATATATATATAGATATTTCTTTGGCTTGTAAAAGGTCAAAAGGCCAAGCAGTTACAATGGGCACACATGTGCACACATACACCCTTAGTGTCATTTCACAAGGGAACAAAGAAGTGTCTTGCTCGGTGAAGAGTGCTACCAATCCCCATTCAAAAATATGCATTTTCCGTTTCCTATTTCTATAAATACGCCCTACAGGTCAGCATTTGCCAAATGTTTAGCACATAACCCCATTCAATGCTCTATTGCCAGAGACAGAGATGTGAAGGTATAAAGGGGGGGATTTTTCCTGTTGCTTCTGCCCCCCCCCCAGCTTGAAATGGGGAAAAAAAACTGGAAGCATTGAGAAAAAGCTACTGCATTTGCATTACTGGACAAGCAACACTCTTATGACTTAAACGTTGTAAAGTGCTTCCAAAAATAATTACACAGTATGCAGCATCTTCAGGCACTTGGTCCAAAAAACAAATTGGCCAGACATGTTGTTCTAACACAGGCCTTTTGTAACCTTCTTGTACTAATGTCAGGTGCTGCTGCAGCAAGAACCCAGAACCGAGGGCTCCATGACCTGCTATCTTGTGTATTGAACCACCAAGACTATCGACTGGAGCATCTCTTAGTAAATAGTTTCCAAGTGTCTGAGTGACTTTGCCCATCGAGGCTGGCCACTGGCTCTCCTCAACAGGAAGGGCTTCCTACTTAGGCTGAGACATGGCCTTGGTAACAATAATCTATCCTGTTCCAGGTTGCTCGGACTCCAAGATCACCCCTTTTGGCTGCCTACCACTCAGCCCAGACACTCACCACTCAAAGGACAAGCTTCTGAACAGGTCCAGCATGCGCATTCCTGGCAAGCCCACCAAAATCAGGTTTGTCAGCTAAATGGCAAGGATAGAAACTCAGCTTGCATGGAGCCACTTCACAAGACCATGCGACAATCGCAAATGCAGAGCACAGGAAGTGGCTATGGGAACCTGACCTTTTCCAGCACACAAAGGCACATGAAATGTACAGTACTTGACATACAGAATCTGTTGAATGTCAACTACTAAGAGAGGTTGTCATGATGTTTCACACAATTCCCCTTTTGCCAGTTCATAGCAGCCACCTGTTTCCCTGCCTTGGAAAAACTATAGCCTTTTGTTCTGCATTCACTGCTCAACACAATGAAACTGGGGCTTCCCAGTCACAGCAGTAGTAAATATAACGAAAGATTCAAGAGGGACAGCTTAAAACTGTGGCTTGCCTGGTGCACATTAGTTTAAACAAACTGGGTGCAATTTATCCTTTCAGGTTGATTTTCAAATATCGCCAGACAGAAGAGATGAATATTCAGGTATATTAAAATTATGTGATTATCAGTGAAGTATTTTATCCAAGTTCTCCTTGTAATTCAGAGAGTCAATCCTGAATGTTCTAACCATAGGTTACAACCGAAGAAAACATTCAACAATAATTACCAAAAAAATAATAACAACATAAAATCTTATTTACTTATCACATTATGAACAAGCTTTGGCAGCTTGCAAAGCAAATCTTGCCACAGCTAAAAGAGTTGCCCTGTTACAAAAAGTGGAACCTGGAAGACTTCAGCCTGCAGCCTGAGCTTGCTCCTAGCACCCCTAGCTGGAAGCTCCCTGCCCAGAGGCACAAGCTTTTGGTGCGAGCCACAGGGTGAGCGCTAAAGGGCTCTCGGCCTGTGGCTCTCAGCCAGTGGATCGGCAGTGAGCCAAGTAAATTCTGTTGCCCTAAAGTGTGGAGAGAGGATCCTCCTCTGCAAACAAGAGAAAGAACTCAAGATCTGTTTTCATCGGCAAGCCCTAATTTACAATTGCTTTCCATTTTCTAATTATCTGGAAAGGTCACCGATTCCAACATTTTGAAATGGTGCAGGATATCACTCCCTCCAACAGCAAGCTCAGGTAGAGAGTGTCAACAGGGCTGCAGCTGAGGCGACAAGGTAGACAGTAGCAGCAGAACCCCCAAGATGTGCAGAAGTTGAAAGGATGAAAGAAAACATTAAGAAGGCAAAGTAACAATCACAAAACAGTTCAATGAGGAAAGACTAATCATGTTCAGTGGCTCCATAATGGTGTCTAGTGGAGAGGAGACCTCCACCCCCGAAAGCTCTGTGTGTGTAAGAGAGGGAATAGAATGGGGTATACTGAAGGTGATACGGCTGGCTAGCTGGAACAAGAACTCTGGCACAATTTATTGCAGGCCCCACTCGTAAAAGCATTACATCAGCTATTTGTGCCAAAAGGAAGAACATTTTAAAAAAGGAACTATGGGTGTTTTGTGATTCATGCAGTTCTAAAAGTGGAAGTCACCCAGTCAGATTGGACAAAGAGTTCATTTATGTATAGGCTTTATGCTCAGTTAACTAAAACAACCAGCCTAACTAAACAGCTGTAAATTAATTAAACCAGATTGATAAACTATGGGGAAGGGTGAGGAGGATTCATAGCTATTAATATCCTAATAAGCCTTCAGTAAAATGTTTAGGATATAAAAGTACAAGACAAGTAGCAAACAGTAAGCTTTGTTTAAAATGAAATGAGTACAGCTTGCAAGTGATCTTCATTATCACGTCACGAAGTTAATGGACGAGCAGAGTGCCGTCCCAAGTTCAAAACAGGTCTGGAAAAAAGTAACAGAGCACAGATTGTCTATTAGCTATGGAAGACCAGGGGTTCCCAAACTGTGGTCGGTGGACCAATAGCTGTCCACAAACCTCAGTCAGGTGGTCCACGGCATGTCTGAGGCGTTATGACTGAGGACGGGCGATGGCACAGCCACTGCATTAAATACTCATATTGATTTTTAATTGTACTCTTATTGCTTCGTTTATTTCTATGGCACTTTATTGTATCACAGTTTGAATTCTACGGAATTCCAATGTTAATACAATAAAACAGAATAAGCGATAAAAATAAGAGTTAAAAACTATGTACCATCTAGCAAAATGTACAACTGCTGCAACAAGCCAGAAAAATCATTAAATGGTCTGTCAAGATCCTCAGCTATTTTCAAGTGGCCTGTGGGGGGGGGGAGTTTGGGAACCATTGCTCTAGACACACCGCGTGGTGTGAAGAGAGAACTAGGACTAGGAAAACCTGCTCCACTCTGCCATGATGCTCACTGGGTGATCTTGGGACAGTTGCTTCCTCTCAGCCTAAGTTGCCCCACAGGGTTGTTGTGAAAATAAGAAAGGTAAGAGGAAACCATGCAGCAATTAGAACATGGCTACTGTGTTCACATGAATTATCAAAAGCTTGCACGCTATTCCTACTACTACCTTGATGGAGTAAACGTACCTTGGAAGAGACTATTTGGTTACTGCAGAACTTCTGCGAAATGTACGCCTCTGTCACAGAAATTGGGTGGTGGCCGACAAGGACAGTCCGGGTCCCAACACGCTTCTCTTCCCCGACAAGCTGCAAGAGGAAGAGAATTAAGGCACAAGCTTTGAAACATGCTGCAAAATGCACTGCAATCGTTTGCGGAATTCTGCACACTTCTGCCCCAAATTTGTACTCTTCCTTAACATGGAGTTACTATGCACACAAAGATTTATGGCGTCCACTGGATGGTGGGGGCAGCTCTATTTGCACAATTTGTTTGTGCATTTGAGAAGCTGCACCTGACGTATGTGAATGAGGAAACCTGTGCTCTTGGGAAGTCCCATGCGCGCGTGGAGCACCTACAGATGGTGTGGAGCTCTAGGGGTTCCTCCAATGAGAAGGCCACAAGGAGCACATGCATTCCCTTAAAAGCAGCCAATCTTCCACTGCAAAGTACAACCACAAGGAAACACTGAGCACATTCCACAGAGCATACTCTCAAGATGGCAAGATCCAAAAGCACATCCCACAATCCTTCACAACCTGCAGGTTTGGTGGCAGACAAGTTGACATGGAAAAAGTTCCATTAAAAAAAGGTAGAAAATTCCAAAATATTCCAAATGAAGCAAAAGAAGATAACCTGGTAAGAACCTACTGGATCTGATTCACAGTCCATCCCATCCAACCTGCCTTCTCCAACAACGGGAAAACAAAGGAGGATTTCAAAGACCGTGCAAGAACTTTTATAAAAGTAGGTCACAGCAAAAAACACATAATCAACCAATTTGAGACTGGCTAATACTCCAGAGCATTTTATGTGCCAAGCTCCGACAGACACACGCCCAACTTCTCTCATCCTCTCTGCATCTCCAATGTGGAAAAAGTTGCTCACTATGGCCAAGAAGTTAGGAAGGGTTTTTCCTCCTATTGCTGGAGAGGGGGACAGGCAGCACAGACGATAGTTAAAAATAGTATTAATGCATCTGAAGGGACACATCTGTCATCGCCTGAAACTTTGTACTGGAAAATCCCAGGAGCATCAAATGTTGGGTCGGGATGTGTGCGTTCTACGCAAAGACCTTGACATCGTAAATTGTTTGGGACCAAGATGTTTCTTGTGTTGTTGACATTGTTCTTTCCTTCCTCCCAAGCCCTTTTCAAGGGCACACAGAGAAAGGTTAAAATAAAAAAGCGTGGGCACACTTGAGGGAAAGGCCTTCCAAAATATCTCCATTTGGAATCCACATTCCTTCATTTCCTGGCCTCCGCACTACACAGGTTTTGCTACTGTATGCACATTTATTGACCAAAATCTCTTCAGCTATGCACTGAACAACAAAACAAAAAAGAGAATAATTTGGCCTTCCATTCAGTTCAAAAGTCTGCTTGTTGAGCCCATGAACTACGTTTTCAAATGCAGCATAAAGGCCAAATATATGTTGCATGCAGATGTGTGTACCCTGAATGATGAATCGAGACGATTTGAGGAAGGCTCTTGTGTTTCAGCGTCAGATCACACCATTAACAAGGCATGTTGAGCCTGATCTAGGACTCCCCTACGCTTCTGAGTGGCTCAGCGACCTCGGCTGTCCATAAAAAGAACAGCTGTTTTTCTTTTTTTCCTCCTGAGAAACGAAACCAAGCTGACTGGGGGGGGGGAAGCCCACAGCTCAAGAGGGGAGGGGGCAGAGAGGTCGGCGGAATCATTGATTTTGACCGACAGGTCTAGCTTTTGATCACAAGGTGTTATTTTCCCAGGGCACTCCCAGTGATTTGGGGGAGGGATTAAAAACCTGAGTTTGTTTTTTGCATGGATCCTTGCCTTTGCCTATACAAGTCAATGGTGATATCTCCATTATGTCTCCCAAAATATGGATGAGTAGGGGAGCAGAAGCCCAGCCTCACCAGGGACTCTTGAGGTAACAGGGTCCTTGTCACCAGCTGCAGGCCTGGTGCCAGTGGGCAGCCAGGCTGGGCACTGGCCAAGGGTCCCTGGTGCTGAGAGGGGCCCCTGGTGCTGGGCAAGTGTAGCTCCTGCTCCACAATCTGCACTAGGATCGGGTTGCAGAGCATGACCCCCATGTCCCGATGCTGGTGAGAATTGCAGTGTGGGAACTACCCTCCCAGGCAATGCCTGCCAGCGTCTGGCTGCACAACTTCCTACGGTGCTGTAGCGCCACAGCAGTGGGCTGCATGCACATGCTTGCCATCTTGGGTAATGGCAGGCATGTGCACACAGCATGTTAACCCACTGATGCGGCTGGACCTATTTAAACCCCAGTGGCAGCAGTAGTGCTGACACCTTTGAGGGCCCCTGCAAGCTGGTGCTGGCCCTGAGAGGCTGACATTTCCCCTTATCCCAGTCTTTCCTGGGAATCCATGGTCTTTTCCTACGATCAGTGTGGTGTAGTGTTTAAGGTGCTGGACTACGACCTGGGAGACCAGGGTTCGAATCCCCACACAGCCATGAAGCTCACTGGGTGACCTTGGGCCAGTCACTGCCTCTCAGCCTCATGAAAACCCTATTCATAGGGTCGCCATAAGTCGGAATCGACTTGAAGGCAGTACATTTACATTTTTCTTTCCCTGTGCAAATGAAAGGAGAGATCTCTTTCTCACAGGGGGAAGAGGCCATAATCCCCAAAAATATCTCTCTGTGGAACAAGTCCACTCTCCACCAACAATCCTTGGGGTAACAGGGTCGTTGCTGGAAGGAGTGACATTTTTTTCACACCACTCTTTTCTGGGGACCCATGCTCTTTTTTCCATCACCAGCCCAGCTATGAGTCCTGGTGTACCCACCCCAAAATGGAAAAAGCCTGCCCTTGCAGGAGAATCACTGCAGCTACCATTCCAACATTTGACAGACTTCATCCTGCACCCAATTCAGGCAGAAAATGAAAAAGCGTTAGATTTTCCCTTTGTTATTTAAAAGCAAACTTTAAAGGTGCCCTGCAATCGCCCACCCACCCACCAAAACCCTGGTTGTGTCTGACATCATCAACTCTGGCTGGGCTTGTAGATTTTATATGTCAACCACTCCTGTGAAAAAGAGGGGAGAAAGTTCTAGCACTTTCTAGATTCCCCATTATAGTGAATGGGGGAGTGGAAAGAACTTTGTTTTGAACAGATCTGTTCGGTCCTGAAGAACAAGTTAAAGGCTCCAAAACAGCTTGGGCTGCTTCCTAAAACTATAAATAAAAGTCAAATCTTGTGGGCAGGGCACGCCCCTATCTTGTGTCCTCCCAAGAACGGTATTTTTAAAACAAATAAAAACAAAAACAAAATACGAAACAGCCTCCCAAAGCTTTTATTTCAACTGAAAGATTGGGAAGGGCTCAGTGGTAGAGGATCTGTTTTGCACGCAGATGGTCCCAGGTTCAATCCCTGGCATCTCAGGTACAGCTGGGGCAGACCCCTGCCTCAGACCCTGGAGACCTGCTACCAGTCAGTGTAGACAATACTGAGCTAGATGGACCAAGGGTTTCGACTTAGTATAAGACAGCTTCCTATGATAACCATTTCCCAAAGAAATCCCCCAAGCCCTTTCCCTCGCAGGCGTTCACAAGGTTAAAATGCATGTGGAAAGCCACCGGGGGGGGGGAGTCATCTAAGCCCCACCACCACCACTTCCAGGAGGCAGCCTCTGCCACTACTTTAGATTAAAAAAAATAATCTAATGACTCATATGATATGGCCCAAACACATGCCTATGCCACAAGAATTAGACAACAAAATATATAATCTAAAAAAATCCAGGATCTGACAGCTAGAAGCATGAAAAGGTGTAGTTCCCTCAAACAACTAGGTCATGCTACCCAAGTTAGTTTCCATTTACTTTTTTTTTTTTACTGAGTACACCATCTAAAATTCATTTCCAGCTTTGCTAAAATAAAAACAGTCATGTTTCTTTTTACTTATGTTATCTACCTCACAAGGAATCCACTGAGTTTGGCCTAAACCTAGAGACAGATATGAGTGACTGCTAGGTTTTATATTTTCAAAAATGGAGGATCAGCCATTTCTTGCTGATTTGACCCACCAGTCCTGGGTGCAGCCTGAAACCTGCAAAGCACCTGGTAGAGCTTAATCCTGGGGCCCAGAGCCTTTATGGGCCCAGAAGCACATCTGAAAATCTAAGAAATTGTCATGGACACCACCAAAATACACATTTTACAGAAGAAAAACTGATGATTGTCAGAATTCACCCCCCCAGCAAAACATTTACACGTTCCAAAACAAATAAAACACCACACACAATTTAATTTTTTTAAAAAACATTACGAAACTGGGAACAGGGGGTCATGGTGTGCTGCAAGAAGAGGGGTGTCCAAGAGCACCATGGTTGGGATCCAAGGTCCGAATAAGGCTACCATCCTGTTGTATATATCCATCTCCAATTTTGTGTTACAATCCCATGCACTTTTATTTGGGAGTAAGTACCACTGAACTCAAAGGGGCTTACTTCTGAGTAGGCATTCAAGGGATTCAACTTTAAGATACAAATTAGGAATTGAATCTCACATCTCTTATGAACTCACTTGGTGGTCTTATTTACTATTTAATTACTAAATTTGGTTTCACCCCATTTTTCAGACAATTATTTCCCAAAAGGCTCACATCAATGTAAAAAACAAACAAAAAACAAATGGGCAAGCCAATCTCTCTCTCTCTTTCTTGGCTTTACAGTGCAATCCAAACCATCTTTACTCAAAAGTAAGAAGTACTGAATTCAATGCGGCTTACCCCCAAGTTAAGTGGTGTAAGGATTGCAGCCTTGCCCCCCCCATCTGCAACAGAAGGAATAACACAAACTTGCTTTAAAGGGTTGTTGTAAGGCTTACAATTAGATTCACTAATAAGCAAAAATGTGCATGCACCAGGGGAGCAGGAGACCTGACCTCCTGGTAAGCGGCAGTAACGCAGCCAAAAGCTCTGCTCACAGCCGGAGTTCGATTCCAATGGAAGGAGGAAGTCGAATCTCCGGTAAAAGGGGTCGAGGTCCACTCAGCCTTCCATCCATCCGTGGTCGGTAAAATGAGTACCCGGCATATGCTGGGGGGTAAAGAAAGGCAGGGAAGGAACTGGCAATCCCACCCCATATATACGGTCTGCCTAGTAAACGTCGCAAGACGTCACCCTAAGAGTCGGAAACGACTCGCACTACAAGTGCAGGGACACCTTTACCTTTTACAAATTTGTAAAAATGAAAACACAGTTTGGGTTGGTCTTTCACAGTACAATCCACTTTCTGTGTAGCTTGGAAGAATTTGGTAACATTCTTTGGGGGAAGCCAGGACTGTCTAAAAGTGAAATAAAGGTCTGGCGTGGGTATGCCCCCTGATTAGCCAACCCAAGCAGCTGTGAGTCTGACAGTTGGTTCTTACTGAGCATATCATTGATGCCAATGCTAAATTCCTTAACTTAATTAAAAATCAGCCAGGCATTTTTTTTAACTTTTAAATTGCAAACGGTGAAGGTTAGAGTATGGGGCAAGGTCAGTAATAGGATTACAGGTACTCTGTGAACATGGCTGATTTTTAATTAATTAAAACAAATTATAAGAACACTGACAGAAAAAAGTCCAAAAGGGCTGCTTTTTCTCTCTCTCTTTTTACACTTTCAATTATCTATTCTCTCTTATTGTTTTGTGTATCGCCATGAAAATTGAGAGGGTTGTGAACGGAGCTTGGAAAAGTTATTTTTTGAACTACAACTCCCATCAGCCCAATCCACTTGCCATGCTGGCTGGGGCTGATGGGAGTTGTAGTTCAAAAAAAGTAACTTTTCCAAGCTCTGGTTGTGAAGCAAGCGTTTCTGAGCTCAGGACTGTAAGTTTTGTAACTTTTTTTCTGAAATGAGCTGATGGAGGGTATTTTCAATTTAACATTGCAAAATGCAAAAAATCCATGCTAGCTGTAGAATACAGGCACTCTCGTGGCTATATAATATATGCATGAAAAGCACTTTGAATGCAGGAAAGCACAAGACAAGAATTATTATTTTAAATCTGGATGCCAGACATACGGTTTTGGCACATAAAGGAGGGATCTAACCCCCCCCTCTCTCTCACTCACACAGACACACAAACACACACACACACACCAGTGCTTCCATAGGTCACATCTGTGGGGGCAGGCAGATTATTAACCCGATTGCCAGGCATAACAGGGCTTTCAGATGCTAACGTCCACTTACAGCAGCATGCTTTCCGGCTTCTCTCTTTGGCCCCTGGGCCGACACATTTGGGGCTGCTGGTTTCACATCCATGTAGAGGATTTGGAAAAGGGGGGTTGAGCGTGGAGGGGAGGTCCCTCTCCCCTGGGGTAAAGGCTCCTCAAAACCCCATGTGGCTAAAAAGGAGGAGAGAGGCCCAGGCCTCAAGAGGCATTGCCACGGCAACCACTGGGCCTGGGGACCAACTGTCATGGAATTCCAGGATGGGGGGTGCAGGGAGAGGCAAATTATGGCCCATAATTCAGTGATTTGGAAGCGTGGGGGCGGGCAACCGGGGGTGAGGGGGCAGAAATTGCCAACTGGCCAAAAGACAAAAAAAACTAACATGATTTTCTGCATGTAAAATGAAAAGAAAAAATTCCCTGCAGACTACTTTTTTAAACTCTATCTTCAGGATAGTGATAAGCACTGGAATTGCCTGCTAGATATTTGTGCATACTGCTGCTACTTTTTTTAAAAAAATGATAGGGGCTGTTTGAAAAGTTGACAACACAAGGGGGGGTGGAGAAACCACTACAGTAGGGCCCTGCTTTAAGACGCTTCGCTTTACGGTGCTTCGCTAATACAGCGGTCTCAATTAGATGTAATTAGACTAAAGCCCCACTCATACGGCGCTTGTTCCACTTTTACGGCGGTTTTCAGGCATCAATTAGTTCCGCTTCACAGCGGATGTCCGGAATGTAACCCATCGTATGAGTGGGGCCCTACTGTACATGGAAGAAGGTGAAGTCTTCAAGCAGAAAAAAGTGTACCCTTCCCCCCGAAGATTTAATTACATTTATAGCCACCTCTCCTACTCCAAAGGGTTGAAGGTGGTGTGCACAGTTCTCTCCCCCCCTCCTTTTATCCTCACAACAACTCTGAGGTAGATTAGGCTGAGAAATGGTGACTAGCCCAAGGTCACCCAGCAAGCTACATGGCAGAGGGGGTATTTGAACCCAGGTTTCCTAGTCCGACATTCCCAACCACTACACTGCACAAGCATCATCACATGTATCAATCACACCTGGTGTTAGCTGCCTGGTCATTTCATCAACAGGTGAAGACCTCCTTATTCATCTCGACCCATCTCCACCCCCCACCCCCCATTTTTAAATCTGGTGTTGTTGTGCCCTATGTTGCTTTCGTTTTCAGGACTCATTTGAATTTAAATTGTTTTCAAGTCTAAAACATTCTAAACAGCCCAGAGAGCGCTATTTATTTATTTGCTCATTCGTTCATTGTATTTTTAAATCGTCCTCGTCCATCAAGATCTCCTGGAGGTTTGCAGGATTCACATTAAAATATTAATAAAGCATGCCATGGGACAGCACACAACTGCAGTAGATCATTAAAATAAAAAGGACCATGGAGAAAGTCTGAGAATTCTACCTCCACGCATCCTAGATATGCTGGTCCAAATTACTTAGGTGGAAAGTTATCGCACACACACACACGCCGGGGAGGAAAAACAGTTTAGTAGCAAATGATATTTTTTCCATGCAGAAGAATCCAGGACCTTCTATATAAAGAATCTGAGGAACCAGGTGATAGTAAAGACCCAGGACAGATGCTGCCAGACAGAGTAGACAATACTGAGCTAGAGGGACAAATAATCTGCCTAGTATAAGACAGCTTCCTGTGCACTCTGCACATGCTTGAAGGCTGTCCATATTGAATTCAGTGCCAAGGTAAAAAAAGTTTCTAGAACGGCTTAAGCTATCCTAAGGCAAAAGTGGGCTTTACTTGGGCATCCAGAATAACTTTTGAAATCCATTCGCAAATAAAAGTGCATGTGTACACTTGGACTGGCATGCTTGTCACCTAATAAAGCCATATAATATTACAATAATATTATGTGTGTCTATTAACACACTACGAGTTCTGACTTTCTGAACACAGGCTGTTCCAGGCATGCAGTGACTGATCCATAAGGCTAGGGTTCAGTCAGTACAGCTTTGCTCCCATTATGACATATTCAACCTAGTAAATACTGCATCTGTTGAATTTCAGTCAGACATTCAACCGTTAAAGGCACAAATCCCTACCAGGGAAAAAAAAGAGAGGAGTTTGCAATCTTGGCCTTGCATTGCAAGATCAGACAAGACACTAGAATACTAGTCACAAATGTGATACACAACCTATCGTGTAGCTTCTTCTTTTTAATATGGCAGTTTTAAAGGTACTATCCTAACTCCAAAATGCAAACAAAAAAACAAAACCCCATAGCTTTGCATGATTACTTTTAAAATAAAGTGGGAAAAGAAACAAATGCTGGAACCCAGAGCATGCAATGAAGATAATGTTAGGAGATTCAGAACATACAAAAGGAAGTACTTCTTTACACAGCCCATAGTTAAACTCTGAAATTCACAAGAGGCAGTGATGGCCACCAACTTCGATGACATTAACAGAAGATTGGGCAAAATTCATGGAGGATAAGACTCAGTAGCTACTACCCACAATGGCTGTGCTTTACTTCCACTGTCAGAGCAAGTATGCCTCTGAATACCAGGTGCTGGAAGTGGGGAGAGGGCTGTTGCTCTCAGGCCTTGTTTGCAGGCTTCCTGCTAGCATCTGTGAGAACAGAGGGCTGGGCTAGATAAGCCTTTGGGCTGATCAAGCAAGGCTCTTACGTCATTAAACATATTTTTTAATACTAAGCACATATCAATAAATCTCTTTCTTAGCTTAAAAATCTGGTGGCCACACAGAACACACCCTCATGGTACTGAAGACAGCAAGTTCATACTTTTTATTCCAACACCCAGGGGCATGGGGAACCTTTGGCCAGATGTTGCTGAACTATAACTCCCATCAGCCCCACCAAACATGGTTAATGGGCAGGGATGATGGGACTTGTAGTCCAGCGATATTTGGAGAGCCAAAGGTTCCCCACAGTTGCACTAAGCAGAAATGACATTCAATGCATTACTTACAGCTCAATGCTATCCGTAGCTACCCAGACATAACTCCTACTGAATTCAACGCGGCTTACTCCCAGGTAAGTGGGTTAGGATACAGCCTTACTCAGGATCAATTTCAACATATTAGTCAATGACCACTGCAAACCAGTTCACCCACTAACCCAGCTTATTTTACTAAATCCCCTTAAGTAGGAAAACCCTGGATTTTTCTAACAATCATTCTACTTTATCTTCCTTCTTGCTTTCATTCCCATCCCCTGTCCAGAAGCTTCCAGTTTTAAAACAAGGTTGTTCTCAACTACATACTTTCCAGAGCGAACACTGTAATTCCAGTTCTTTTGCAATGCAATTACTAAGCAGAAAAGCTAGCAAATACATTTGGGCTTACCAACGTAGACCACAGTTTCAGCAAGGTTTCTGGGGTTAAAGAGAATTCCATTTCTTCTAAGACAACCAAATTAACCAACAGTATTCCATGCAGAGGCGGCACTTCACAAAATAAAGAACTGAAGGAACTAAAATGTTATGGGTTTTTTTAAAAAAAACAACGCAGATAATAAGAAGAAAAGCAAGCTTTCGTACAGAAGTTGGGCAAAGATCAGATTACACTGGGCTGGAATGCATTCAATTTAAACAAGCACAGTCCAAGAAGGAGGGGCCTGCAACCTCTGAAAATAATTTAACTTCTACGGTAAACCTGGTCAACCTTAAGGCGGCAATCCTCTGCACACTTAATTTACCTGGGAGTAACTCTTGTACTAACTTCCAAGTAAACGTGCACAGGATTATGGCTGCATGGGCTGTGACCCTTAAATGACTTACTGCAACACCCGTTGTGGCAAAAGCAATTGTGGCACCTTAAATACTAACAGGTATTATGCTGGCATAATGCTTTTAAGGTGCCATAAGACTTTGTTGTTTTTACTGTACTCCCATCAGAGCTATGCAACATGCAGATGGTTGTACAATTTCTAACCACACTGCGTTAGAGGGCACATTTTAGCTGCTGACTGTGCAGCAGTCAGAAATACCTTCAGAAGACTTTGAAGGCCCTGGATAAATTATTTAAACATAACACACTCACACACACAGTGCTTTTTTTTTTTTGTAAAAAATGAGGTGCTGTTGTTCATATATTGATAAAAGTGCTGTGGGTGCCAGCACATAATGCCAGTGCTCCATACCAGTATTGTCACAAAATAATCTCTCTCTCTCTCTCTGTGTGTGTGTGTAATAGCAAATTAATGTAACTATGGGGGTGTCACGTGAAGTTTTGGAGATTATATTTTTCTTCTGTGTCATGTGGCCTTTTGACAGTTTTACATGGATGTGCCTTACAGACATATAGAAATTGTCTGGAATTTGCCAATTGTGGCTGGGATTCTGATAGATAGGAAGTTGAAGAACAGCCCAATGCTCTCTTTGAACGAATGGTTATGCACCATTTGGAAGGTCACCGAGATGACTATATTGAGAAAGTATGCACTCTTTAGCGATTGCAAGCAACAGACGAGATTGCAGCAACATTCAGTCTCTGGGATCCTTTTATTGATATTACAGAGGTCAGATGTAATTTGGATACTGACAGATATAAGCTTTTCCTTGTTATAATAAGATTAATTTGCACTTTTCCACCTTTGGTTGTACGGCTGAAAGTATTTAACCCTAAGCTGTATTTACTGACCTTATTTTGTATTGTTGCTATTTTTCCTTCTGGTTGAAATTACAAAATTAGTAAATATTCATTTGGAACATTTATAGACCATTAAAGTGGTATACAGAAGTAAAAACAAATACAATAAAACATGTAAAACACAATAACATATAAAACACAATAAACACAATTCTCATAAAATACTATCAACAAATACTGTCAGTGAACAGAGCCATCTTTCTGGGAGAGCCTGGGAAAAAAGTATTTAACAAAGAAAAGCCATGGTTATAAGTGAGGATGGAGCCATAGCTCATTGGCAGAGCATCTACTTTGCATTCAGGAGGTCCCAGGTAGGGCTGGGAGAGATCCCTTCCTGAAACCCTGGATGACTGCTGCCAGTCAGGGTAGAATATACTGACTTAGATGGACCAATGGTCTAAATATAAAGTGGTTTCCTATGGGCCTTTCCGATTTCCGAGGGAAGCATGTTTCATACAACAGGTGCTGCTGTGCTAGTAGTTACCAGTGCTTTCTAAAATCATTTTAAAAGATGTTATATGCAGTCAATACTGATTGAAAACTGTATTTATTTTGTGTGTGTGTGTCTGCACACACACACAAAAATACACCGGATTGGTAAACATTTTGCATATACCTTTATCATGGGAAAATCCTTGAGCAATCTGCTGAAGTTCAGGGCATTGCAAAGCTTTGTTGCACAGTTATCACGGAGGAGCAAATACAAAAACTTTCCTTTGATAAAGATGTGCCTAGAATGCATTGGGAACATAGCAGTTCTTTGCTGTGTGCGTGCGCATGCATGTACATGTGTTTTCTTTCATTATTAGTTCTCCGTCTCGACTCTCCCACTTTTCTAAATCGGGATTGTAAGCAGCTCCTGGCCTTGGTCACCTCTAGTTTTACAAAAGCAGTGTTCCCCCACTGCTACCGTACCCTCTTTATGCCAGAAGTAATAAACATCGCAATCCTATACATGTCTGCTCAAAAGTAAGCCCCGCTGAGTTCAGTGGGGCTGCCACTCAGGTAATCAGGTATAGGCCTGCAGCATAAGAACAAGCACATGCAGACAGACTGGTTACTAAAAATGTTTTTGTCGGCTAGCAAGTTCTGTGTACTTGCAAAGATGTTCTAATCTCTGTGGTGTTTATTGCGGATGCCGTTGACTAAACGGTTCCTGGTTTTCCCATGTGGGAGGAAAGACAAATGTCTGATGAAGCTCTTGTTACCTAGCTCTGCTTACAAAAGAAGCCAAAAGATAAACCATGATATCCTCTTCCTCTGCTATATGAACAGCTGCACATTGTCCAGAAGCTATAATGACCTTTCAGCCACATGTATAAGCAGCCATGGTGCAAAATGCCTGCAGAATCAAACTCCTGCCAGCCTCTTTCCTGGGTTTTGCAAAATGGGAAACAAGTGTGTGCCTCCATTTGCTACTAGACTCCAACTTCCATCAGCCCCAAAGCAGCCAACGATGAGAGGTACTGTAGCCCAAAAATGTCTGAATGTGCTAGAATTCTGCCCAATTTGGATTTGGTACCGAATTTTCCATTAATTCGCTTATTCTCAATCGCTGAAGATGGGGTTTTATGTAGCAAATTTCCGCTGCTATTTGTGATAATGGGTTAATTTTTTTAAAAAAAATCTGCCTCTAAAACACTGATTGCAAGAATGATAATTTATCAATATTTCTTTAAAAATATTGATATTAATATCAGTGTTTTTTCCAAGAGAAAAAAACCACAGATCAGTAAAAGGAGTGGCTAGTGGATACAGAACAAACTTGAAACGATGCCAGCCTGTGAAGTCAACAGAATGCTTTCGAACCGGCACTGGCCAACGGATCCCATCACTAGCCATAAGTTCCACATACTTGTGTTAGCAGATGGCAGTGCTAAATCTCCATGCTATTAAATAGCTTCACCTGAGGTCTCTAGCTGAAGCAGCTGAAAAATGCACAGGCCCATTTGGACTTTTCACCCTGGTGAGCTGGCAACCCTAGGATAATGACAAGTGCCTCTCCAAAGAAATGTTGACCATTCTCGATCTATTCTTTTAAAACTGGCCTAGAATGTCTTGGTCATTTCTTCCTTCAATCAATGCAACACAGGAGATCTGAGTATTCCTTGCCCCACTGCACTTATGTCTAACTGTATTGCCGCCCTGAGCTCCTGCTGGGAGGAAGGGCGGGATATAAATCAAATAATAAATAAATAAATAAATAAATAAATATTGACAGTCTTGGAAACGCCTTCCCTAATATAAAGCAGCCTAAGGCCATCCTATTCTGAACACGTCCGATCTCGGAAGCTAAGCAGGGTCAGGCCTGGTTAGTACTTGGATGGGAGACTGCCTGGGAATACCGGGTGCCGTAGACTTAGAAGAAGGCAATGGTAAGCCACCTCTGAATACCTCTTACCATGAAAACCCTATGAATATATCCAAAAAAGTTTCATAGGGTAGCCATAAGTCGTAATCGACTTGAAGGCATAGAACAACAACAAATATAAAGCAATGTTTCCCATATCTCATTCTTAACACCACAAAAGGTTTTTACTTGATGTCTAAGCCTCTAGAGAACAGATCAATGGACAACAGGCCCATCGATAGCTACTAGTCATGATGGCTGGGTAATATTTCCAAGCAATCTACCTCTGAATATCAGTTGCTGTTGCCTTCAAACCTTGCTTGAGGGCTTCCTGCCTACATCTGGTTGCTTACTAGGAAGTAGGATTGTGAACTAGATCAAGGACGGGGAATCTTTGGCTCTCCAGATGTTGCAGAATTACAACACCCACCAGCTCCAGGAAGCATAGCCAATGGCTAGGGATTATGCGAGTTGTAGTTTAGCAACATCTGGAGGGTCAAAGGTTCCCCATACCTGGACTAGATGGATCTTTGTTCTAACCTAGCAGGGCTCATCTTTCATTTTTTAGTGTGCACTAGAGGAGTAAGTACCCATCCTCAGAGAAGTCCACCTCCTGTGCTCCTGCTGCAGTGACTATTCTTGGTGTACTTTCTGACTGGAGGCAACAGGCCCTCTCCTCTAAAGGCTGGTCATCTTTCTCCACACCAGGAGTGATAGAACAAGTCACAGTGCAATTCTAACCATGTCTACTCAGAAGCAAGTCCTACTGAATTCAGTGGGTCTTACTCTCAGGTAAGTTAGGTCTGCAGTTCAAGACACTTGGATGCAGACAGAATCAAACACCATAGAAGTTAACTGGGAGGAAGGGCTAAAGCAGAGGAAGCTAACTATTATTTATTTATTTATTTTTTAGTCACCTGACACAGAGAAGTCTCTAGGCAACTTACAATCAAGTTAAGATACAAACTGTTAAAAAACAATGACTATCGAAAATTAGCAATAAATCAATATATAAAGCAAGAGTCTGCACGGAACAAAGCGGACAAAAAACATTATCAACATAAAACTATCCAAAACCAGTCTAAAATCTAACAGACAAAACAATTAGCAAATTAGCAGCAGCAGCAAATATCAAGATGCAATAAAGACAAATGAAATCAGCAACATCAACAATAGTCGTATCTTGAAAAATAAAATAAAATACTGTAGTGGGGTTTTTTTTTATCAGTCGGTGATAAAGACAAACTGCCTTTGATCAGGAAGAAACCAGTTTTGATTTAATTTAAAATGCATTTTTGAAAAGTGTTAAGATGTGCTCTTGGCTTGTAACATCAGATTTTTTAAAAATAAATAAATACTGCCCCTCTCAGCTCCTATGAAACAGTCCCCAGACGCTCCTCTATGCATTTATTTGAGCCCTGACCATACAAATATCTTCAGATAATTCCTCCCAAATCCTCAAAGAGAAAAGCAGAGAAATGGTTGTAGCTATAATCTGCTTTTTTATCGAAAAATATAAATGTGCTCCTGAATTTTATTCAATAGATTATTCATCGCCAGGAAATGTGGGTTTGAATCACACTAATGTCAGCGCCAAAATATATACAGCAGGCCTATGCATGCTCCTCTAGCAGAAAGCCCCACTGAATAAAGTGGGACGTATTTCCAAGTAAGCTTGCAATTCGGTTTTGTTACAATTTAAAGAGAAACTGGAGTACATCGTGACATCACTGCTTCTGGGGCGTTTGACACAGCTGAACGTCTATGTATTTCTGCTTTGAAGTAAACCCCGCTGAGATCAACGGCGCTTACTTCCAGGTATGCATTTACAAAATTGCAGCCTTGAATCACACAAATCCAAAAAGGCATCAAGATTCTAAAAATCTTATTCTGATCTGACATTAGCTTGTGGCTTGGATTCAGAAAATCTGCTTGTGATTGTTGGGGAACAACAGCCCTATCTGAAATCCTGGAGAGCCGCTGGTGGTCAGAGCAGACAACACACAGCGCTGGGAGTGGGGAGGGAAAAATCTGACTCAGTATAAAGCACCTTCCTCTATTTTTCTGTTGGGAGTTGCTTTGCCAGCCCCACATCCTAAAAAACAAACATTTCCCAGGAGCTCGAAAGCGATAAGGGAAGGGTTCCAAGATAATGGAACAACCCAAGAGTGAAAGAGGCCTCGGATTTTTTATGAACAGGAAGAGAGACGTTTGATGCCTGCCAAATTATTTTGATTTGACTTCTCTTTTTCAGCCTCCAGCCTCAGAGCCGAGTTTGGGGGTGGAAGGCAATGAGAAAAGACTTACTGGCGTTGAGGTTGCAATCCTAACCACTTACATGGGAGTAAGTCCCACTGAGGCACAGGTGAACTTACTTCTGCGTAAGCATGTACAGGATTGCACTGGAAATGCTGCAGGAGGAGGAAAGTCAACAGCACAGGACAGCTTTATTTTAAGGAGAGCCAGGTTTGTACGTCATCTGGGGCTCTTTGGAGGAAAGTGGGATATACATGTAAATAAATAAAAATAAACCAGCCACTTAAGATTTACTTTGTTCTCCCTAGCAACCGGCGCTGTAGTGACTAAACATGCACACACACCCCCATATATATATTACACACAAAATGGAAATGGAAATGGACTGCCTTCAAGTCGATCCCGACTTATGACAACCTTTGAATAGGGTTTTCATGGTAAGCGGTATTCAGAGGTGGTTTACCATTGCCTTCTTCTGAGGCTGAGAGGCAGTGACTGGCCCACGGTCACCCAGTGAGCTTCATGGCTGTGTGGGGATTCGAACCCTGGCCTCCCAGGTCATAGTCCAGCACTCTAATCACTACACCACATAAGCCACTAAAAAGATGCAACTGTTGAATGAAAAGCCAAAATAACTTTTTATTTCCTTCTTTCTTTCCACATACAGTAGGGCCCCACTCATACGACATGTTACATTCCAGACCCCTGCCTAAAAGCGGAACTCTGTCAATAAAATGGTGCCCAATGCCTGAAAAACGGCGTAAAAGCGGAACAAGTGCCGTATGAGTGGGGCCTTACTCTAATTGAAAGCAGCCGTATGAGTGGGCCGCTGAAAAGTGGGGCCCTACTGTACTCCAAATAGGAACCACAGGGGTGTTCACACATTACATTCAGTGAGTGTACAATCAGGTCCTTCCCAGGCAGTCGTCATCAAGTCTAAAAAGAGAACACAGGATTCGCATGTGCTTCCTGTCCCCTCCGATTCTAAAAAAAAAAAAAGGCTGAAGTCACCCTTAAGCATGAGGACTAGAAGCTTGAAGCTAATAAGGAAAGAGCTTCCCTAAGAAGGACAGCATGATCACAGTAATGGCAAAGCAGGGAAGGATTTAACAGAGATATTTTTAAGTTGACAAAAGGAGAAAATATTTTTAAGTTGATAGGCGCTGGAAGTGGGTTGGGAGGTGAAATCCTTACCGCTGGGGTAGTGGGGGGGAGGGAGAGAGAGAAAATATTCTGATCTCTGTGCTTTGGTCTTACGGACAGAACAGAGGAAGGAAAACTCTTTTCAGCGCCCATCTTCCTGGCAAAACTAAGAAAATCTTTTTTTTAAAATATTGTTGACCTGTTTTCAAAAAAAGCCAGTGGAAATAAAGATTTTAGGAAATAGGAACAGTTCTTCCAACTGGATATATCTCTTGACACATTGAAGACAGTAAGAGGTATTATGATTTATTTATTTTTGCCTCCTCAAGGTTGACTATGCTTTTGGCACAGCTCGTTTCCTCTTCAATCTGCACCACTTTTTTTTAAAGAAAACCATCAAGCTAATGGAACCAAAGGACCTGTCATTGGTAGGACTGGGAAAACAAACCCTTCTCTTAGGGGGCACAGTTAAGAGCCTGCATTGCTTGCCATCAAAAGCAGTGAAAAAAATAGCCCTTTGGAATTTCATCAGAACATTTTGGAGGGCATTGAAGGGATGAGCTCTTGAAAAATGAAAAATTGCTTTGGAAAGGGCACTTAAAGTAACTCAATGCTATAGATGGGGAGAAATTTGATTCAGTTCGCATTTAAGGGCGAATGTACCAAATTCTCACTTTCCGAAACAATATGAGAACACAGGCATCCTCAAAAATTTGCACGTGTCTGTACTTTGTGATGCAGTTCTCCAACCAATGTTTACAAAAAATCATATAGTATGGGAAAGTGCGCATAAAAGTGAATATATTAGTGAAAATGACATACAAAAATGCATTATATATGGGGAAATTGCTTGCAAAAATCCATCCATTAGTCAAAACTGCATAAAAAATGTATTTTGTTGGGAGAAATTCGCTCTAAAATGCTGAAGAATTCTCATTAGGATTTATATGGCGAATTGTTGCAGAAATGTGGAGAACTGAATTTAAGAATGGAAAAATAAGAAGCTAAGAGAATTGAAACTGACAGATCCCTTCCATCCTACTTGATGCTCAATGTCGTTGCTCCCAAGAACCACCTGTGCTTGAGATTTTTAACCAAGACTCTGTATACTGCAACTCTCGCAGCAATGAGACTTGACGTAGATCCCATGAGCACCAGTGCCAGGGGAGGCGGAGCCTGATAGACATGGGGTGGAGCTAACAGCAAGAGAGGAAAGCACTGTAGCTCTTGATAGAGCTCTCCTTTGATGTGCACAAGGCCCCAGGTTCAATCCCCATTATCTTCTGTTAGCAGGTGGTAGCAATGAACTTCTTCTGCCCAACAACCCCAGATGGCTGCTGCTGGTCAGACTGGACCAGCCTTCTTCAATCTAGTGCCTTCTACATGCTGTTGGGTCTCCCATCATCCCTGACGATTTGTCATGCTGTCTGACGCTGATGGGAGAAGCAACTGAATGACATCTGGAGGACATCAGGTTGAGGAAGGCTGGAATAGACAAGCCTGAGCCAGCAGGCCCAATGGTCTGACTCAGTATAAGGTAGCTTAACATGATCGTATAAATATACTCTAGTAGCAACTCCATCCCTCTCAACAGCCAGAAGAGGCCAAGATGATAAACCCTGACAGCCATCTATCGTTTTTATCACACCCTGCCTTCAAGGAGATTGGCCTCTATGGTTCATCTCCACCCTACTTCGTCCTCTCAACAGCTCTGAGAGGTAGGTTGGGCCAAAGAAAAGGCATTTCACAAACAGTTAAGCAGGTGTCTTTGTGGTCAAGTGGGGATTTGAACCAAGGTCTCTCCCATCCCAGCCCAACTCTCTAACCACTCCCCCATTCATATCCCATTCTTTCTCTGGAGTAAGTCATTCTTGTTAAAATCTTGCCTTTGGCTTGAACTCTATTTTAAGAGACCAATATTACTGACCTAACTCACAGGGTTATTGTACAGATTACCTGCAAGTCTTTCAAACACACTACAATGCTGTCAGTGTTAAAAGAAGCAAATGGGAATTTTTAAAAAAAACGTCCCTAGGGTCTCACTTGGACAATCAATTGTTCTGAAGAAAGTAGATTTGGATCAAAGCAATCATCATCTTGACTTTTATTTATCTAATTGTTCGCTGTGCAAATAGTTGAACAGCTTGCTCAACAGGTTTCATGATGTTTAGGCACATTTCAACACAAATAACTATTTCCACTCTTTGACCCAGAAAAAGGTTTGTTCTTCCTTTATAGGCCGTACACCCTCAAGTAAAACTGCCTGAATTTACTAGCTTAAAATCCTGAAGTCAGGAGTGAAACAAATCATTAGCTGCAATTTGAAGAGTACTTCCACATAAGTAAGCGAGTGCCAATGAGTTCATTGTGACTCAATTCCTGGTATGTTCAGGATCATACGCAATGTAGCGAGCAATATAACTTTCTGTACAATCAGGGAAACTTGTTATTCATTGCCTATGAGATCAGGCACCCAGGAGCAAACTTTCTGTCCTAAAAGTAGCAAGTGTGTTCATGCATCTAGTCCTCAGGGATAGGAAGAAATTCCAAACATTCAGGTAGTGTCACAAGAATCAGCCATACTTCCCAGTCCATGATCTCCATTCACATTCCTCCATAAGGATAACTTCATGCCTATCTTTTCCAAACTCTATAGTTTTCCTTCAAAAAAAAATCAGTACAAAGCACATACATTTTAAAAGTTCCTATCAAAACCAACCACAGAAAATACTTAGATTTCCTTGGCACAGCTTTTTATTTTATTTTATTGCAAAAGTGAGAATGTGCCCAAAGGTCTGGACTTCGATGCAGCTTTGGGGGACATTTCTCTAAATGCCCTGCCTCCCATATGCCAATCTAGGTTTTACATCTCCTCTTTCCTCTTTAATTACTTTCAAGATATGATTCCGATGCAGCAGACTTGTAAGATGAATTGTTCCTCTTCCCAATTTGCAGGACAAAGCTGTTTGCTGCAGTTTAGCATTAACAATTGTTAGCATCAGATTCTAACATGCTAGTCTGAGAAGATTTTAAGTGTCAGTTCCAGCTGTTTGCTTCTTCATTAAAGTTCATGTTTTTTAAATGATGCTTCATGCTTGAGCAATAATGCAAAATTCTTATACTACAACAAAATTAGTTATTGAAGACCCTGGCTGATCTACCAGCTGTGCTCAAACCCAAGTTCCACAAACATCAGCAGGGGTGGCAGATACAAAAGGTTTACAGGGAAGGGAATTGTAAGGAAAGGTCTGTGATAGCTACTTGACTATGGCGATCAAGGATCAACTCCAGGTGATCATGAAGCATAGCTTTATAACAGCTGCCCCCTGCCAAAACAAACACATTTCAGAACATAGAGACATAAGAGAGATCTTAAAAAAAGAAACATTGTTGGGGCAACTTTTTGTGGGCTTGGTGTTTGGAGTTTCCTTTCCATATACACGAGGTCCAGAAAATTATTCATGTTTCTAAGCAGTGTCCTGAATTTGGTTATTGATCAGTCAAATAGTGGTCTTTTTTAGAAAATTAACTTATTAGAACAACAAAGACATTTTAATCATCAACAGGTTTGATACTTATGTTAACCACAAAAACAAATCAGTTAGTGGTTATTGGCTGCAGTTGGAAGTAATGTTAAACCAACAGCTTAGCATTTTGAGAATGACCCTACCCCTCTTAGGCTCACATGCTCCTCCTTCCTCCCTCTGGTGTTTGTTTTAGATTAACCATAGTTTAGTTTGATGTCTGAATCCAAAACTATGGATAAACATTTCCATGGTTAGTTATCAAACAATTAAATATTTATTACAGTCCACCCTCCGTTAAAGAAAGTACAAAATATGTTTAAAAACGCATGATCGCAGCCTCAGAAGAACAAAGGTGACAACCCTGGAATTAAACAATCATAATAGGTCTAAGAGATATTACAACTTTCAGCTATATTGCCACCAGTTCAGTCATGGATTTATTAGACCCTGAAGGAAGATACTCAAAAGAGTATCTAAGGATCGACCAGGAAACTGCCTTATTGGGGGCTTAATTTTGCATTCTCTGACCCCTTGATAGATTGTCCAGTAAACACACACACACAGAGCGAGAGAGAGAGAGAGCGAGAGAGAGAGATTGCTTGAAGCACTAAATGATTCCAAGGACGGTACCTATCCTTGAAGAGAACTTGAGCAGATCTGTCAGCTAGGATCCTGGAGAGTAAGATGTTAAAACAACAAAACTTCCTTTTGTTCCATAACCTTTGTTTAATAGTTAGACATTCTTTCCTCCAGTGAGTGAGGAAGAATTGCAAACTGAGTGAGCAATCATCTAAGTCCTAACCAGGTTTGCAAGATCAAGATTGCATTTGTCCGTGTGTAGTAAGATGTAAACTGTAGCGGTCTTTAGTTTAGGAGGATGAGAAGATTCAGAGCCCAAATTTGTGGGAAGATCAGACAAATATAAGTTAAATAAGGTGGGAGCAAGACACGACCTTGCCTAACTCCATATGGGGGGGGAAACTACTTTGGATAGATCACTGCTGTTACTTCAATGCTCCTGGACTGACGTAATTTTATAAACTTTGGATCAAGAACAACACTATCCCATAAACAGTTGTCTGCTTCAGCTTGCTCCATAATCTCTTGCTGGAAATAAAATGACAGATTTTAAATCTGAGTGTAAATCTGTGAAGGCTGTAAACGGCCTGCCTTTTTTGGTTTTGTGTTTTTCTCTGTTAAGTCTAACAACGCTGGACAGTGATTTTGTGTAGAGTGCTGCAATTTGAATCCAGTTTATTCTCTTCCCTGACCCCATGTTATTTACTTATTTTATATTCCGCCTTTCCTCCAAAGGGGCCCACAGCAGCAAACATGTTGATACCAAAACAATATAATTAAAACTCCTAAAAGCAATCACCTACTCTCAAACTGGGAGGAAGGGCAGGATATATATTTAATTAATAAATAAATAAAAGCTTCCGGATGGCCAGGGACAGCTCTTCCAGCCATCAAGTGCCTAGGTAAACAGGAATGTTTTCAAATTTCTCCTAGAAGTTAATAATGAGGGAGACTGACACTCCTCACTAGGAGGCCACCACCAAAAAGGCCCTGTTACGGGTCACCGCCAGTCACGCAACCCCCAGTAGTAACTAATCCAGTTTACTTAAATCTATGGTTAGTTAAAACAAGCCAGATTAATAAACTGTGGTTTGAAGTTATTTCCTCTAATCTTAATTAACTGGTCAGACTGGTCAGGTTTAGACAACATGGCATGTTGTGGTTAATCAATAACAGAAGCAAAAAGTCTCCAAATTGGGGGTGGGTGAGGAGGGGATGCACATGCCCCAGGATTGTTGCACCTTAGTCTTGTAACACTAAACTCTGGTTTAACATTACATCCAAACCAACTAACTGTAAAACAATGACATTAAACTTTTTTTTTGGGGGGGGGGGAGGTAATAAATAATTTAATAAGGGTAAGTCCAAATACATCTGGCTAACAGATAAACTTTCTGCATACAGATATAATGCAGCCTTCCCCAACCTGGAATGCTCTTCAGATGTTGCCAGACTTGTACTCCGATCAGCTTCAGCCAGCACGGCCAATGGCTGGAGCCCCACAACATCTTGAGGACACGAGGCTGGGGAAATCTGATATAGTGTGCAAAATTAAGGATCCCAGGCCAGGGATCCTCAAGGCATTAAAAAAATCTTATACAAAACTTGCCAGAAAACCCATATTTCCAGAAAATAGCCAAACTACCTGTCACAATACACCTTTTTAATTAAAAAAACCCATGCATAAACAGGACACTTCCCTTTTCAAGAGAAAACAGCTGCAGTGCCTGCAATACGGAATGTGTTCCCCCCTTTACAGGCAGCCCTTTGGGTGCAGGGTGTTTTTTGGCAGGGCCCCAATCCAGATCTGGAACATTTCCCA
Source organism: Rhineura floridana (assembly GCF_030035675.1). NCBI lineage: Eukaryota > Metazoa > Chordata > Lepidosauria > Squamata > Rhineuridae > Rhineura > Rhineura floridana. The sequence goes on along the minus strand of NC_084495.1, from coordinate 33,549,274 downwards.
GTTTGGGGGCCCATGGCCTGCTTCCAGCTCAAACAAAAGGGGCCACTTTAAGTACCCTATTTTAAAGAAGTGTGGCTAAAGTAACATGAGGAAGGGCAGCGTATAAATCTAATAAATAATTGCCTTAAGTAACTTGTTCATTGATTTCAGTAGGTCTACTATGAGTATGACTTGGATATCTCCAATTTCTGATAATAGAGTATCATTTATTTTTCTTCTGGCATAAACAAGACTCCTTTTGAGCATCTGTTGATGATACGTTTGTTTCAGTTTTTGGAGAAAAACATTCTGATTGGTCTAAATTTTCAAAACTTCTTGAGCTTCACAAATCCATGACCCATGCAAATCCCCAATATTATTTTTTTTCTAGTTAGCAGCCATTTGTCCCATTCCAAGATCTTGAGTAGGTAACATGAACTTGTTCATTTTGTCCTTTCCCCCCCCAAATATTCACTATGGCTAACAGTGCCTAGCTGACAATCCTACACTCAAATGTGAGAAAGATAGAAAATGGCTCGCATTGCCAGCTTTTCCAGAAAAATTGCCCAAAATTGTATACACTACTTAAAATCAAACACTAATATAATACAAACAAGAAAAGCAACTTGAACTTGAGTTTTAAATTCTTAATCTGCCAATGTTTAATTATGTTTAGGTATTTTTGGTATAATTATTTTAAGTTTAATATATGTTTTTAAATTGTATATTGGATGTTATATGTTGTGAACCGCCCAGAGAGCTTCGGCTATGGGGCGGTATAGAAATATAATTAATAAATAATAATAAATAATGTCTCTCGGCCCTAACTGTATTCAGTTCTAATACTTCTGATGGACTCGAACTGCACTAACTTGTTTAGCAAATGGTGTCCCTTCCAAGCCAGATGACCTCAAATGCCCGGCTACAGAGACGAAACACTTCAGAACGATCTGGCTACACACAAAGGCACCCACACCCAACCCACCCACAGAGCCATCCTGTTATAATGGCATTCCAAGGATGCAAACCGCAATATTCACTTAATATGTTATCCCAACACCAGCACTTCCCACACTTTCCCATTAAAGAAAATGGGGAGTTAACAGATTGTGCCTCTTGCAGTGGAGGGAATAAAATGCATCGTGGATCCAATCTGCACTCTCACACAGCCCCGGCTGTCGTTCAATGGATTCCTGCAGACTCTGCAGCAACACGGCGGCAGAAGCTGCCTCTGGCCCACCCATACTCATTCAGCATTAATATTCAAGGTTAATTTCAAAGGGAAGCTAAGGTGGAAGGAAAAAGCAAAGAGGCGATGCAACTGCAGAGACACAACACAACAAAGGGTTCGGTTGGTGGGGGTGAGAGAGAATCTCATTTCTGCTACCAGGCGCTACTCTAGCTGCTCATTCTCACCAAGCTATTAGACAACGCAGCCCCACTCACCAGCAGTTCCCGTCCCAAGAGACAGCGTGGAACTGCTCACATCCAGGCTTCCGAACAGAGCTACGTAGCAACCTAATCCTCCCTAATGCAACCAGACTCCTAATATTGTACTGGGATCAGATCCAGGGGTTTGACTAATCTCCACGTATTAAGAAAGGGCTTTCCAGTTGAGATCAGCTAGATAGCTCCTCTAGGTCAGATTCTATTCAACAGCTGCCAAAGGCTGAGAGGGCATTTATAAAGCACTATCAACGGCATTCACACATGCGCTGCATCTGGAAGCTGCTTAACACAATGTTTATTTAATTTGGAACATTTATATTCTGCCCTTTAAGTCTGGAACTTGGTGGGATTTGCAAATCAGAAGTCAAGCAACGTAAAAGCCAATATAAGATCCTGAACGATGCAATCCTAGGAAAGTCTACCAACAGTTGTTCTCAACTAATTTTTACTCAGTGTAAACCCACTTAAATGAATGACCATGACTAACTTAGGCCCATTAATTTTAATGGGTTTACTCTGGGTAAAAGTGAGTTGAATCCAACCCTAAGTCCTATTGATTTCAATGGAACTTACTCCCAGGTAGGGATGGATGAATGAATCAATTTTGGTTTCTCATTCTTCCATAGGCACATAGGAAAACTGCCTTACACAGAATCAAACCATTGGTCCATGTGGCTCAGCATTGTCTACACTGACTGGCAGCACCTCCTCAAGTGTCTCAGGCAGGACTCTTGCCCAGCCATACCTGGGATTGCATGCACGGCAGAAGCTCTACCACGGTGTTGCGGGCCAAGGTCTCCAATAGGGAACGTCCTTATCCCAAGCATGGTCTGTGTGGCCGAAGGAGCGAGATCACAGCACATCTCTAAATACGTCCTCAAACTTTCTGTCGCTTTAAGAATGTCCTCACCCCTGCAGAGCTTTATCTTCTCGGGCCAAGCCAGAGTGTGGAGGCTGGTAGAGGCAAGCTACGCTTTACACCCTGAGTTTCCAGGAAGCTTCCATCTGCTGTGTATTTATGCAACAGAAGGGAGTAGGAAAGAACTGGCAGAGAGTGAGGAGTTGAGAACGATCCGATCCAAAGACCAGGTGGGACGGGAGGGAGACAGGGACGGGAGAGAGGTTAAGCAATCAGCGTTCAACGAAAATCCTTGCTTGCAAAATCCACATTGTTTTAAAGTGGTTTTCATGCAATTTGAGAGTTGAAGCTGCAGCCTATTCTGGCAACATGCAGGGTGTGGAGCTCCTCAGCGCACGGGTGGGGAACCTTTTCCAGCACAAGGGCCACATTCCCTTTTGAGCAACCTCCTGGGGGCCGCATGCCAGTGGGGAACAGGGCCAGAGGCAAACGTGGACAGAGCAATAAATGCAAATTTCACCATTGTACAGTAGGCTAGTTTTTACACACACATCACATCCCTCTCTGTCCTCCAGCCAGACATGCAAGAGGCGTTTATCAGAGCTCAAGGGTGCACTCCAGCCAGGCAAAAACACCCGAGAAGGGTGCAGAGCGGTGTGGGCAAGGGGGCGGGGGAAGAGAAGCATACTGATGGCCAGACAGAGGTCTGGAGAGCAAAGGCCATAACCCTTTGGGAAACTAGCCTGTACTCTTTCCTCCCAAACCTTCAGGCTTTGTGGTAAGGGACACGGCTCAACAGTGGTTGGAGCACATATTTTGCAAGGAGAAAGTCCCAGACATCTCGACTACATTGCCCTTCTGGTGGTGAAGCCTCCGAGCTGGCGGCATGTCACAGAACATTCCACCTACTTTGGCGGCACGGAAGGTTCACGAACATTCCACCTACTTATGGAACAAAGCAGCCAGACTCTGTCTGCGGCCCAACTTCTAACAGAGAGGAAATGTTTGGCAAGGATTAAAACTTCCACGGGGCAAACTGAGTAGTGGAAAAGACATCCCAGGAGATGGGGAAAGGTGTCCAAACATGAAATGGCTGAAGGATACAGAGTAGGCAACGGATGGAGAAAGACAAAGGCTGAGGGAAGGGTAGGTGAAGGTGAACAAGGCTTGAGGAGGCAGGCATGAGTTAGTGAGAATGTTCTGATGACACCATGGGTGATATTTCTCTGTTGGTTAAGAAACACTTCAGTCAGTTTCAGGTCCAAGCAGCTCCTCAGCCTTAGATGTCGTGAGAGGCAACGCTAGTTGCAGTGAACATTTTGGACAAGGTAGACCAATGGTCTGACTCAACAGCTGAGTTTGCACACAGTGTTAAACTAGGGTTTAACATTATTAAAGCCTTGAGTTCCCCTGCTCCCATCTGCTCTTTCTGCGTGGCCAAAAGGAGACATTTGGAAACTTTTTGATCCATTTTAAACATACCACAGCTTGCCATGACACCCAAGCCCAGGCAAACTGCAGTTCATCTTAACTATGGGTAATAGCAAGCCAGCGCCAAACTGCAGTTCAGAAAGCTGGCTTGTTTCCACTAACCACAGTGAAGATTAACCGCAGTTTACCCAAAATTGCACACCATCTGAAATGGAATCAGAAGTTTCATCACTTTCTCATGAGCGTCCTAGAGGCAAGAAGGGAAGAGTCCAACACATGCCGCAGCTCATGGTTTAGCATTACTTTCAAACTGGGCCAATATAAAGGTACCTTCATATGTGCCTATACGAATACCATTAAACTGTATTTACATTATAAAAATGGACACATTCAGGCAATTTTTTTTTGAGAGGGGAGATCCTCATTCCAGATGATCCTCATCAATACTGCCTTCAAGCCGATGTGTTAAAAAACACCTTTTCATCTTTTATTACCAGGCTAAGGAAAGGGAATTTCAGGCAATAAAAACCAAGCAACATTCTATCAAGCTTAGTATCTAAGGAATTAGTATATCCCCAGAAGAGTTTGGAAAAGGTTATTTTGGTAAGAAGATTTACTACAGATTCAGCTGACAATCACGAGGACAAAAGGAAAGGCAAACCCTCTTTTTCCTTTATCTGAAAAGACAATCCATAAAATTACAAGCAGCAGTGAACATTTAACACCCCTGCCCCTTCTAAAGAGTAACTCCTACAGTAAGAAGACTACAGTTAAAAGCTCCACGCAAGGCTGGCGTTGGAAAATGTCCCGACACATCCAACGGTGCCGCTGGCGAGTTACGTTTGAGCGTAAAACTCCAGTTATCAACTCCACGAGCTCCCAATTTGTTTCAGGGGCCAATTTAAGGCCTTCAACATCCCTAAGTGACTTGGGATCTGGACATCTGAAGGATCACTTCCACCTATGTGTGCTTACCACCACACTGGCTCCATTTGCATGCAACGATAAGCCAAGACCTTTGGTTGAATAAACCATCCTGTGCAGGATTAGCTATGACGTTCGCCATTTTATCAGATCTAATTTTCTGTTGCAAGACCCAGAGCCTCAATTAGCTGCGACAGCAACTTCCTTGAGTTGTGATTTTAAGTCTCTGACAGAAGCCTCTATTGGCTTTAAAACTTTCACTCGATCTTGAGCAAGATCCTGTCTGAGCTGCCGCAGCTGATGTGCAGGTTCTTCAGCCCAAGACCCAAGACCCAAGTTCTTCTGCTGCGATTGGAGAAATCTGTCTGTCTCAAATTTGCTTTGTGCCCCGTTCCCCCCAATTTTTAACCTCAATGTAGGAAAATCAGCAATAAATCACCCTGGCTTCAAACACTAAAACCAGTGGACTAATGCCAAAAAGAATGAGACATCCATCTCGCTTGAGTGTAAGCCCCCACCCTACCCCCTGTGCAGGATTTGCATGCTGTTGCTCCCAGCCCTGTCACTTTCATATCATTCCTCCCTCTGCACAAACAGGAATGCAACAGGAAGGGGAAGTCTTCGCATTACATCTGAACCCAGGGTCACTAGCTGGCCTTCAACCAAGCTTTAGTGCTGGCTTATGAAGCTTGACTTTCTAGAGAGAAACAAACTACAATCCCAAGTTCAGACAGAAAGCTAACCCAGCCTTCCCCAACTTCAGATGTTGCTGAACTAACTCCCATCGTCTCTATTAGCCATGTTTGATTGGACTGAATGAGCTGGAGGACAAAAACATCTTGAAGGCACGGGGGGGGGGGGATTAAATCTGTCCCAGGCTATCTCCTTTACAGTTTGTTTACCTGCATGCACAAACCGGGAGCGATTAGGCTGCAATGCATGGTACAGTTATTTGGGGAAAAGCCATAGCTCAGTGGTAGAATAATATCTGTTCTGCATGCCAAAGGTCCCAGGTTCAATCCCCAATGGCATCTCCAGGTAGGGCTGGGAATGTCCGCCCATCTGAAATCCTGGAAAGCCGCTGCCAGTCAGTGTAGGCAATATTGAACTAGATGGACCAACAGTCTGGCTCAATATAAGACAACTTCCGTTGTGACAAAGTTCTTGGCTCATAGCTGCAGGTGAACGCAGCTACTGACATCTGGAGGTTCAATGTCTGCTGCCGTCCAAGGTGTGGAGGGGGGGAATGCAAGACAGGACCTTTTCATTAGAGGTACCCAGGCTACGGAAGTCATTGCTCCAGAAGACTCAGCTGACCTTCTTCCTTTGAGCGTTGTGGCATCAGACCAAAACTGTACTTTTCACAATTCACATTCCAAATGGGCACTCGCCGATTTGATTTGCTGACTTAGTATCGCTGCTGCTTGCGATGTGTCAGCTTGGCGTCTGATGGCTAACTGTCTCACTGACATTTCTGATGGTTCTGAGCTGCCCTGAGGATCCAAGTCAGGATCCAAATATCTAAATCAAAGCAACGGAGTGGAGCACACAATGCCATTAGCTGCAGCTGCAACTAGGGATGGGTGAGAATTTCGATTCAGTTTGCATTTCAAGCAGAATTTATCCAATTCGCAATTTCCAAAACAATAGAACCACAGCCATCGTTCAAAAATCCTCACTTATCTGAATTTTGCAATGCAGTTCGCCAACTAAACAATATCTACCAAAATGCATATATTAGGGGAAAGTGTGCATGAAAATGAATATATGAGTGAAAATAACATGCAAAACGGCATGATATGATCAGAAATGGCTTGGAAAAATATGAACCTTTGTCAAAACTGCCTACAAAAATGTGTTTATTTGGAGAAATTTGCACTAATATAGCGGAGAATTTTCATGAGGGTTTTTAAAAAAAAATTCAAAGATTGCTGCAGAAATGTAGAGGGCTGCATTTAACATTAGAAAAGTGAGAAACTAAGAGAACCAAAATTGACAGTTCTTTCTATCCCTAGCTGCAACCAAACCTTGCATTTGTTTAGAGAGGTGCCCAGAGAACTTCTCTAACAAGGAAGTCATATAGATTCAGTAAACAGTTGGGCTGCTGTTTTGAGAAAGAACTGCAAACACAAATTCACAGAACAAATTATGACACACACTTTCCCCCCCTGAACACTTCTTGCTTTCTTGAATGACTACGCAGGAAACATACATTTTTTCTTTATCATCAGATGTTATTGAATGCCTCCAAAAAAACCCATTAAATGCGAAAGAAATTGCTGTCATTCCAAACTGCCTATAATTAAAGACCGAGTGAATGAAGCATGGTAAAGACTAAAGCTGACTAAGCAAAATTGTTAAATTAAGAGATGGAAGACAACAAAAGTTTGGGAACAGTCAGCTTTTTTTTATTTGGGGGGAAACAACAACCTGGCGTCTACATTAAGGTTTATACATTTTCAGTAACTTATAGAATTTTCTTTCATAGATATTATTTCTGTATTTGTAATATCTAGTTACTGAATGGACTGCATACTTAATCTTATTTTAAGATAAACTTTTATCTTTAAAAAAAGAAAAAGGAGTGTTCTTTTCGGCTTAGGCTTCAAGGTTCTTACAGATAGTTGTAAAGAAAGGATTATATAGATTATATGGAGAATAGTTGACTGAAAGCACTTATAATAGAGCTCCAATCATCAGGAAAGAACAAGGAAGCATGTTAGAAGGCTCTTCCCAGTGGCTCCCATGCTGATTGCCTTGCACGATGCTGAAGACATAGGGACCCTGCTGGAACTCTGTTCCCAAAAAAGTAAAGGGTCGAAGACCTTCCGAGACCCCGGATGACTACACCCCTGTTTGCAATTACAGCTAAATGGGATCTCCAGCTACAGAGACCATCTACCTGTACATCTACTGGGTACAAACAAGAGAGGGCCCATGCCCTGCTTGTGAGCACCCTGCTGGCCTCTGATGGCCACAGAATGGTTGCCTGCATGGATGCAGTGGTGCAGTTACATAGTTTTAGGCTGGGGACTTGATGGACTCTTTAGATCAGGCTTTGCCAACCTCGTGCCCTCCAGATATCTGGCCAGCATCCATCCAGTGGTGCTGCAAGGAAGGACTTCAGGGTAGAAGTCTGGGCTCTGCACCCAACAGAATAAGCAGGAGGACCCCCAAAATGCAGCAGGGCTACTTTGCCATATTCTGAAGTTATACATACGACCATCTCAAGCAGCCTTCACATCAACCTGATGCCCTCCAGATGTTTTGGACTCTCATCGGGCCCAACCACTAGGTGTAGTCCAAACCATCTGCAGAGACCACCAGGTTGGCGAAGGCAGCTCTAACAGCACCCCTGTCAATAAGATCAGACTCAAAGGCCCATCTAGTCCAGCATTCTGTTTCCCATGAGGGGGTCAACAGATGCCTCAGGGACACCCACAAGCAGGGCATGGTATTCAAAGGCAGACTGCCTCTGTACATGCAAGTTGCATATAAGCATCATGGCTAGCAGCAGGCAGAAGACCTCTCCATCTAAAGCCTGGTCTAAGCGTGCAGGATGAGGAAAGCAAGAGAGCTATACTCTCCCACGACTGTCAGAGGAAATATGCCACTGAATACCAATTTTTAGAAATCACAAACAGGGAGAGATGCTATGGCCCTCAGGTCCTGCTTGTGGGCTTCCCATGGGCATCTGGTTGGCCACCGTGAGAACAGGATGCTGGACTAAATGGGCCCCCTTTGGCCTGATCTGCAGGGATTTTATGTTCAGATCTGACAAAAATGGAGTGCGCCCCTTCGGATGGCACGTGGCAAAATCACATCTCCAAATGTCCCCTTCTCTTAATAACTCCCTGTGGATAGACACCCAGAATTGTGAGCTGCGTTAGAATATTTCTCCCAGATATGCGAATCTTCTATTTGCAGAAAGGTGCTGCTTTCTTTCCTTAATGCAGGGGTCCAATCAAATTGGTATCCCCCTGCCCCCCCATACACATGCAGTCTGAAGATGTACAGACCTTATCCCAGTCTGCATCTTTGTTGGAATTGCTTTTGAATACGTTTTTAAACCGTTTTTTAAAAAACAATATGTTTTTAACCTTTTTTTAAAAGATGTCTTGAAAGCTTTTCTTAAAAAAATGGTTTTAAAGATGTTTTGTTTTAATGTATGGTGGGCTACAGTGTCAGTCTAGGACCCAGGTTCAAATCCCCACTCAGCCATGAAGCCCACTGGGTGACTTTGGACCAGTCACAGTCTCTCAGCCTGACAAGGCTGGTGTGAGGATAAAATGGAAAAGGGGTGAATCATTTTCACTACTTTGAGCTTCTCAGAAGAAAGATGGGATAGAAATGCAATAATAAATAAATAAATTTGAGCGGCAACTGTGGCCCCCAACCTTAGGCAGTGGTCATCACCACAGCTTGTGGCAAGAGGCGACACATTTTGTGCAGTGTCAAAAAAAATTGTGCAGTGTGAAATAAGTTTTTGTGCAGTTGAGCATATGGGATTTAATAAGGAGCGCGGTAGTTTCTAAAAACTAAATAGATGAGAAAAGATATAAAGAAATAGAAAATGAAGATGAGTGCTGGTTCCTTTCAAATCTTCATAACCTTAAATTAATAGCACTTTTTTGGTAAAAAATGAGGCGCTGGTACTCATATCTTAATGAAAGTACTGTGGACACCAGCACAAAATGGCTGGCACGGGCAAAAAAAAAATAAAAAAGAGGTGCCACTGCTCAGTACCAGTGAGTACAGGCACAAAAAAAAGACCTGCTATTATGGGACAAATTTCTGGACTAGTTCAGGGGCAGGCAGTGTGCTGGCTGCTGTTGCGGTAGGAAAAAAAGCTTAGAATAAACCTTGGCAAGAGAAATTAGTCTCCTTTCTCTGGTCTGTCCTGAATCTGCTCCCCTTCCTTGGATGACCCCCCCCCCCAGCCGTATTACTGGAACATGTCCCCCCCCTTTCCTCCACCCTGACGCGCATCCTGTTTAAAAAAGAAAAAGAAAAAAGAAGGCAGAAAAACTCTGTGGTATTTACAGCCAATCTACAAATCCTCCCCACGTGCTGTCCTGGCCTGTTAGAACAAAAGGATTTAAAAAGTGATCAAAGCAACCAATCAAACGCCATATTTCCGCGCGCCCGCCCCCCCCTTTGTGCAGGGGATGCCCGGGGGAAATGGCTTATTTACCTGCCAGCCTCAGCCAACCTGCTGAGCTTTCTTTTTTTTCTCCCAAGTATTGTTATCACGATGAAGCAGCAAAGGGGTAGTGATAGATTGTGAAGACAACAGGGTGCGTAGAATGTGTTAGGCCTTGGGATGTTCATTGGAACGGATGGCTTGGCTTGGGTGCCGTTGGGGAATGAGAGGAGACTGATCCACAGCCCCCCACCCCACCTGAAAGCATCAGTAGGCGTGCATGCATTCAGGCATGGGGGGCAGCAGCGAATACCCATCTCATACAGACTGCCCCCCCCAAAAATGCGGGTGGTACGGAGGTACTTACGAAGCGATTGATCTGCCGGCGAAGCATAGCTGAACTGCCGCAGCGTCTTGGAAAGGGCGAGGGGTGGGCTGGTTTCGCTACAGCCGACTGGCCCCCGCGCTTGGTTCCCAAGCCTCGCAGTCCGCGGGGACGCTGCGGCGAGCGGGGAGGCACCCAGCCAGCCTCCGCTCCCCGTCCGCCAGCCCCGCGGTCACCGGCTCAGCTGCATCGTGCCTCTGCCTCTCCCCGTTGCGCCACCGCACCGGCAGCAGCCCACGGCGGGGCTCTCCACTCTCTCTCTCTCCCTCAGACAGCAGCCTCGGAGATGGCGAGCGAGTCCCGCGCTTCGTTACCGCTCCTCGGCCCCGTCAGCCTGGCCGCAGGCGAGATCTGGGCGGCATCGCGGAGAAGAATTTAGGAAAGGAGGCGGCAGAGGAGCACGAGCCAAGAAATGCATGAAAGAGGCGGGGGGGGGAGAGAGAGGAAGCTGCGCCGGGAAACGCTGAGAGTCAGCCCTCTCTCCCCCGGCAGCGGCGGCAGCAACAGCCCGCCCCGCCCCCGAGCGCGGCGGCAGACCGACAGCGCGGCGCTCCCGACCTCTCCAAGCGCGGAGCGCGCCCACCTCTCCAAAGCGCGCGATGCCCACCGCTCTGGCGTGCCCCCCCCACCGACCGACCGACGGCCGGCTCCTTTCTCGCCCTCGCCTCAGAGCTGCACTTCTTCTTTTGCCTTTTCCCTCTCAGCCCCCCTCCGGCCAGCTGTCCTTTCGCAGGCGCGCCGGGGGCGGAACCTGCCGCTTCTCTCCACCCCTCAGGTCCCGAGAGCAGCCTGGGAGGTGTAGTATCGTCGCCCGGCCTGGCACGCTCGCTCCGACGTCCGGGCTGGGGAGGGCTCGCAAGCGCCAGCCTGTTGCTGCTCATGGGCCCGCCGCCGCCGCGCGAGGAGGAAACGGGCTTGCGGACTGAGTAGGCCTCTAGAGCACAGCCGAGCGGCACAGGACCGAGAGCCGCTGTTGCTCCGAGCCGCCGCGGCCCGCCCACGTTTCAGGCAGGGGTCTCCCCTTCACCCTACCTAAAGAAGCCCAGGACCTTCTGCATATAATGCAGGCGCTGTGCCACTTGGGGGGGGGGCTTCACCGCGGAGAGGCTTGCCGAGTCCCTTCTCGCCGACCTCCAAGGTAGCCCCGAACTGTCCGAATCAACTTTTGAGACTATCTGCAAGCTGAGTTCTCGGCTTCTTCTGCACAGCGGAGTGACTTCCGCTTGTAGTCTATCACGGGCCTCATAAGCGCGCCTCTCAAAACCTAAAACCCCTTTCCTTGCAAAAATAATAGTGGGCTATTCTCTATTAAAGGGCAACCGTATAAGCTCACCTCTCTATAAGGCGGAAGCTCGTCACAAGGAATGCTCTTAAAATACACAGCATTGTTTTTGCCTAGTAATTATTCCACCGAGGAACCGAAGGCACCCTATATTTATTTATTTACTGGATTTATATAACGCTTAAATCTGTTTGATGATACCCTCATGGCTTTTTGGGGAGGAGTATCATGTAATTATCGCATTTAGATTTCAGCATTTCTACTGAGGAACCCATGGCAGTGTATATTTTACTTATTTACTTAAAACGAATGTCTGTACTGCTTAATCAAAAGAAATTACCTAAGCAGTGAACAACATCACAGTTACATAAAAGAAGATGGGAAAAAAAAAACATGCATGCATAAAAGCTACCCAGACCATCAGCATACACTAAACATGTGTGACTGGTCACACTTGGGGGAAAGCTGGAGTGGTTAAGATCCATCTCCCATTTTAGTGCTGAAAAGATGTCAATGAAGGCACCAGGTGGACCTCACTGGAGAGCATTTTCCACGGCTAGGGAGCCACAACTGGAAAGGCACTTGCTACCACGTGCACATAAACACTAAACTTGCAGGGATGGAGCACCTATGGCCCTCCAGATGTTGGACTCAAATTCCCATTGTCCCTGGGCTGATGAATTCAGAAGAACAACATTGAAAGGGCCACAGGTTTCTCAATCCTACATTAAAGCCTTGCTCCAAATGAAAGGACCCCTTCTTTTGCTCATGACATGAATGCAGGGGTGTCGTTGTCCAGGGTCATGAGGGGTTGTAGCCCCCTTACTTTTTTGGGAGCAGGGTTCCTGCAGGGTTCCTATGCACAAGCCGATCAGCATGCAAGGAGAGCATGTTAACCACTGAGAAAAGTCTTCTCACTTGGCTAACGACATGCTTCCTTGTCCTTTTGTGCTGACTGGAACGAGTCAGAGTGAAAGGAGGTGAGCCAGTCTCTGGGAAGACTCTTCTCAGTAGTTAACACTGCTTCCCCTTTCATGCTGATGGTGGCTTCTAGGGAAAGTGAGAAGTGAGCTTCATGGCAAAGTACTTTGGTCTTCCAAATCCTATTTCCACACTAGGCTTCCTTTCAGAATTCTTAAAACGTTTCTGGCAATGTTTAGCCCTCAGAAAGAGAGATTGATTGAGGGGAAGCCCGTACGCACAGCAGTTTAATTCTGGTTCTATGCAGAAGAGACAGTGAATCCTGGGGGTTGTGGCTGTGAGGGGGCGTGGTGTGACTATCATGAAGGGACCTTGCACTTGTGAATTTGCCGTGACACTACTGCATAAATGCCTGTAACATATGTTCCTCACATTATATGCTCAATGAACACAAGAGGGGTGACTGCTCTTGCACTGATAACCTGCGTACGGGCTTCCCATAGGCTTCTGGTTGGCCTCTGTGAGAACAGGTTGCTGCACTAGATGGGGCACTGGCCTGATCCAACAAGCTCTTCACATGTTCTTATGTTAACAGGAAATGGACAACACTTCTTCCCTTCTCCATGACATTAGAATTCGAGGTCACTCAGCAAAACTGAGGGGCAGCAGATTCAAGAGGGCTAAAAGGAAATCCTTCATACAATTAACTTATGGAACTCACTGGCACAAGATGGAGTGATGGTCACTTCCTCAGAAGGCTTTAAGAGAGGAAATGGACAAATTCATGGAGGAGAGGAGGTCTGTCAGTGGCTGAACTGAACCTCTGCATTCAGAGGTAGTATACTAGTCAATACCAGTCCCTGGTGGGTGCAACATCAGAGAAGGCTGATTGCCTCCATGGCTCACTTGGAGACTTCCTGGTAAGCCTGTGGTTAGCCCCTGTAAGAAGCAGAATGCTGGACCAGGTAGATCTTTTCTCTTACAGTCATTCATAGAATTATAGAAATTGGCCTATAAGTCCAACCCCCTACTCAATGCAAGAATCCAAATTAAAGCATCCCTACAGGTGGCTGTCCAGCTGCCTCTTGAAGGCCTCTATTGCTGGAGAGCCCACCACCTCCCTAGGTCATTGGTTCCATTGTACTGCTTGAACAGTTAGGAAGTTTTTCCTGACGTTCAGTTGAAATCTGGCTTCCTGCAACTTGAGCCCATTATTCTGTGTCCTTCACTCGGACGACTGAGATCCCAGCCCTCCTCTGTGTGGCAACCTTTCAAGTCCAGCTGCCTCTTGAATGCCTCTGGTGTTGGAGAGCCACCACCTCCCTTGGTCACAGGTTCCATTGTCTCACTGCTCTGACAGGAAGTTTAATTCAGGACCAGTGAGTTTCCAGCAATTCTGAAAATGTAGCTCTAAACAAAATAACTAGCAAATAAAACTCAGTGAACTTCATCTGACTACAGATGCTTCCAATTCAGTTGTTTTTAAAAATGCAACTTTTCCTCAAGCCATCAAATATTCAATGGATGCTGCCTCCACCTAGTGGCTGCCTTGGGCAATAGGAGGTTTGTGTTCCCTCAACATGCTCCAGAGACAGAAGTCCTCACTGGGAGCTCCACCAGGTGACCTGTTTATTGAGCTTTCATCCAGATTTGCTTGTGCAAAGCTTACATGTGACTCAGGTCATATTTATTTATTTATTACCCACCCTTCCTCCCAAAGGAGCGCAGAGCACCAAGCATGACGAAACAATTTAACAGCAACAAAAAGAAAAGCTGTCTAAAAACAGTGAAAAGCATTCTACAAATGTAGTTAGAGTTTAAAAACAAGAACACGGTTACAGCCTAAAAACATTCGTCCATCCAGTGATCTCTGGGTTTCCAGGAACAGTCCCCTTCAGCCATCAAATGCCTGGGTAAACCGGAACGTTTTCAACTTCCTTCTGAAAGTCAGTAACAATAGAGACAGCTGCACTTCACTGGAGAAGGCATTCTACAAACAGGGTGCCACCATGGAGAAGGCCCTGTCATAGGTTAGTGCCAACCAGGCAACTGCTGGGGGCAGCACCACCACCACCAAGGCCTCACCTGCTGATCCTAAGGGCCCAAGATGGTTGATCCTGGGGAAGGTTAAACTCTGTCCAATCTTTACCGAGAATTGGTCTGTTTGTGGGAAGGTTATATGTCAATGAACATTCATCCTGATTTGCTTGCATGGTGTTTATGCAGCTGTCTGTTACTCATTTGTTCATCCCACACTTTTCAATGCATTCCCTTTCCTAACCTCAAAAAGTCAGTTGTTTCTTTAAAGTGGATTTGTTGTGCTAAAGTGACAGAGGGCTTTGATCCACTTTTCCACAAACCTAAATTTCCCGTATGTACTTGAATGGCTCCTGAAAAATACTGACAGTCTGAAGGTGACTAGCCTTTTTTTACTCTTGCCTTGCTTTTTGTGGAGCAAAAAGAAGCAAGGTTGCAAGGAAAGGCTGCTTTCCCCCTTCCTTCCCGGCAGCTGACCTGCCTGCCTTTCTTGGCTCCTGATTCACTGCCATCTCCTTTAAAAATTATTCTTATTTGCGAGGCCGCCCAGATCTCACTTTCAACCCAAATGGAGCCAAGGAGCAGTGAGGAAGCTCAGGACTTGCTCTGTGCCAGTATCTCCCCTTTCTTCCACCTACAATGCACCCCTCCAATTTCTGTCTCCAAGATGCTGCGGCAGTTTAGAGCTTCCCGCCTCCCACGTGCCCAAATACATGCATGCCTGCAGATGTTTGCACGAGGGGCAGGTGTTTTTGTGTGTGCGCATGTGCTGATCTGCCTTCTGCTCCACTCTCATTCCCAAGAGCACAGTAACCAAGTCATCAGTTCTGATGATCACCCCAAGGCCTAAAAGCACTAACACCCTATTCAATCTATTCACCCTTTTGTCTTCACCCTTGAGTGTCCCCACCAGGGCTGTGGAGTCGGTACGCCAGACCTTCGACTCTGACTCCGACTCCTCTATTTTTCTACTGTCCGACTCCGACTCCTTCATAAGTGGCAAATGTATATCAACTAGTAATAACACATTTACTGTAGTAAAATGGTAGCACAACGCATTTCATCACCACCACGTGAATCCAGCACTTGGCAAAGTTACTTTTTTGAACTACAACTCCCACGAGCCCAATCCATTTTATCCGTACGCCAACCTTGTGAGATAGGTCAGGCTGAGAGACTGTCTGGCCCAAGGTCATCCAGTGGGCTTCATGGCTGGGTGGGGATTTGAACCTGGATCTTAGTCCAACACTGTAACCCACTGGTGTTGGGAGACAGGACTGTACATCTTCAGATTATGTGTGTGTGGGGGGGAGGGGATACCAATTTGTTGAACCTTTGCATTAAGAAAAGAAAGCAACACCTCCCTGCCTGCAGGAAGCTTTTTATAGAAAGGGATATTGGAGATGTGATTTTGCCATGCATCATTTTTTTCAATTAACAGAGGCTAAAATCACAATTAGTGGGGGGTTGTCACAAAATTGTTTGAGCTTGTAAAGGGGGTCCTGTACTCATAAAGGTTGGGAACCACTGATTTAAGAGATGCAGACGATACCATACTACTAGCAGCAACCAGTAATGATTTGAACTGAATGCTGATGAAAGTTAAAGATGAAAGCACAAAAGCAGGACTACAGCTGAATGTCAAGAAGACTAAAGTAATGACAACAGAAGATTTATGTCACTTTAACGTTGACAACAAGGACATTGAACTTGTCAAGGATTATCAATATCTTGGCACGGTCCTTAACCAAAATGGAGACAATAGTCAAGAAATCCAAAGAAGGCTAGGACTGGGGAGGACAGCTATGAGAGAACTAGAAAAGGTCCTCAAATGCAAAGATGTATCACAACACTGAAGTCAGGATCATTCAGACCATGGTATTCCCGATCCCTATGCATGGATGTGAAAATTGGACAGTGAAAAAAGTGGATAAGAGAAAAATCAACTCCTTTGAAATGTGGTGTTGGAGGAGAGCTTTGCGGAAATCATGGACTGCAAAAAAGACAAATAATTGGGTGTTAGAACAAATTAAACCAGAACTGTCCCTAGAAGCTAAAATGATGAAACTGAGCTTATCATACTTTGGACACATAATGAGAAGGTATGATTCACTAGAAATGACAATGATGCTGGGAAAAACAGAAGGGAGTAGAAAAAGAGGAAGACCACACAAGGGATGGATTGATTCCATAAAGGAAGCCACAGACCTGAACCTACAAGATCTGAACAGGGTGGTTCATGACAGATGCTCTTGGAGATCTCTGATTCATAGGGTCTCCACAAGTCCTAACCAACCTGAAGGCACATAACACACACATCAAGCCTTTTGTGGGTGTTGGCGTGCAGGTGGAAAGGGTGGTCCACGTTAAAACCTTCTTCTGGGCCAAAGAGTGGATGCTTAGGCACTGAGCATCATCCCGAGGATGGTGAGCAATTATAGCCACCCTATCTCAAAAGACGGAGCCAGTGTGGTGGCAAATTCAGAAGTGCAGGGCCTCTTCATGACAGTCACAGCCATGCCCCCTCCCATACTGTTTTTTTCTACTGAGTTGAGAATGACATCCTTGTTAGTGCCTTCTCTCACAACAACAGACATCCCTAGGAGCCAATAAGCATGAAAGGGGGAGAGTGTTAGCTGTTGAGAAGAGTCTTCTTAGTGGTGGACTCACCTCCTTTCACTCTGATTGGCTCCAATCAGCAGGAAAAGACGAGAAAGAAAGGAAAAGACTCTTCTCAGTGGCTAACACACTCCTTTTTCATGCTGACTACTTCATAGGATGCTGGAGACATAGGGACTCTGCTGGAAACCTGTTCCAAAAAAAGTAAGGGGTCTAATTGGTCAGTTGCCTGCTTTGGATGGGGTTGTACTCCCTCTGAAACAACAGGTTCGTAGTCTGGGGGTGCTGCTGGACCCATCTTTGTCACTAGAGGGCCAGGTGACCTCAGTGGCTAGGAGTGCCTTTTACCAGCTTCAGCTGGTAAGACAGCTGTGGCCGTTTCTCAACCGGGATAGCCTGACCACTGTTGTCCATACACTGGTAACCTCTAGGCTGGATTACTGTAATGTGCTGTGTGTTGGGCTGCCCTTGAGGTTGGTCCAGAAGCTGCAGCTGGTGCAAAATGCAGCGGCAAGACTGCTCACTGGGCAGGGTATCGCCAACATGTCACCCGCTGCTGAAAGAATTGCACTGGCTGCCCATTTGCTACTGGGCCAAGTTCAAGGTTCTAGTCTTGGTGTATAAGGCCCTATACAGCTTGGGAGCAGGATACCTAAAAGACCATCTTACCCCTTATATACCCAGTCGATCACTGTGCTGTGCAGGTGAAGGCCTCCTGCAGATACCATCTTATCAAGAGGTCCGTTCCACACAACATAGGAAACGGGCCTTTAGTGTGGCGGCACTGACCCTGGGGAACTCCCTCCCCTTAAATATTAGACAGGCGCCATCTCTGTTATCTTTTTGGCACATATTGAAGAACTTCATCTTTCAACAAGCCTTTAAGTTAAGACCTATCCCAGTCTGCGTCTGTGTTGGAATCGCTTTTTAATATATTTTTAATTTTTTTTAACAATATGTTTTTTAACCTTTTTTTAAACAGATGTCTTCAAAGCTTTTAAAAAAATGTTTTTAAAGATGTTTTGTTTTAATGTATTTTGAAGTCTGTTTTTATGATGTTTTAAAGTGTTTTTCATGCTTTAGTTTGCCACCCTGGGCTCCTGCTGGGAGGAAGGGAGGGATATAAATCAAATATTTTATTTTTTAAAATTTATTTTAAAATATTTCCATCCTGCCCTTCTACCCTATAATAGGGCACTCAGAGCGGCTTACAAAAATAAAATCAAACACGTCCATAATAAAATTGTAAACAGTTAAATCACAAAAAATAAATTAAAATACATAAAATACAATTAAAATACATAAAATACAATATATATACACATACACACTCATATACATATATACAGGGGTACTAAAGGGACTACAAAGGTAAAATTTAACGTAGAAAAATAAATAAATAAAAGACCCCCCCAAGACCCTGCACGACTACACACCTGGACAGAGCATAGCTAGAAAATCAGCACACGGTGAAGCAGCCATTCCAGGCTGGATCTAGGGAGTCCACCATATGAGAACCAAAAGGATTAAAGGTCTTCTCTTTTTGTGTCTATTGAAAAGGAGATGAGGAGGGGGTTGGGTTAAGTGGGACAGAGAAAGCAGTAGGACACTTTCTCATTATATAGGATCTAGTGGGGGGATACCCCCCTTGGAAAATTCACAGGTGCAAACAAAAGCAGAACTCCCCCCTTTTTCTTTTTCTTTTTAACACAGCACACAATTAACCGATGCATGGAATGTTGTGAAGGTCAAAAGTTTAATTGGGTTTTAAACAGGAGTCCACAAAATCATCTTATCCTTAAGGAGGGAGAATGCTAATCGCTGTGTGAATTGCAGGACGTAGCTTCTCAGGACATCTGCGAAAATTCCTGAGGATCTAAGTTTTCATTGGGATTTAAAAACGAAAAAATAGAATACGTTTGTATAGTCCATGGAGGTGTAGAACTCTGGTTGGGTATTTTAAAAAATAATCGTAAAGGCAGTAGGTTTGGAACTGAGAACGGTCAAAGGGACCCAAAATTCCCTTCTGTACTCAAGGCAAAATGAAAGGGTAAATTAAGCTGCAGATGTCATGAACAAGGCCCTGCATGTTTTGGTTTATTGACTGACTGATTGATTGAGACACTACATTCATAACATCTCAAAATGATTTTTTCCCTACTCCATAGAAAAAGGGGGCAACCCAAATTATTGGGTGTTGGCTCACCTGCCCCTATGAGGAGGAGGGGAGATGATTCAGCAGGAGGGTAGGAAGCCTGCTGTACTTTGACTACTCCCATCACCCCTGACCATTGTGAGGGACTTTGGATTGATGCATCCATTGATGATTGCAGGTCTTGAGCAGAAACATATGGAAAGAGGAGGTCCTTCAGTACCACAGTCCTAAGCCATGAAGGGCTTTAATTTTAACTAGCTTTTGTATGTTTCAATGGCCTGGTTCACACATAGGAACATAGGGAGCTATCTTGTACCAGATCAGACCATTTGTCCATCTTGCTTAGTATTGTCTACACCAAGGGCTCCCAAACTGTGGTCTACAGGACCATCAGTGCTCCACAAGCTTTATTCAGGTGGTCCATGGTGTGACTGAATCTGTGATTGAAGATGGCCAAATTGCACATCCGTCACAGCAAATGTTCCTATTGATTTTTAATTCGATTTTAATTGCTTCTCTTATTTATTTATTTTAATCGTGTTTGATTGTATCACAATCTGGATTCTATGGAAGGCAATGAAATACAATGTATAAGAAATAAAAGAAGCACTAAAATACAATTTAAAATCATACAGCACCTAGCACAGAGCATTACAAATGCTACAGCAGGCAGAAAAACCATTAAGTGGTCCGTCAAGACCCTCAGCAATTTTCACGTGATCCATGGTGGGGGGGAAAAAAGTGGAACCCTGGTCTACACTGACTGGTAGCACCTCTTCAGGGTTTCAGGCAGGAGTCCCTTCTATTAGAGATGCCGGGGATTGAACCTGAGAACTACTGCTTTCAATGCTCTGCCACTTTCAGCAAGGCCAGGTTTGGATGTAACACTAAGCCAAACTATTATATAGCTTCTGGCAGCCTGGCACAAACAGGAGAGGGAGAGGAGCGAGGTGCCCACGATTTTATCAGCCTGTACCAGCACAGTGCAAGTTCACTTGGAAACCATAGTTTAGTTAACCATAGTTTAAAGCCAGGCTAGCCAACATGCTGCTCTATCGATGTTGTTGAACTACAAGTCCATCATCCCCAGAGCTTGGAAGTTACTTGTTTTGAACTACAACTCCCATCAGCCCCAGCCAGCATGGCCAGTGGATTGGGCTGATGGGAGTTGTAGTTCAAAAAAGTAACTTTTCCAAGCTCTGATCATCCCTGACCACTGGCCATGCTGGACGGGGCTGATGGGAGTTGGAGTCCAACAACATCTGGAGGGCACCTGATTGGCTTCCCTTGGTTTAAAGTGACATGCAGACAAAGGCATTATGAGACCTCATTGCACTGAAGAGAATTGGGAAAGAAACCACTTGATTATTTTAACAAATGGACAAAGGAAATATAAAGGGTGTGTGTGTGTACACACATAAATATACAGAACACATACACAATTTCAAAATTATCCAGTTTTTCAGAAAACAAGAAATATCGACAAATTGCAGAGGTAATTCCTAGAAAGCTGTAAATGTTTGCAGTGGTGTTTATAGTAATTTACAAAGCACATGCATTTATCAGCGAACAGAGTATTATAGATAACTACCATTCCTCCGGAGTATCAAATCTTGTTAATCTGTCCACCTTTGTGGGATCTAAGCACTTCAGCAGCCATTCCCACATGGTCAGAGATTGTGGATTTCCCCACTTGTGTGCCAATTTGCTTCTCGCTGAGATTAACTTGCTATTAAAGATTTCATACCATCTGGGATGCCGGACTTTATCCAGTTAAACACAGTCAGCATAGGGCTTAACCCCACCTTGTCCCTGGTATCATGAGTATTTTTCGTCCCCAGAAATTATATGCTGCCTGGCACTTCCACTGCACATGCAGTAGATTCACATTCGTGGCTGAACATTTCCAGCACCTGAAATGTGTATCTTATTCATGCACATCTGGCAGGTGTTAAGGGTGATGATGATGATAATTTCATTTCTGGCTCTCCATCTGTGGAATGCTCTTCCCAGTGAGGACCACCTGGTATCTTCATTGACATTTCAGTAAAGTCCTACCTTTTGCCGCAAGCATTTGATAGAATAAGATGATGTTGTTTGATCTTAGCATGCTGCAAAGCTTCCTGTGGCTGCATTGGAGGGTGGTGGTGGTTGTTTTACTGTTTTGTTTTTATAGGATATTTGTTTTTGTTTTTAACATTGTAAGTTGCTTAGAGACCTTCGGGTATCAAGTGACTAATGAATCTAAATAATGATGATGATGAGTCATAGAATCATAGAGTTGGAAGGGGCCTATAAGGCCATCAAGTCCAACCCCCTGCTCAATGCAGGAATCCAAGTTAAAGCATCCCCGGCACAGCAGGTGGCTGTCCAGCTGCCTCCAAAATGCCGCCAGTGTTGGAAAGCCCACCACCTCCCTGGGTCATTGGTTTCATTGTTGTACTGCTCTACCAGTTAGGAAGTTTTTCCTGATGTTCAGCCGAAATTGGTAACTTGAGCCCATTATTCCATGTCCTTCACTCTGGGATGACTGAGAAGAAATCCTGGCCCTCCTCTGTGTGGCAACCTTTCAAGTACTTGCAGAGTGCTATCATAGCTCCCCTCACTTTTCTCTCCTTAAGGCTAAACATGCCCAGTTCTTTCGGTCTCTCCTCATGGGGCCTTGTTTCCATTCCCCTGATCATCCTCATTGCCCTCCTCTGAACCTGTTCCAGTTTGTCTGCATCCTTCTTAAGTGCAGTGTCCAGAACCAGGGAACTAGTACTTCACGAGATTTGGAAACTATACTCCTGTTAACACAGCCTAAAATAGCATTTGCCTCTTTTGTAGCCACATTACACTGTTCTCTCATATTCAGCTTGTGATCAATAATGATGATGATGATAAGCTTTGAAAGTCTGAACCAGCACTTTGAATTTGACCTGGAAATGGACCAGGAGCCAGTGAAGATGATAAAGTACTGGTGTCATATCATGATAATGCTGGTCCCAATTAGCACTCTTGCAGCCATGTTCCGTACTAACCGCAGTTGCCAGATAATTTTCAATTGCAGACCCACATACAATGCATTGCAACAATCTAAACTCCTACCCACCAACAGACACACATGGTGATGGTCACTAGCGAAGGGCTTTAAAAGTGGGATTTGGCAAATTTGTGAAAGATCAGATGAGATCATTCAGTGCCTATCAACTGCGATGGCTAAATGGGCCTTCCATGTTTGGCACCATTATGCCATTGCGTAGACGCTGCCTTATACTAGGTCATACCATAGATCCATCCATCTCAACTTTGATAAGACTGATTGGCAGCATCTCCTCAGATTTCAGGCAAGGGACATTCCCAGCCCTGCCTGGAGATGCTGGGGATTGAATCTGGGGTCTTTGGCATGCAAAGCTTGGGCAATGCCACTGCACTATGGCCCTTTCCCTAAACAGTAACAGGAATGGGTGATAGATTTCAAGCCTTGGCTTCTGGGCAGTGGTGGCTGGTGACTCCATGCCAGTGAAATAGTGGAATCTGCTCTGGGGTTAGTCCAAACTTTCAAGGAGCTACCCCAGTTGCTGAGCCCTATTCCCCAAACAGAAAGTTTGGACGAAAACCCAGAGTGGATTCCAATGCCCCACTGACATGGAGTCACCAGCCACCACTTCAGCACCATGGACATCTCCTTGAAAGTTCAGACTGCTCCACTGACATGGAGCCACCATCTGCCGCCGCTTGCGGGCCTCCTGCAGGCATCTCCCTAGCCATTGGGAAGCAGAATAGCAGACGAGATGAACCTTTGGGTCCAGCAACATTGGCCTGGATGGATCCAGCAAGACCCTTATTATGCCCTTATGGAGACTCGCCCACTTGGTCCCTTGCTCCACTTTGGCACAGGAATAGATTATGCTGTCAGAATGTTGTTAAGAATGCTAGGGGTGTCACGCAGTTCCAAGACCCATCACTATAGTATGCAATCAGCATGGGGAAAGCCAACAGCTGAAGAAACAATGAGCATCTTTTCCAATACGTTGCTACTGTTCTCCATGTTTATAAGGCGACACTTATGTCAAGGTAAGGTGCCCATGAAGCACAAATGCAGTCGTTTTGTTTATTTCCTGATATATTTGACAAGATTTCTTACCTGTCCTTGACCACTGGAGAGAGTTACAGCAATGGAATATATACAGTTATAAAAGCATATAAACTCGTTAAGAATGATAAAATACATAAAACCATTTGAAATGGAACAGAACATAATAAATTCAGCAGGAAAAAAATATGAATCCCACAAAACAAGATACCGTAACTGTCAAAGGCTAGAGGCAAAAAAGAGATGTGTCTTCAGTATGTGGCAAAAGCTGTACAACGAAGGTGCCAGACACCTCTCTGGGGAGGAAATTCCACAGTGTAAAGGCTGCCACCTCCCTGAATTTCTGGGGGCAGCAGAGCTACCAAGAGGGTCCCGTTTGAGACGATCTGTAGAGAAAGGAGTACTCTTTCAGACATTTGTGGCCTCTTCTCCAGGCATTTTAGAATGTGTTTTTAAATGGCTTTTTAAAAATGTGTTTTTTAAAATTTCTATATTTGTTTTTAATGTTTTTAATTTTGTAAACCGTCCAGAAAGCTTCGGCTATGGGGCGGTATATAAATGCAATCAATCAATCAATCAATCAAAACTAATTTAGGCCTTTAAACACTATTTTTTTTAAATGATTTTTATTCAAAGTTTCAGAAAACAAAACAAAACAAAGTCAAAAACAAAAACATAATAGTACAATAAAAATCTTGACTTCCGATTTGTCGTAGATCAGCTATAAGTATATAATATATATCAAACCTGTCCCTTAATACATACAAGATCACTTTTCTCCATAGGCTATCTTAATTAATCGTCAAATCCCATTATCATCATTTCATTTTGATCTTTCAGCAAAAAGTCTAAGAGAGGCTTCCATTCCTTAAGAAATGTATCTGTCGATTTTTCTCTAAGTAAGCATGTCAATTTATCCATCTCTACTAAGTCCATTAATTTCAATAACCATTCTTCCGTTGTTGGTGTTGATTCCATTTTCCACTTTTGTGCATATAATAATCTTGCTGCCGTAATCATATATAATATTATTCTTCCATATTTCTTTTCTATTTGTTTATCCATAAAACCCAATAAAAAAAATTCTGGCTTTAATTGAATATTTATCTTTAGAATTTTTTGCATCATCCTACCTATCTGTGCCCAAAATGATTTCGCCTGTTTACACAACCACCACATATGATAAAATGATCCTTCTTGGTGTTTACATTTCCAACAAACATTAGGAACATTGCTATACATTTTTGACAACTTTTCTGGAGTCATGTACCAACGATACATCATTTTATAAAAATTTTCTTTAAGATTGTAACATAGTGTAAATTTCAATCATTTTTTCCACATATTTTCCCATTGATCTATTTGTATGTTATAACCAAAATTTTTTGCCCATTTTATCATACACTCTTTTACTTGTTCTTCTTCCATTTCCATTTTTAACAAAAGTTTATACATTTTTGCAATTATACATTCATCATTTGTACACAGACATATTTCAAAATCAGATTTACTTATTTCAAAACCATACATTTTCTTATCCATTTTATATCTTTCCAACAATTGTAAATAGGCAAACCATTGAGAACTATATCCTTCCTTTATTAGTTGTTCTCTCTGTTTCATTATATATTCTCCATGCACATTTTCTAATAGTTCTCTTTTCCGGCCATTTCTCTTCTATAGAACGCTTCTTGACTTGAGACACATAATGGTATTTTGGAACAAAACCTTGGTTTATATCTATTCCATATTTTCAACAAAGGACGTCTTATAAAATGATTATTAAAGTCCACATTAACTTTTACTTTGTCATACTATAGATACTTAAAGTGCCTTTAAACACTATTGTGAGTATCTTGAATTTGGCCCAGAAATGAATTGGCAACCAGTGCAGCTGTTTTAACACAGGGGTTGCATGAGTTTTAAATGGAACTCCAGCCAGTAGACTATATTCATCACCTCAAGGGATAGCTTTATTTCGGTCTCTTCAAGTGAAGTACAGTAGCACTTAGGTGTCAAGTATCTAACCCTACAAACGTATTCCATTTTGACACCAATTTAAGGTGTCATGGCTTCCTCCACCCCAAAGAATCTTGGGAATCTTAAACAGTGCAGGGGCACCTGACATTGCAGTGTTACTGAATCAGCTAGAGAAATATGGATGCAATCAAAAAAATTGATATTTGGAGGCGGGATATGCACTGAGAACCCCATGTAAAGATACTATCTTTATTTTATATTATTTTAGAAAAGTTCCTACACCTCCTTTCAGCCTCCAGCAGGGCCTGCTCAAGATTGAAAAAAGAGGCACAGATAAGGAGAAACAAACAGATACAATATGTTGATTCAGTCATTGAAACAACAGCCTGATGAGAGGTGTATAAAACAGCTGAGTCAGTTGCTAAAAGTATCAACATAGCAGGAAGTTAAAACTCGTTAAAGGGAGATTTGCCACCCTCCAAAAGCTTGGAATGTCGTTTAGTGGCAATGCTGAAGCCACTGTCTCTCAAACAGATCTGGAACAACCACCATCAACCTTTCCAGACCTAGGACCAATTTGCCAGTTTCAGTTCCTCTCCTTTTCTCAATGTACACATCTTCAATTCAGTTTTCCACATTTCTGCAGCAATTTGCATTTTTTAAAAAAGCCTTATGGAAACTGATCAGCAGTTGAATGTGAATTTCTCTTAATAAGCACATATTTCGATGCATTTTGGCTAATACACACATTTTTGCAAGTACATTTTGCCAAAATACTGCAATTCTGTATGCCATTTTCACAAATATATTAATCTTTATGCACATATTCCCCTAATGTGCATTCTTCTAAAAACGTTGTTTGGTTGGAGAACTCCATCACAAAGTTTGGAGAAGATCAAATTTGGAAGGGCAGCTGTGTTCACGTTGACGGTTCACGTTGTCAGATCTACTCAGAGTCTGGTCTCGTAATGGATATTTCACACTGGCCCCAGCACAGGTCTCTCACGATCCCACTACTAGGCACCACCACCTGACACTCTGTAATGCAATACTGCCCTAAGACTGTGCTTTAGACTCCTCCTGGCCTATTGCTACGTAGTGTCTGGGTGCACTTACAGGCCACAACCCCCCTGTATCTTTCTGCCTTTAAAGATTACAGCCCTGGGTTGCTTTTGGATACCTGCTGCTGTTACGCTATCCCTTCACCGCTGCCACCATTGATACTGTTCCCTGCATTGGTGTTTGCTCTACCCACTCTTCAGGTCTGTAATATCCCAGCCAAGGATCAGGCGTGTTGTTAAACGAAAACTATTTATTTATTAACACAAGGAATAAACAAGATTACGTTAAGTTCAGTCAACATGTGTGTGGTTACATATAATAGTTTTCTCTTTATATATCTTAGTCCTAAAACCTGCCTCATTACCCGCCTAAACACAAATCCGCCCCCGAAAACCCAGAACCAACAACAACCCACTAGCAACTGTCATTCTCTCATTTATACGTTCAATCACCCAGACGCTCAGACAATCACAACTCAGCATTCCTCAACATTCCAACACATGTACTCCCCCTTCTCACTCACTCTACTTACCACATTTACCCTAAAAAAAGACCCTTACCATAATTACTGTACAACATTTACAGGGTTCGATCTTTAAGTGCAAGCTGCATCTAATGTCTCCCCTGTCCCCAACTGTGGTCCACTACTGAAGGGGTGGGGAAGGAGTGGACCTCCACATGCTGGAGTCCAACAGCAACTGCAGTAGCCAGCATGGCTAATGGTCAAGGAGATGTTATAGTCCAGCATCGTCTGGAGGAGCAGCACAGCTTTTCAATCCCTGCGCTGGTGGCTCCTGACTCACTAGTTGAAGGGCAATGATCTTTAGACCAGGGGTTCCCAAACTGTGGTCTCTGGACCACCAGTGGTCCATGAACGTCATTCAGGCAGTCTGTGACGTGCCTGCGCTAAATATTCATATTGATTTTTAATTGTATTTTTATTGCTCCTTTTCTTTCCGATATTGTTTTTTTTCTTGTATTATGGTGTGAGTTCTATGGAATGGTAATTCAAAGTAATACTGGATAAGAAATTAAAGAAGCAATATTTCTTATATTGTGTTTTCTTGTGTTACAGTTTGAATTCTGTGGAATGCAAATTATAATGCAATATAGGAATTAAAAGAAGCAATACCGACAATATTAAAGATCATACAGCCTCTAGCACAGTGCATTACAATTACTGCAACAAGCAATTAAATGGTCCACCAAGACAACCAGCCATTTTCAAGCGATCTGTAGGGACAAAAGTTTGAGAACTGTTGAGCCTCGGCTCTCCCTGAAGGAGCAGGGAGGGGAGAGGCATGAGTTTCAGGTGCCTCAGCTGCCAGAAGGCACGGAAGACCCAGGAGTTGCTGAGTCTGCTCGGGGCCTTGGGGGGGCAGTGAACTTGAACTCCAGCCAATTCCCATGGGTGGCGCGAGCTCTGTAGAGGAGAGTGTGCCGCCCCCAGTCATTCCTGAGGGCCCGTCAGGGGACGCCCCAGAGGTTGTACCAACTCCTCCCTTGCCAAGCAGTTCCCAGGACGCTTCCAGCGTGACACCACCTCCTGACCTCGAGCCTGCAGCCCAAGAGCAGGTGTCTTCCGACAAGCCGTTGGAAACACACACCCCCTCGCCTCGTGCCCGCCGCCGTGAGAAACGGACAGGGCAGAGACAGGACTTACGAAGGAGTCAGAGATTACAATCGAAAACATTCCCTACATAAGCTGGCCTCTCAAAGAGGGGAGTCGCTGAGTCAACTTCCTTCACGCACCGCAGAGCATGTCTAGAGTGTAGTTAGGGGTTTCTAGTGAGTAAGGCAGGTTTCTATATGAAGCACAATGTCCTAGATGTATCCATTACTCTAATAAAGCAAGATTCAATTGCACCTGCATCTCCGTCTCGTGGTTCCAGCTCTGGATGGGACAGGAACTAGTGCTTTAGACCATTTTTGGAGAATCTTTGGCCTTCAAGATGTTGTTGAACTGTACCTCCCATCATCCCTTGCCATTGGCCATGCTTTCTGGGGCTGATGGGAGTTGTAGGTCAGCAATATCTGGAGGGCCAAACGTCTCCCACACCTGCTTTAGACTAATGCCCATCCCTGCCTTCATTGTGGATAAAAGTATAGGGAGATGCCATTAACGAAGGGCTCTTGATTTGAATTAAGCACCACCTCTCCTTTAAACAAACTTTCTTTTCAAAGAAGACTCCATGGACAAGCAGAAATTGAAGCAAGACCTGCTCATCACCGTGATGTGCATATTCTTGGTGCTCCTGATTATGCTCATTCTTGGCTGTACCTTCCTTCACTACAAGCTGATGACAAAGGACATGTAAGTTTGACCTGTTACCACCACACGTGCACACACCACAAACTGTGCGTGCATCAGCATGTGGAGGTGTTGTTTGGAAGGGACTGTAGCTCAGTGGGGGAGCACATGCTTTGCGTGCAGGAGAACCCAGGTACAATCCCCACCATCTCTAGGGAGCGTTAGGAAGAAACTTCCACTGGAGAGACACTGCCTGTGGAAATGGGTCAATTTCAGTTTTCTCTGTTTCTCAATTTGCCAATCTTGAATTCAATTCTCTACATTTCTGCAGCAATTTGGTTTTTTTTTAAAAAAAAATCCTTATGAAAATTCTTCAGCATTTTAGTTCTAAGCTCTCCTAACAAACCCATTTTTGCCTTCAGTTTCAACTAATGTACACGTTTTTGCAATCAATTTCTCCTAATATAATGCATTTTGTGTGTTACTTTCATGAAGGTATTCATTTTTGTGCACAGTTTTCCCTAATATATGCATTTTAGTTAACATTGGTTGGCAAACTACATTGCAAAATTTGGATAAGTGCTAATTTTGAAGGACGGCTGTGTTTCAATTCTCATATCTTTTCAGAAAGTGCATATTTGATAGATTCGGCTTTAAATGCAAATTGAATCAAAGTTATCTCCCAGCCCTATCTATCACTAAGCACAAGTAAATGTACTAATTTCAGCAAGAACTCAAAAAATTGAACAAAACAGAAACCAGTCCTTATAGAAGGCAAGGCTCAACAAAGCCAGCTAAGCCCAAAGGTCTGCTTAAACAGCCAGGTTTTAGTCTGGCTTTTGAAAGCATACACTTCTGGTGTTAAGTGGACCTCTATGTCAAGGACATGCCCATAAGGGTTAGTGCCACTCTTGTGAAGGCTGTGCTCCAGGAAGATAGCCAGCCAACCTCAGTTGCCAGAGGCTACTGGAGCAGGACCTCAGATGAGGAACAGAAACCATGAAATTCACTATTTTATGAAGTTACTAAATTTGATTTACACACCACCTGTTACACAGGCGACTTGAAGCGGTTTACAACAGTATTGTTATTTACATACTGTTTATGGATAATCGTAAAATCAATGCAAATACAATCAAATTCATTACAATTCAATGAAGTAAAGTAAAAACAGATAGCAAAAACCTCCTTAAAATTCCATAATGGAAGGCATCGTTGACTAGCATTTTTTTTTTTAAAAAGTGTTCTGCATGTGCTGGAAATGTATCACTATTGGCACATGCCTTATTTCGGGGGTGGGAGGACCATCCCCGAGCGTGGAATGAATTAGCCACTCTTTCCAGTTGATGCAGATGGGTATCTGCACACTGTGGCACAATCAAGAAGGCATCTGTAGCTGGACAGCCATCTGTTGTGAATGCTTTGATTTGGATTCCTGCATTGAGCAGGGGGTTGGGCTTGATGGCCTTATAGGCCCCTTCCAACTCTACTATTCTATGATTCTATGAACAGCAGTGGTGGCTGGTAACCACAGGCCCTGGCGGGGCAGTCAAGGGAGTCACTGGAGGCCAGGCCAATTTGTTCTAGTTTTTCTCCCCATCCTCCTTCCTCGCAAAGATATTGTGGATGCTTCAGTATTGCAGTAATGCAATTGCTTAGCATCTATCTAACTGGCTGTTCTTCAACATTGGGTCCCTAGACGTTGTCGGACTACAACTCCCATCAACCCCAGCCAGCTTAGCCAATGTCCAAGGATGATGGGAGTTGTTGTCCAACAGCATCTAGGCCCCCATGGTTGAAGAACAGTGAACTCAGCCCTCTGAGGTAAGTTAGGCTGAGATACTGTTTTCATAAGCAACAGACAGTACTAACAGTGCTAGAAACAGAGTCTTTAGTGCTGTAGCTTCAACCCTCTGGAATCAATTACCAACTGAAATCAGACAGGTGCCCAATGTCATGTTTAGGTGCCTACCGACGGCATTTCTGTTTAAGAGGGCTTTCCCTGAGATGTGACCCAGCCATTTGTGGGATGCTGACTGTACATCCGTAGAAATTATTTTCTTGTTTTTAGCATGTGCAGAAATTGTCTTAATTGCTTTTTTTTTTGTATTTTATCTTATTTTTATCTTATTGAACACTGCTTTGATGGCCTCAGGCAGTAGCAGACAGCAGACTGAGCTGACCTCCCAGCACCTGCATCACTGCAAGTTAGTGAGAGAGGGAAGGGTGAGAGAGTGACAAGATCAGTGCAATGTAAATGCACTGGCAAAGTCAATCCAGCACTTCTGCAGTGCACTGAACTCACCACCACCTTGCCCCCCTCCCTACTGGTAAGCTGCAGCCAGGGCCAGCACCAGGCATGACTGGGCCCTTGGGCACCAGCCTGCCCTGGGCCTGCAGTGCCATAGCCCAACACCCCCCCATACAGGCAGCATCGGACTAGCCCTGCTGCAGATCGTGGAGAGGGAGCTCCTAGGTACTCCCTCAATACAGATAGTGCAGGTTTCAGTAAGCCCGCCCGCACCCCACCTACCTCTCATGTCGTGTGAATGACATGTGCGCATAGCGTGCATGCCTGCAATCAACCAAGATGGTGACGGGGGCATCAGCCCTTTTTAGGAAACCCCCACCACTATCTCGGGTGATGGCAGGCATATGTGCACAGCGCACACGGCATTCACACTGATGGGAAAGGTAGGTGGGGCATGGAGGTGGGCTTATTGAAGCCCACACTGTCTGTATTGGGGGAGGTGTGTGGGAGCTCCCTCTCTGCAATCCGCAGCAGGGTCAACACTGCCACAGAATGCAAAATGGGAACACCACTCTTCCCCCTAAGGAAGGGCCCTTCAGGGGCCCCAATGGACCTCAGGGGTCCTCAGCCAAGGCCCAACCTGTCTGCCCTGTGGTGCTGGCCCTGGCTGCAGGAATGCAGTTGATAGGAGGTCAGCTAAGTGCTGTCACCTCGCCCTGCTGACCTTTCCTGGCCTCAGGCTGTGAAGCAGTTTATACATTTGCAAAAGAAATAAAACGGAGAAAATCAGTCCAGGCTTTGTTGCTGGGCTTGTAACTTTTCCTTCTTCCTTTTTTAAGCACCCTGAAAAAAGAGCTGAAGTCTTGCGTCATCCAGACGCACTGCGTGGAAACGAGGATCGTCCTGTCTCCTTCCCAAGCCGAACAATTGGCTTCCTCTCGGTGGATCCCAGCCCTGCCGCCACCCCAGCCCCCAGCCCTGTCCCTGTCCCAGTCCCCGTCCCAGCCCCCATCCCAGCCGCAATCCTCATCCTCAGTGGCACCTGCGCCCAAGTCCCGAAGCGCTTTGCCACCAAAACAGAAGAAAAGTACCTTGTCCATCAGCCACATTTACGGAAGCCATTCCTCTGAGAGCATTCATTCCAATGAGTCTGGCAGAGTCTACTCAGTGGAGGAATTCCAGCGCCTGTACGGCCCCTTCAGGTGCTACTCTGCCGAATCTTTAGAGGGCAAGGGATCCCAGGACGAAGAGGGTGGCGGAAGTAACGACTCCGGGAGTATCATACTGTGCGCCATCCACCAGATGTGACAGCTGTGTCGTGCCTTGACTGAATTGCCAAGGGTCTTTCTTCCACACCTGGCCACAGATGTGCTTGAGCATCTGTGTCACTGCCACCGCATGCCACATCAACGCACCCTACAACCAATGGCTTGCATCAACCTCTGTTCCAACCCCCCAACCCCACCACCACCACCTCCCAAGAATCAAAGTGAACTGGGAGTGAACTTCCCATCAGTTTGGTTTATTAAAAAGAAAAAGTTAACTAATCATTGCAAGAACCCAACCTACAAAACTCCCCACAAAGTGAATGAAACAGGGACTGATCACTGAGCCTTGAGATTATTGGAGGGATATATTTTTTAAGATAAAATAAATAAAAGAGTGGAGGGAAAAAAACAACCAGGGATGTGGCAATGTCAAAAAAGAAAGTTGTGTGTGTGTGCGTGCGTGTGCGCTCCCTTACGGGTGCATTTCCATCAACAGCTGTCTCAAACTGTGTGAAAATCCAGCAACACTGTGGTGTCTTGCATAGAATCTGGGTAATCAGGGACTCCAGCTTTCCTCTTCAAGAAAAAATTCTAGTCCTCATTATTATGGAGATACCGATGGAAGAGAGTAGCATGGCAGAAAGAGAGATAGAAAAGAGGATGCCCCACCCACCAGTCCACCAGAGAGATGAAGGTGGCAAATATAAATTTCCTCACCCCCACCTCCACCCCACCCCTTTATTCCTCTCAGACAGCCTTGCAAGGTAGATTAGACAGAGAGATATTGACTGGCTTGAGGTCATTCACTACTGAATGTGGAAATAAGTGGGCCCACTAATGCAATCTAAAAAACTGCAGGCCATCCTAGTATCAGTGATGTTCCACAGGGCTGATAACATTCTCGCTTGATTAAATAACGTCATAAAGGTGAGATTGGCTGGATACTCTGTAAGAAATACAAAGGAAAGGCCATAGCTGAGTGGTTAGAGCATCTGCTTTGCATGCAGAAGGTCCCAGGTGCAATCCTCAGCATCTCCAGGTAGGGCTGTGAGAGATTCCTTGCCTGAAACCTTGGAGAGCCGTTGCTAGTCAGCGCAGCCAGGGATGGGAAAGCTATGGCCCTCCAGATGTTGTTGGACGTCAGACCCCATCAGTCCCAGCCAGCATGGGTGATAATCAGGGATTCTGGGAGATGTAGTCCAACGATATCTGGAGGGTCATAGGGTCCCCCATCTCTGGTGCAGACATCACAGAGCTACCTGGTCTGACTTGGGATAATGTGGCTTCCCATGTTCCTATTTTAGCCAATCAAATTTCCAGGGATGTTGGGGTGTGATAATGAGCTGGCAACATAAGCCGATGATGATTTATGTCTCTGTATCGGGAGTGACTGGTTAGTCGGGGGCCTGAGTATTTCCCCTTCCAGTCTGATCAGGTGCCTCCAATTTTAAATGAGAACCACTGGCTTACAGGAACCTGCATGCGCTAAATTAATTGCTCAGGCAGCCACTGGCTGTGGCTCAGCAGTAGGCATCTGCTGTGCATGCAGAAGGTCCCAGGTTCAATCTCCAGCACCACCAGGTAGGGCTCAGAGAGACCTGTGTCTGAAACCCTGGGCAGCCTCTGCCGCTGAGCACAGACAATACCAGATGGCCCAATGGTTTGACCTCAGTTCAAGGCAGCTTCCTATGTTTACATGTTCACTTGAAAGCAAGATGACAAATTGCCCCAGAACAAGTTGATGGGCTGAGAGTCCTAGGGCCAAATTCAGTGTAATATAGGGGATCTGGGGAAAGGATCTACCTTTTAAATAATAATAATAATAACAACAACAACAACAATAATATCAATGGATCTAAATTGAGTTGGGACCATGGTGTGTGTGTGTGGGGGGGGCTTCCTTCCCATGCCGTTTTCTTGAATGCATTTGCTGCACCCCACTGCAGGCAATTTCCTTCGCACAGGAAAATACACATCAGGGGTGGGAAACCTGTCATCTTTCAGATAGGAAGCTGAGTCAGATCATTGGTCCATCTAGCTCAGCATTGCCTACACTGACTTGCAGCAGCTCTGCAAGGTTTCAGGCAATTCCCAGCCCTACCTGGCGATGCAGGAGATTGAACTAGGGACCTTCTGCGTGCAAAGAAGATGCATTGCCACTGAGGTCTACCACTGACCCTACAACCCTGGTTATCCCTGATTGTGATCATTGGTCATGCTGGCCACTGGAGCTGTTGGGAGGTGGAGTCCAGCAACATCTGGAAGGCCACAGGTTTCCCAGTCTGGACATATAAATATGTCCTGTAGCCAGTGGTGTAGTTGTACAGGGACTCAGGAGGTCTTAGAGCCTTTACTTTTTGGGGAGCAGGGTCCCAGCAGGGTCCCTATGTCTTCAACATCCTGTGAGCCAATCAGCATGAAAGGGGACTGTATTAGCCACTGAGAAGAGTCTTCTAACATGCTTCCTTGTCCTTTCCTGCTGATTGGAGCCAATCAGAGTGAAAGGAGGTGAGTCAGCCACTGAGAAGGCTCTCTTCAGTAGCGAACACTTTCATGCTTTTTGGCTCATAGGGACATCTGTTGTTGTGGATCTCATTCTCAACTCAGCAGCAAAAAAAAGAGGGAGGGGTGTGGCTGTGACTATCATGGAGGGACCCTTCACTTCTGAATTTGCCACTACACTACTGCCTGTAGGTGCCTTTTTTTAAAAAAAAAAACACAAGCAATTCCCATGTGCACATTTCCCCACTTCACATCTCATTTGACGCTTAGCATTGAAATGATGTGCTCTGCAGGAACCGTCAAAGTGGGATGAAATTTCAAAAGGTTGAAATGCAGAACTAGACCACCAGAGGGTGAAGTTTTCACAGTTTGGGGTGGCAAAGAGGCACCTGCTTGAAACTGGCTTGGAATCCAAGCTGATTGAAAATAAGGCAAAATATCTTGACGTAGGACCACTTTTGACACCGCATTTACCCCCTCGCATTTTGGAGTGGCCAATGATGTCAGTAGGAAGGGCAGTAGCCCAGTGGAACCAAATCTGTTTGGCATGCAGAAGGTCCCAGGTTCAATCCCTGGCATCTCCAGGAAACTCTGGTTTAAACAAATATATTTCACACACACACACCTGTTTGAAATTTGTTTAAACCCTGATTTTCCCCTCAAAATCATCATTATATTTGTATGCCACCTTGCCACAAAAAAATTATGCTCAAGGCGGCTTGCAACAAGGTGAACAGAAATACATCTCAAAAACAATTGCCAAAACAATTTCCTAATAACAAAAAATAATAAAACAGTAACATAACAACAAATGTAACAGCAAGCAAAAACAACTTTTCAATATTATGAACATAATAAAACAATCTTTAAGAACAAATGAAGAAGTACCCATTCACCACCACCACCCCAGCCCCTAAGGAAAACCTCCTCTATATCACCTACAAAACATCATTATTCTGAGCGGAGGCTTGTTTTGGAGGGACTGCTAAAGCAAATGGAGATGTCCAAAGTGGCTGACATCAGGGTTTTTTTGTTTCATTGTTGAAACCACATTCAAACAAAAGTTCTCCTCTGTCCCACCACACACAATTTCCCACTTCCTACTTTATCGTATGCAGTTGTGAGCTTCCCAAATTGTCATGCCTTAACCAGGG
The DNA here is from genome assembly GCF_030035675.1 of Rhineura floridana. Lineage (NCBI taxonomy): Eukaryota > Metazoa > Chordata > Lepidosauria > Squamata > Rhineuridae > Rhineura > Rhineura floridana. Next base: position 33,513,544 of record NC_084495.1, on the reverse strand, counting down.
ATCTGGGATCCCAAATTCGACTGCCATTTGGGGATCACAGGGAACTGCAAAATATAGGGCTGCAAACTTGTATTTTTTTCCCTCGGTAGATTAATCAACTCAAATTTTAGCAGATTAACCATCCAGGTTCTCCGTTTAATCAGTGGCTTTGGGAGTGAAGGTCGTACCAGAATGTCTTATTAGTTTAACTGATTTATTTGTTTAGAACATTTACACACTGCCTGCCATTCTTTTTGGCTGTAAAGGTTTTTAAAGTACCAGCACCTTGAGTTACCAGTAACTAACATGGAGCCACTGGACTCCGTGCTGTGATATGTTAATTTTTCATTTCTTTTTTCCCCCTTCAAACATCAGCAACCTCACTCACTGCCTCATCACAAACTGATTTCGAAATACCTTTCTGTTTCAAAAGGAGTTTCCTCTACCTGGTATGCCTGTATGCTTGGATGACCACCACAGCTGAATATGTAAGAGACACCACAGAAAAGAGATACTTTGGGGGAGATGTGAGGTGATCTGAATGTCCAGTCCATGGCAGGACAGCCAGCAAAATGCCCTCTGATGGATATCTCCTATTTCAATACCCCTCCCTTGACGCAGGTTTATCCGACATGGATGAGCATCAGTGTCCCAATCGGTGGTGGGCCATGAAACAATGCTATACTGGTGGCACATGGGAAATTTCAGTGGTGGTCCCCTGGCCAGTGCTGATTGGAGGACTCAGGAGAGGTGTCAGCAATGGGTCTTGCCAGGGCCCGAGAATGCCATGTTTGGGTGGCAAGCCTAATCTGCAGCCCTAGATTTGTTACCGTCCATTGTGACTTACCCAAAAGAGCCATGTGAGTCTACGATGACTTCCAGACCACTTGTTTATCGGGCAATCATCCGGATTTGTTTACACAATGTTTGCAGGGAAGTTTGAGGACTCATTCTGATTTGTTTGCAGAAAAGTTAGACAACGTTGCATCAAGGAAATATGCCACAGTTTCCAATGCATTTCTACAACACTTTCCTTATCGCAAAAGGTCTGATTTTTTTTTGGAGGGTGAGTGAGGGTTTGTTGTGCAAGAGCTCCAAATCAACTTGAATTGCACAAGCTAAATTTGCTGATATGCAAAGGGTGTCTGTGGGGGGAGGCACTTCCCCCCGCCAATTCTAAATGTATTGGTGGATGGAGTGGGTTGCCAATGACCTGTAGCAACAAGTCAATAACCTTGCCTCCCCCTCGAAATATTTCTGTGGACACTTGCTGGTATGTGATTGAATCCCATCTAAAAGTAGCAGTAGTCTGGCAGCACCCTTCACTTCAGATCCGAAATGGACCATAAGGAGGAAGTGATCGCCAAGGAAGGTGCAAACAAGATGCTTTTGCTGCAAAGTCCAAACATCCTACACACACCCACACACTCAAATGCCGGTCTCAGGTGAAACCCAAAACATGTTGTTTTGATTAGCAAAGCGGAACTCGCTAAGTCCCTTCAGGGGAAGAGGACCCTTCTGCTTTTTCTTCCTGCCATCGGAGAGATGTTATCGTCACAATGATGCCCCAGTAAGCGTGTTCTAACTCACCATATCTGCTCTTCCTGCCTTGTGCAGTTGGGGTTGTCGTTAAATGTCTCTGAGCTCTTTAAAAGCGTTTGTAAGTGACCCAGTGGGGGTGCACTCTACCTCCACCATCTTAATGCAAGTCCAGGGCAACACTCCCCCCCATTGCTTTTTAATGGGATCTGGAGTGCAACTAGTTGCCAGCTGCTCCCAGCCAGAGCCTCTGGTGTATACATATATGCAATTGCATGGGAGGAGCAGTGGCTCAGTGATGAGTCTAAAGCTGGACAGGCTCAAAGTCCAGGGCCCCACAACCCACAGGGCCCCCAGGAGAGCAGTAGGTGCTGATGGGGGCCATACCAGGGCTCATCGGGGCTGATGATGGTCACTGCAGAATCCTTTCTTTCTTCTTAGGAACGCAGGAAGTTGCAGTATACTGACTCAGACCGTTGGTCCATTTAGCTCAGGACTATCTGTGCTGACTGGGAGCTACTCTCCAGGGTTTCAGGCAGGCAGTTTTGCAGCCTAAACTGGGCCAATATGGTGTAGTGGTTAAGGTGTTGGACTATGACCTGGAAGACCAGGGTTTGAATCCCCACACAGCCATGAAGCTCGCTGGGTGACCTTGGGCCAGTCACTGCCTCTCAGCCTCATGAAAACCCTATTTGTAGGGTCACCGTAAGTTGGAATCGACTTGAAGGCAATACATTTACATTTTACAACCTGGACATTCCAAGGACTGAACCCAGATCTTCTGCGGGCAAGGCAGATACTCTGCCACTGAGCCACAGCCCTTCTTTTTTATTTATTTATTTTATTGAAATATATATTTTGTATACAGAGGGTGGTTGGCCAGGCATGTGAATGTCCACAGAGGCTCATTTTCTTATTTTGACGACAGCAGCAGCAGCAGCATTATTATTAATAATAATAAAGTTGCTTGTTACCTGAAGGTCTCTAAGCAACTTTTGACATTGTTAACAACTAAAATAAATATGAATGGAAATGGACTGCCTTCAAATTGATCCTGACTTATGGCGACCCTTTTTCTCACATGCCCATAACTCTGGTATGTTGTCTTCATTACAGAGTTGGAAATGGAAATGGACTGCCTTCAAGTCGATCCCTTATGGCAACCCTATGAATAGGGTTTTCATGGTAAGTGGTATTCAGAGGGGGTTTCCCATTGCCTCCCTCTGAGGCTAGTCTTCCCCAGCTGGCTAGGGACTGCTCAGCTTGCCACAGCTGCACAAGCCAGCCCCTTCCTTGTCTGCGACTGCCAGCTGGGGGGCAACTGGGCTCCTTGGGACTATGCAGCTTGCCCACGGCTGCACAGGTGGCAGGGCATGTAACCCGTGAGCCACTCCCTGTGGGGTGATCTTTAGCTGGCCCTTGACACCCAGGAGACACAATGCGGTGATTTGAACTCACAGACTGTGGACTCCCAGCCAGGCTCCCCTCCCCATAAAACAAAATACTAAAACCACCACCACCACCCAATGTAGCCACTGAAAGCTTTGGCAGGATACTAATAACAGACAACATCGTCTCAGTCAATCAAATGTCTGGGGAGAAAATTAAGCCTTTACCTGGCGCTGGAAAGATGTCAATGAAGGTGCCAGGTGGACCTCACTGGGGAGCACATTCCACAGATGGAGAGCCACAACTGGAAAGCCCCTCTCCCTTGTCACCACCTGGAGAAGGGCCACAGAAGAAGATTGAAAAATCTGGGTAGGTTCATATCAACAGAGCCCAGATGATACTGGGGTCCTGAGCCGTAAAGAGCTGCATAGATCAAAACCAGCGCTTTGAACTGGGCTCGGAAGTGTACAGGCAGCCAGCATAACTGAAACAGGATTGGTGTTATATGATCCATCTGTCTGATATGATCCTTATCTACAAGAAAATTGTGCTTATTATTTCCAGAGGACTGGGTTGCCATAGGCACATTTTATGACGAATAACGATGGTGTAATAACCACAGCAACAACATTTGCTTTATTCTTTTTAAGGGTTTGTTAAGGGCTCTGGGAGTTGTTAGGAGACTCCTAGTCCGTTCACAGAGCTGCAATTCCCACAGTTTAACAGTAAATCCCTCTTCTCAGGGAACTGTGGGAATTGTCACTCTGTGAAGAGAATGGAGGGTCTCTAAACAACTCTCAGCACCCTTCACAAACTACAGTTTCTAGGATTCTTGGGAGAAGCCATGTCTGTTGAAAGTAGTATGATATTGCTTTAAACATACAGTGCAGGTTGGGCCTAACTGCATGCAGTTTGAGCTGGACACATACTTTGTGACACCCCACCTGATGCTCTCACATCATTGCCTTCCTCCAAGGCTTCCTCTATGTCAGATTTTCAGTTGTTTAGATTTTAGACTCCTTGGGGCAGGGACCTCTCTTCTTGTTCCCAAAGCACTGTGCACATTGGCCCATTATAAACATACAATATGGGTCCTTGAGGAAGCTCCTATTCCTTTTCAAGAGGACTTGAGCAGCAGACGTTCCAAGAAGATTTTCTCCACTGCGTTTACAGGCACTTTCCAAATTGCTTTCCCCCCCACCCTTCAAACCAATGTGACTTGCATGCTACACTGAGCCACCGGGAAGTGGTGTGTGGAAAATGAAAGACTTTGTAACATCTTGTTAGACTGTTGCCTTTAGGATGTTCAAAAATAGAGCGGCTACTTTTTTTTCAGCTCAGGGGTTCATTGCCCCCTTGCAACACCTCCAGGGACCACAAGCCAGTGGTGGGTATAGCCCAAAAATGGGTGTGGTCAGAAAGTGGATGCAGCCACCCCACATTCTAGCGCATGCATGCACATGCATGCACATACGCACACACACACAGAGGGAGAGAGCACAACTTTAAAAGCAACATATTTGGCCAAACGTTATCTCCCCATCCCAATTATGTTTATTTTACTGAATAAATATTTCTTTTTTCATGAAAAGAGCCATATGTCTCCCATTTTAATTTGTTTGGATCCCCTGAATTCCTGTTTTTGTTTTTATATGCTTTTATACTACAGCATTACAGGTATTATCTTGTATTTTTTAAAAAAAATGATATTGTTTGTATCTTATACACTCTTAGAGATTTTTTTAAAAAGTGGTTTATAAGTGCTTTTAAATAAAGAAATAAAGAGATAAATAGTTTTTGCTAATATTTCTCTTTTTGGGAGACCATGAAAACAATCAAACTTCTTCTAATTTCCCCAAAGATGCTAGGCCGAGACGCCGCTGGAGTGATCAGGTGACCCCAATGGTGTGGTTTTGTTTTGTTCTGTTTCAAATTGGTCCGATCAGAGAAAGTTAAAAATAGAAGGGCAATTGTTTTGGAATGACTTTACTCCCCGGCATCCTCTACCATCTGTCTGTTAACCTCCTCCACACCCCTCTCTGCCTTCCCACAGGGCCACATTGTCCACTGTTCCTGCTTCTCAGAGGCGGAGTTGCGGGGAGGCGGCTTTTGGGTGCTGTAACTAACACCTGCGGCCCGCACAATGGGCTGTGGGTGCATGTGGGGGGAGAGAGATTGATGCTTTGCGGGTGGGGAGAAGGGGGGGACGGAGGGGGCTGTCATTCGAATCCATGTGAACTCCAGCTTTGGAGGGCAAGCTTTGATTGACAGCTTTTGTAGGTTGCCATTCTCTTTTCAAAAGGCTTGCTTTAACAGACAGTAAGTTGGGGAGGTTGGAGGCGGGGGGGCTTTGAAGGAGAGGGGGAAGGCGAGCTTTCTCTCCCATAACTCTAACAGGGCAATTGCAAATACTGAAGATTTCTCTCTCTCCTGTTTGTCCCCCCCAACACACACACACACATCCCCCACTTATTATGCATTAAGCAACTGCAGCATTGGAATGCACACCATTAATTAGAGGAGCAGAGCAGATTCGTAAAGAGGGGAAAGTTTTTTCGGGACACCTATGTCCCTCGGACAAAGACTTTTTTGGTTTTTTTCCTGCCCTGTTACATTATCAATGCAATATCTAAGGTAGTTGTCCTTTTCATTGAAATTAAGTGGAAAGAACGTCTTGTTTTGTTCTCCCTTTCATTGACCCCTCCTTCCAAAAAACAGGGACCTTCAGCTTGTTTAACTTTCAACTTCTTTCACTTTTCTCCATGTGCAAGTAGGCTCAGAATAACATGCACATTGGCATAATGTCTGGTTCTTATAGCTTTAGCAGGGCCTAGACCTAATACAGATGAGGATAGTAGCAGATATTTTGTTTTTTAAAGGGGGAGAATATGAAATGAACGGTCAGAGCTTTGAAATAAGGGTCCCATCTGCACTACACATTTAAAGCAGTATCATGCCACGTTAAATAGTCATGGTTTCTCCCAAAGAACCCTGGGAACGGTTAGTTTGTTACAGATGCTAAGAGTTGTTAGGAGAGCCCTCTTCCCCTCACAGAGCTACAATTCTCAGACTGGTTTAACAGTCAGTCCCTCTTCCCAGGAAACTCTGGAATTGTAGCTCTGGAATAGGAGTCATCTAACTATTTATTTATTTATTACATTTGCATCCCTCTGTTCCTCCAAGGATTCTCAGCAACCTTAACAAGCTATAGTTCCCAGGATTCGTTGAGAGAAGCCAGGGCTGCTTAAAGTGGTATGATAATTGATTTAAATGCATAGTGTAGATGGGGACCAGCAGTCATCAGTTTGCCATTCAGCTTTGTAATGTGACTTTTGGGGTTTTCCAGATGGGGCTTAATATTGTAAATTGATCTTTAAGATATTGCAAAGAGGTCATTGGGAACAGGTTGGTTTTTTTTAATGTATTAGATTCCTCCCCTCCATAAAGGGTAAATCCAGACGGGGAATGCAGGCTAGCATTTTGATATGATACCAACAACTTTGTGTAGATGCTTTAAACATTTGTGTGGATGAGGACCGTCCATCTGTCTTGAAGCAGATGTTGTGCAGGAGGACTACAAGAAGATACCATTTGAGGGAAATGTACAGAGCCATCCCAAATGGGTTCACTTGGAGGTAAGTCCCACTGATTTCAGTGGGACTCTCTCGTGAGCAAATGTTCATAGGATTCCAGCTGTGCAGTGCAATCCAATGCATGTTTCCTTAGGGATGTAGGGAGCTGCCTTATACAGAGTCAGACCATTGATCCATCTAGCTCAATACTGTCTACACTGACTGGCAGTGGCTCTCCAGGATTTCAGGCAAGAGTCTCTCCCAGTCCTACTTGAAGTTGCCAGGGATCAAACCTGGACCTTCTGCATGCCAAACAGATGTTCGACCATCGAGCTACTACCCTTCCCACTTGGAAGTAAGTCTCATCAGACTGTAAGTCGCTTTGAGGTTCTTTTATGACAATGTGGCTTATAGATGCTTTAATAAATACACAAATACATACATTGCACCCAACTAAGTTTTACTTGGAGTAGACCCACTGAAATTAATGGATCTCAGTTAGTCATGTTCGTTACTTTCAACCTATCTGCTTTGAGTAGGTCTAGCACTGTATACAACGCACTGTGTTTGTTGCAGCTTACTCCCTGGCACTGCTTTTTTTTGTACCAGCACCTCTTTTTTGATGTTATTGTTGTTGCCTATGGTTACCATTTTGTGCTGTCACTCATAACACTTTTATTAAGGTATGCAGGCAGGGCCGGTGCCAGAGGGTGGCCAGGTCGGGCCCTAGTCGAGGGCCCTGGGTCCCAGAGGGGCCTCTGAAGGGCCCCTCCTTAGGGTGGTGGGTAGTGCTCCTGTTCTGCGATCCACGGCAGCTTCAGCTCCCAACCTTGCCATGGGTCGCAGAGAGGGAGCTCCCAGGCACTCCACTACAACCAAGCAGGCCCTTGATGCCCATCTGCACACCCCACCTACCTCTCCCGTTGGGGTGAATGCTGGCTGTTCTGTGCGCATGCCTGCCATCAACCAAGATGGCAGCTGAGGCTTCCCTAAGGGACATTTATAAATAATAAGTGCGTTTAGGATTGAAGCCTAAAACCTGGGATTCTCTCCCCTTTATCAGCTCTTCCACTTCCCAAAACTGAGATTGTAAGCTGCTCCAGGCAAAGACCTAATTATAACGGTTTAATTTTAAAACAAGCAAACAAAAAGCCAGTTCATGGTGAATCTAACTAATGGCACAATTGCACAATGATGATGATGGTGATAATAGTATTGATTTAGCACACCTATGAATCAATGTTTCTATCCATCACTCATTTTAAAATATATTTTGTCCTAAACCTTGCATAGCATCGTGCATATTGATAAATGCAATACCGTCGTAAAGACAGAGTAGAGTGGGCCGAGAGGGAAGCCGAATGTTAATAGCAGTTAAAATGATCAGATTTAGTGGATTGTCACCAATTGTCAGAACGGTGAAGCCTTGGTCCGGGCGGGGGAGGGAGGAAGGAATGGAATGGAAAGCCACAACAGATCAGACCTTCCCTCTGTGGCCTCCTTGAAGGCGGGTCTCAGCACCCCCTGAAATTACATAACAGCGCCAGTCTTCTCCAGGGCCTAATTAACTAATTAATCAGGTGCTGAAACCAAATGAATAGAAGTTCTCAGGCAGACAGACCAAGCCGTAAGAGAAGTACTGGGGCATTCCCAAGACAGAGCGGTCTTTCTTTTCGGGAGGCCCTCAGGCCCATTCAGAATTTTTGTTGTGTTGCGTTGTGTGGCGGTGGTGTTTACAAAGGCCTTCGACGACATCCCACCGTCAGCTGGGCCAGTGCAAATGTTTGGAAGAGGAGGAAATCAAATAAAGGGGTGTCCTGTTTTCTACATGCCAGGAAAATGTATTCTGTCCTCCGGGGACTCCAAGCAATCAGAGCTGAGGGAACCTGTCGCTGGCACAGAACTTCAGGAGCTCCTGTGAAGGTGTGTGATGATGGGGTTTGTGGCCCACTCCATTACACGCCGATACCTTGCATGCAGATTAGTCCATGAAGGATCTCTCTCCTCCACCCCACTCTTTGCCTTATTATACCTGTTCCAGAATGATGGATCCCAAATGCATAGCAATTAGGAGTTGTTGGTTAAACAGAGTGGATGGTCACATCCACACCATACATTTTAACCACACGTAATGCACATTTAAAGCATATGGCTTCCCCAAAGAATTCGGGGAATGGTAGTTCACAGAGCTACAATTCCCAGCACCCTTAACATGCTACCGTTCCCAGGATCCTTTGGGGGAAGCCATGTGCTTTAAAAATAGGGTATGGATGTGAGCTTTCTAACGTGTAACGCTAAGCCAAACCACGGGCTCCCAGAGAAGAGATAGTGTCCGCTTTATTTTTCTTCTGGTTCTGCTGCTGTTGTCCACACTCAGGCTTATCGTTTGTCCTGCTCCAGACAAACCAGAGCTTTAGCCAAGGTTTGTTCTTGGTTGGTTATTTATTAATTATTTGATTTATATCCCACCCTTCCTCCCAGCAGGAGCCCAGGGTGTCGAATGGTTTGTCTAGAGGAGACAAAGCACAAGCCTGGTTCAAATGACACACAAAGCCAGGTTTCGCCAACCTTTGGGGGGCCAGTGAACATATTTGCAATTTTGAGGAAGTGGTCACAAAATAGCTGTCATGAGCCAATGGCGTGCCACAAAATGGCTGCCACGGGGATGTGGTATTAACACAAAACATCTGTCACATCAAAAAGAGCAGAGAAAGAGAAAGAACCATAAAATGGTGTGGGCATGCCCTCCATCATCAGCCACCCCATAACTGGGGAGAAAAAGTTGACTATATCAGCCCTGCCATGCTCACTGACAGAGAGAATCTCCTCGAACCTCTCCTCTGTTCAGAATAGATAAAAAGAGTGGGTGTCCCCTCCAGGCATCCAATGCAACGTGGGCAAGTTTAAGGAGGCATATTCCATGTAGGAGAAGTTGAGCCAGTGCAAACAGGAACTGAACAGGAAGAGTAAGCAGTCTTTGGTGCGCTGCAGAACTTTGAGGAGATATTTTCTGACCCCCTTTGCCATAGGAAGCACTGGTGGGTATATTGGTGCCCATGGGTGCCATGTTGACAAGGCCTGCACGAACTCACAACAAGAGGACCAGCGGAGGAGCACAGCAGCCATGATTTCCTCTCTGGGAGCCTGCGCACTCGTGCATTTGTGCTGAGCCATAATTTGTTTTAGCATTACATGCAAACCAGATCTCTATCTATTTCAGGTGTAGGGAACCTTTCGCCTTTCAGATGTTGTGGAACTGCAGTTCTCATCATACTTGGCCATTGGGGCAATGTGTGCTGGGCCTGACAGGAGCTGGAGTCCAGTAGCATCTGAAAGGCCAGAGGTTCCCCGTGCTTGATCTATCTGATCTGCATATAGATAGCCTGAATTTTCTTTCAAAGAAGTACCCTTAGACTGGTGCTAAAAGAAAGAACACCCACAAGCAAACTGAAGGGGACAGACCTCTTTTGTTATGGCATCTGATCAAGCAACATGGAGGGCGAGTAGGGTGCATTACTGTCTAAACTAGTGGTGTGCCTAAATCTGCCCAGGCACAGGATATAAATTCAGAAGAGCAAAATTACCACAGGCCTAACCACAAGTGCCAAAGACACTTGAAGAGAGACACTGCTTACAAATGCCTGTACGCTAATGCTAGGAGCCTGCAAACCAAGATGGGAGAACTGGAGTGCTTGGTCTTAGAGGAGAGCATTGATATAGTGAGCATAACGGAGACCTGGTGGAATGGAGAAAACCAGTGGGATACGGTTATCCCTGGATATAAACTATATCGGAAGGACAGGGCAGGACGTATTGGTGGCGGAGTCGCTCTATACGTGAAAGAAGGCATTGAATCCAAAACCTTTGACACCTATGCCATATTTAGCCAATCTTACCATACCAAAATGGAGAAGGGCGTTTACGCTGGCAAGATTTAATATCTTGCCATCAGCGCTGTTAGAGGGTAGATACAAGAAAGTTCCTTATAATGATAGAAAATGCCCTTGTGGAAATGGAGAAATTGAAACTGTCACTCATGTTCTATTTTATTGTCCCTTTTATTCTGAAGTTATTCTGATCTCAACTTATCGCGCCTATTATAAATTCCCTTCCAGGTAGAACTGATGATTTTTATACGGAATATTTATTAGCAGATCGCTGTAATGATTTAACAGAGAGAGTAGCTAAATACTGTGCCATAGCCATTAAATGCAGGAAAGCCTTAATAAAATGATGGTAATATTGTAGCCATAAGGGCTTAAGCTAAAATAATTCGCAATTTAAATCCATGGCAAAACCGACATTTTGGGATTTAGATAGAGAAAATGTCTAGATAAATGTCTAGAAAAGACCTGTAGTCTATGCTTGTTCCCAAACGAAGTTTTAATTATTTTGATTAACATTGTGATGATTTTAACATATTCTGAATTGGTATACTAATTTTATTATTTTTGTTGCATATAGTGTTTTAATATTTTAACCTTTCTAGGAGATAAAATGTATATATATATGGATACTTATCTGGTCAATGACCGTAATAAACTGAACTGAACTGAACTGAACTGGCATTGAATCCAGCAAGCTCGAAACCCCAAAAGAGGCAGACTCCTCCACAGAATCGTTGTGGGTGGTGATACCGTGCCCCAGGAGGGACTTAATACTGGGAACGATCTATCGTCCCCCTGATCAAAATGCTCAGGGAGACCTTGAGATGAGATATGAAATTGAGGAAGCATCCAAACTAGGAAATGTGGTAGTAATGGGTGACTTCAACTACCCGGACATAGACTGGCTGCATATGTGTTCCAGTCATGACAAAGAAGCAAAGTTTCTAGATATTCTAAATGACTATTCCCTAGATCAGTTGGTCATGGAACCGACCAGAGGGACGGCAACCCTGGACTTAATCCTCAGTGGGGACCGGGACCTGGTGCGAGATGTAAGTGTTGTTGAACCGATTGGGAGCAGTGACCACAGTGCTATTAAATTAAACATACATGTAACTGGCCAATTGCCAAGAAAATCCAACACGGTCACATTTGACTTCAAAAGAGGAAACTTCACAAAAATGAGGGGATTGGTAAAAAGAAAGCTGAAAAACAAAGTCCAGAGGGTCACATCACTCGAAAATGCTTGGAAGTTGTTTAAAAACACTATATTAGAAGCTCAACTAGAGTGCATACCGCAGATCAGAAAAGGTACCGCCAGGGCCAACAAGATGCCAGCATGGTTAATGAGCAAAGTCAAGGAAGCTCTTAGAGGCAAAAAGTCTTCCTTCAGAAAATGGAAGTCTTGTCCGAATGAAGAAAATAAAAAAGAACACAAACTCTGGCAAAAGAAATGCAAGAAGACAATAAGGGATGCTAAAAAAAAATTTGAGGAGCACATTGCTAAGAACATAAAAACCAACAACAAAAAATTCTATAAATACATTCAAAGCAGGAGACCATCTAGGGAGACAATTGGACCCTTGGATGATAAGGGAGTCAAAGGTGTACTAAAGAACGATAAGGAGATTGCAGAGAAGCTAAATGAATTCTTTGCATCTGTCTTCACAGTGGAAGATATAGGGCAGATCCCTGAACCTGAACTAACATTTGCAGGAAGGGATTCTGAGGAACTAAGACAAATAGTGGTAACGAGAGAGGAAGTTCTAAGCTTAACGGACAATATAAAAACTGACAAATCACCGGGCCCGGATGGCATCCACTCGAGAGTTCTCAAAGAACTCAAAGGTGAAATTGCTGATCTGCTAACTAAAATATGTAACTTGTCCCTCGGGTCCTCCTCCGTGCCTGAGGACTGGAAAGTGGCAAATGTAACGCCAATCTTCAAAAAGGGATCCAGAGGGGATCCCGGAAATTACAGGCCAGTTAGCTTAACTTCTGTCCCTGGAAAACTGGTAGAAAGTATTATTAAAGCTAGATTAACTAAGCACATAGAAGAACAAGCCTTGCTGAAGCAGAGCCAGCATGGCTTCTGCAAGGGAAAGTCCTGTCTCAGTAACCTATTAGAATTCTTTGAGAGTGTCAACAAGCATATAGATAGAGGTGATCCAGTGGACATAGTGTACTTAGACTTTCAAAAAGCGTTTGACAAGGTACCTCACCAAAGGCTTCTGAGGAAGCTTAGCAGTCATGGAATAAGAGGAGAGGTCCTCTTGAGGATAAGGAATTGGTTAAGAAGCAGAAAGCAGAGAGTAGGAATAAACGGACAGTTCTCCCAATGGAGGGCTGTAGAAAGTGGAGTACCTCAAGGATCGGTATTGGGACCTGTACTTTTCAACTTGTTCATTAATGACCTAGAATTAGGAGTGAGCAGTGAAGTGGCCAAGTTTGCTGACGACACTAAATTGTTCAGGGTTGTTAAAACAAAAAGGGATTGCGAAGAGCTTCAAAAAGATCTCTCCAAACTGAGTGAATGGGCGGAAAAATGGCAAATGCAATTCAATATAAACAAGTGTAAAATTATGCATATTGGAGCAAAAAATCTGAATTTCACATATACGCTCATGGGGTCTGAACTGGCGGTGACCGACCAGGAGAGAGACCTCGGGGTTGTAGTGGACAGCACGATGAAAATGTCGACCCAGTGTGCGGCAGCTGTGAAAAAGGCAAATTCCATGCTAGCGATAATTAGGAAAGGTATTGAAAATAAAACAGCCGATATCATAATGCCGTTGTATAAATCTATGGTGCGGCCGCATTTGGAATACTGTGTACAGTTCTGGTCGCCTCATCTCAAAAAGGATATTATAGAGTTGGAAAAGGTTCAGAAGAGGGCAACCAGAATGATCAAGGGGATGGAGCGACTCCCTTATGAGGAAAGGTTGCAGCATTTGGGGCTTTTTAGTTTAGAGAAAAGGCGGGTCAGAGGAGACATGATAGAAGTGTATAAAATTATGCATGGCATTGAGAAAGTGGATAGAGAAAAGTTCTTCTCCCTCTCTCATAATACTAGAACTCGTGGACATTCAAAGAAGCTGAATGTTGGAAGATTCAGGACAGACAAAAGGAAGTACTTCTTTACTCAGCGCATAGTTAAACTATGGAATTTGCTCCCACAAGATGCAGTAATGGCCACCAGCTTGGATGGCTTTAAAAGAAGATTAGACAAATTCATGGAGGACAGGGCTATCAATGGCTACTAGCCATGATGGCTGTGCTCTGCCACCCTAGTCAGCGGCAGCATGCTTCTGAAAACCAGTTGCCGGAAGCCTCAGGTGGGGGAGAGTGTTCTTGCACTCGGGTCCTGCTTGCGGGCTTCCCCCAGGCACCTGGTTGGCCACTGTGAGAACAGGATGCTGGACTAGATGGGCCACTGGCCTGATCTAGCAGGCTCTTCTTATGTTCTTATGTTCTTATGCCCTCCAATTTCTCCAGAGTTTTCTTCCCTTGCAAAGGAGGGTTCCATTTTCCTGCCTCATTCTCAGGGCACTTGAGAATTTCTTTAGAATTTTTATCGGTGTGGGGTTTTGGTGTAGGGCCACTGCAAAGTGCCTGACGGTAGAGTGTGTTTTTTCCCCCTTTCCAGTCAACATTTCCCCAGGACTCTGTAGCCTACCTGGCTGCCTGCACTTCCTGATCTGAAGTCCTGTGGAAGAACTGACCTCATGCTGTCTTCCCTTGGGCTTCAGTTGACATGTGGGGACTTGGGAAGGCTGCAGAGTGCAGCCCACTACTAAGATGGAAGAAAGGACACTCGCAAATATCCCGTGGCCGTCATGAAAAGAAGGTAAGCATCACAAAAAAAAAAAACCCTGCACCCCACACATTAGAATTTTACCATCATTCCCACTCCCCCTTTATAATTTTGGATGCATTTTCTGTTTTCATTAATGGATGGAGAATAGGTGCCTACAGACAGACAGACAGACAGACAGACAGATAGATAGATAGATAGATAGATAGATAGATAGACAGATAGACAGATAGACAGACAGACAGACAGACAGATAGATAGATAGATAGATAGATAGATAGATAGATAGATAGATAGATAGATATTGCACATTACTGAATAAACACTGATTTAACATCGATTTGGACATAAGAAGAGCCTTGCTGGATCAGAGTAGGATGCCACCTGGTCCAGGGCCCTCTTTCCAAGTGGCTCCAGCGGAAGCCAGCAAAGGAGGTGTAGAGCCAAAAGACATTGCCAGTAGTCTGACCCTGCCCCAAGTAGGGAGGGACAGATCTGTCTGTTTTGGTTTCTTTCCTTTCATATTGTTCCAATCTTCCGTTCAGTTTTCCGTGTTTCTACATCCGTCTGCAATTTATGTATTTGTTTTAAGAAGTTCTCGTGAAAATTCATGAGCGTTTTAGTGTGAATTTCTCCTAAACATACACACTTTTGTATACAACTTGGCCTAATATACTCAATTGTGCAAAGCAGTTTTTCTCTATCATAATGCGTTTTTACATGGTATGTTCACTAAGACGCACATTTTAATGCACACTTTACCCTACTCTATCCATTTTATATAGATGAATTGGCTGGAGGGCTGCATTGCAAAATTCAGAGAAGAGCAAATGTCAAAGGTGTTGGAAGTGGGGCAAGAGCAACTCCTGTTTTGTTCTTTTGTTTGTGCTCCAGAAGGGAGATAGAGCTAGGGTCCTTCAGATGGACAGGCTTGTTTACCTTTTACCTGTGATGCTCTGACTGACTTCCTTCTGTCGCTAGACTTTTAGGAAACTTACCTGCCCCTCCTCCTTCCGCCTTTTCCACTCTCTTTCCATCTCTGACTGTCCAGGAGAGAGGAGACATTCCTTTGTCTCTGCTCTCTCCTAGCATGGGGCTAACTCCCGCACCTGGGCATTACGCCTCCAACTTAGTTAGCTAGTTAGAACTAGATATGCCTTTCTATCTACTATGTATTTCTATAAATAAAGTAGCTTTTCTTATTTTACTAAGTCTCAAGTCTCAGTGATGCTGATGCAGGGTAAAAGCCTGCTTTCTTAGGTAAATGCACGCACACGCTGGCACACTCGCATTTCAACATCTGCTGTTACTCTGCTGCTGTGGTGTTGCTTTAAACGAAATTAAGCACACAAATTACACACAGCCAACAAAAGGAGGGCTGTGTTTCGGAATGTGCAAATTCTGTAAGTTCGCCTTTAAGTGAGAACTGAATCAAATGTCTCCCCCATCCCTGTTCAGAAGTATACTCTGCCTGTCCATGATGTCATGGCTATTTCACAGCCATGGCTAATTGCTGTTGATAGCTTTCTCCTCTGTGGATTTGTATTATCTTGATTTGTGAGCCTTTCTCTGGGGTGAGTTGGTTCTTCCCCAAGGGAAAAAATAGCAGTGTATTCTTCTCATTCCGGATGCAATTATTATTATTACTACTACTACTACTACTACCAGTAGTAGTAACAGTAGTAGTAGTAGTAGTAGTAGTAGAACTTCAACTCATTTGAAATGTGGTGTTGGAGGAGAGCTTTGCACACACCATGGACTGCGGAAAAGACAAATAATTGGGTGTTAGAACAAATTAAGCCAAAACTATCATTAGTAGCTAAAATGATGAAATGGAGGTTATCATACTTTGGACACATCATGAGAAGACATGATTCACTAGAAAAGACAATAATGCTGGGAGAAACAGAAGGGAGTAGAAAAAGAGGAGGCCAAACAAGAGATGGATTGATTCCATAAAGGAAGCCACAGACCTGAACTTACAAGACCTGAACATGACTGATGCAATTGGAGGTCGCTGATTCATAGGGTCGCCATAAGTCACAATCGACTTGAAGACACATAACAACAACAACAACTGCTGTAGCAGCAGCAGCATTTATTGCACATCCTTCACCCGGAAGTCCCAGGGTAGGTTACAACAATCTTAAAATACAGTGTTAAAAACAGTTCCAGCTGGGCAAGGGTGATGGTGCTAGCAAAGCCAGCCCTGGGACACAAAGTATAATAATAATAACTGGGAAGGTCTGTCGCTCAGTGGTAAAGCATCTGCCTTGCATGCAGTCTATCTTCAGGTAGGGCTGGGAGAGACCTGTGTCTGAAACCCTGCAGTGCTGCTGCCAGTTCGTGTAGACAATACTGGGCTATGGGCCAAAGGTCTGACTCAGTATACAAGAGCTTCCTGCTTTCCTCTCTTCCTGCGACTGAACCTGGGACCTTCCGCATACAACATTGCAATATGATGAACCCTAATCCCACCTCCAAATGATAGGGAGTTTCTTCCGCCAGGGGTGTCGGCAACATTTTGTGAGAAGGGGGGCACCAGAGGGGGGGGGCAGACCAAAAGCATTTTACCCAAGGGGAGGCCCAAAACCTAGACCCATCCCTGTTTCCCTTCCCATCCCCTCAGATGCCCCTACATCCCCTAACTCTGGTTTCATATTGGAATGTCCTCAGACCCACTCAAGGAAGCCGAGAAGGACCAGATCATTAAGGAAATGGTGTGCCGTGCTTAGCAGGGGTCTCTTTGGACAAATCCCAGCTCGGGAGGTCACGCCCTCGATCAGAGAGGAGGAAAGGCTGTGATATCACCTCTTCCCCAGGGCCTTCACTTTCACGGATGGTGTCTCTAAATGGATGTGTCGAAAGGAGGCCGTGCCTTGCAAACAGTTCACATGATGGGCTTTCAAGGGCCGGCTTCACTTGGAGCCCAGCAGGGCAGAGCTAATTGGAAGGAAGCATTCAGAGGGCTCTGTGGGCCTACAAGGCTGAGTATTTATCAAACAGCCTGAATGAGGATCTGAGCTGGAGAAATTCATCGGCCCTTGACAATATCCCAACAGTAGCCTCGTCTACTCAACTTTTTAAGATAATACCACTCTTAGTGAGGAAATTATAGGGACAAATGATTTACTCCTCAGTTTCTCAATGTCATTGCTCCCAAATATTCGTCATGGTATTTCCCTCCACTGTATCCTGGCAATGCCAGAGTTTGCACCAGGGAAAGGAAGGCAGTTATGCAGATGTGCATAAAAACCACAGGACCGACTTACCACCTCTGGAAGTAACTGCAGTAACACACATTGCCTCTAAAGAGGACCTTTCCCCCAGTGAGACTATTTGAAGCTGGTGAAGTAATACACTTTACCATCAAAAGCCTCCCCCGCCACAAGACCATTCAGTCCAGGGTCTAAAATTACCAAACTCAGTATCTTATTTTGTATTTATTTTATTTATTATTACATTTATATCTCACCTTTCCTCCAAGGAGCTCAATGTGGCATCTCCCCTCCCCATTTGATCCTCACAACAACCCTGTGAGGTAGATTAGGCTGAACAACTATGACGGGCCCGAAGTCACCAGGTGAGCTTCATGGTTGAGTGCGGATTCCAGCCTTGGTCTCCCAGGTCATAGCCCAACACCCTAAACATTGCACCACAGTGGCTCTGTGTGTGTTTGAAAGCAGAGGGAGGATCAGGATCATGCCCGTTGTCCGTACTTTCCACCTGAAGGTCTGAAGAGAGCTTATGTGTATATGAAATGCAAGGTCCCTAACTGGACATACAGATCTTTGGGTGAATGTAGGTGGGGTCCCAGCTGCCACCCTCGGTGCATTCACTGAATATCAGCATGTGCCTAGTCAGTGGGCACTAAAAGCTATGGTTAAGGCTTATTTTGGTGTGCAAAAAAGCATGGTTCCCTAGTATGCAGTGTCTCATTCAAAGGGGATTCTGGTTAGGGTTGCCATATTGCTCGGTTGGTTGAGTTTTACCTGGATTTTAGCCATGCTACCTGCTTAGCCCATTAGGTGGCCCAGATTCCCAGCTGTCATTAAAAAAAGAAAAGAAAGAAAAACAAGTCTCTAGTCCTTGTGGAGCCAGAGATACAAGGCAAAATGTGGTGGCAGTTTTCTACCCAATCATTTTGTGAGAAATAAGCCTACTCCTGCTTTCCATCGCTCTTAGCCAATGAGGGACACCATAGCTGTCGTGGGAAAATCAAGAATTTGTATCTGCCTGCCTGCTGCATAAGAAAGCCAGTGTGGTGTAGTGGTTAGAGTGGTGGACTACGACCTGAGAGACCAGGGTTCGAATCCCCACACAGCCATGAAGCTCACTGGGTGACCTTGGGCCAGTCACTGCCTCTCAGCCTCAGAAGAAGGCAATGATAAACCCCCTCTGAATACCGCTTACCATGAACACCCTATTCATAGGGTCGCCATAAGTCGGGATCAACTTGAAGGCAGTCCATCATCTGCTGCATACGCAGAAACTGCACATGCTCATTTGATCAACACAAGCAGCTCCTTCTCTTATCCACCGGCTTTCTGGCTGAGTCAGCAAGGAGAAGCAGCCTTCATCTCAATTGACTCTGTCTCAGGGTATGTGTCTTAAGTGGTGAGTGCAATGGGAGGGTCTGCCTGTCATCATGGAGGATGGAATAAAGGGGTTTGAATCCACCAAACATTCCCTCCCCTGAACAAATACAAGATATAAAAGGAAACTCCTCTGTAGAAAAGGCTGCAGTATTAGCATTTGCATTTTTTGACCCTGCCCTCACTCTGTTAAATATTGCTTGCTCCCAAGTAAAGTTTTATTGGAATGCAGCCTCACTCACCCTGTTGCCCAGCAGAACCTATGTTCAGCAATTCAGAAAAGGCTAAAAAGTATTTTTTAAATACATATCATTCACGAAAGATCACCCTACTTCATTTCCTCCCCAGGAATGGATGTTTGTGTGTATGTGTACATATATATATACATACACACACAGATACATACATACAGATAGGTAGATAGTCACACACACACAGACACATACACACACACACACATACACACATTTTTTAGATAAGATGATTGACTGAACTGATAATATTGAAATATGGATTTCTATCTGTGTTACAAGTTGCAGCAGTGTGTTCACTTCACATTTCCTAACTGTTGGTACAGACATCCTCTTGGTCACAATATTGCTTTTAATTGATGCTTTGCTTGCTTTTTGTTTTATGCTGGATTTTTATACTGCTGCATTGACTTGTTTTATGCTTGTTTCTATTTTGTGTTTTTATTATGTTTTTATATTGATTGTGTATTTTATTATGTTTGTGAGGTGCCCTCAGCTCTGTTTTTAACAGTGGAAGGGCAGGATATAAATCCACTTTAAGACTTAAAATGCAAGTTTTGCTCACATCCTCCCCAATTTTTTGGTGGTAATTACTAGGCACAAAAACAACAAAACTGGACAACGCAACCATTAACATGCTTAATTTATATAATTAGCAAATAATTTGCATAATATGCAAATTAGCCTGTCTGGATTTGTGGAACTGGAATGTGGCAACCCTATTCTTGGTCCATGCATCAGCCTCACATTTGCATGCCAGTCTGGCTTCCTTCTATGCCAGAGAAGAAGAATTTTTTTCCCCAGCCCCAGAGCCACATGCCCTCCTGGACAACCTCCTGGGGGCAATATGCCAGTGGTGGGTGGGGCCAGAGGCAAATGTGGGTGGAGCAATTAATGTAAATTTGACCTTTGTACAGCAGGCTAGTTTCTATACACACTTGCACACCCCTCACCATCACTACTCTCCATCAAGGCAAGCAGGAGACACGATCAGAGTTCAAGGACACATTTCTAGCCGGGCAAAAGCACTCAAGGAGTGTGCAAAGCAGGGCCAGTGAGGGGTGTGGCTTGTGTAGAATCCCAAGGGCCAGAGAGAGAGGCTTGGAGGGCCATATTCAGCCTTCAGGCCTGTGGTTCCCCACTCCTGTTCTAAATCATGCATTTGCAGAGGATAAGGGCATCAACATCTATTGGCCATCAACACTAAGTCAAACTTTAGAGGCAGACATGCCTTTGAACACCACGTGCAGTGGAGACCAATCACTGGCAAAGGCCTCTGTGTCCTTTGTGAGCTTTGGAAGAGAAATCTGGCTACCTGTTGGATGCAGAACACAAGGCAGATGGATCCATGATCCGATCCAGCAAGACAACTGTACTGTTCTTTTGTCTTTTGCATTTTGCCAGTGTTAGTCCAAATCCTGTGTAACTGTGGTCTAAAGTCGGCCATGAGAGTCTCTGATAAGTCACAAAATGCCTTTTGAGTTCACTTAGTAAAGGCATTAAAATCAGCAAATGGAACCCGACCAGTTTTGTCAAGGCCTGATGATTATCGGCTTGTGGCAACACAGAGGTTTCATTGGTGGCACTGGTATTGTGGAATGCCCCCCTCACTGAAATACAAGAGGCTCCATCAGTATTGGCATTCCACGGGCTCCAAGGACACACCAGTTTAGGCAAGCATTCCCCTGAATGTCCTAATCTAATTGTATTTTTAAAAACTGTTTAACTTGCTTTTTTATTGCATAGTTTGTGGATGGTTTTAATGGTTGATGGAATTGTTGAGTTTTGGGTTTTAATTATGTTTGGATTTTATAATTGATTTTATACTTGTAAACTGCTTAGAGGCCATTTTGGGATGTTAGTTGTATATTAATAGTGGTATATTAATTAATGATGATACTGGTAGAGAACTGGACAGCAAGTGTCCCTTTTACTTCTGTATGAAACAAAAACATTCCCCAAACAGGTTTCATCAGTGAAGTTCATGAAGTGCTCCGAAACACAAAGCAAAGATCTTTGGATGTCATTTTTCTAGCTCCCAGACTGTTTCAATTTGGAAGGAAGATCTGTCACCATGTCTTTTGCTGCTAAAGAGATTTAATGGCTGCTTTAAGACATCACAGATTTATGGTCACATAAGTTTCTGAGGTGGATTGGCTCACACTTCCTCAGATGGATCAGATTTACAGTTCTTGCTGCAAACCTGCCTGCTACAATGGTGTTACTCCAAAGAAGAATATGTCTTTGTCATGAAACGTTCCCAGTTTTAAAAGGGCCGGTGTGTGTCGTGAACTAAATTTGGAGGTAATTGCTAGTTCATCAACCAATTAAGTGGGCTAAACAAGTGCCAGGGAGAGCAGAGGCAGGAAAATGAGTTTAGGTATGTTCAAGTATAATTCTTTAGCAGTTAATGCTAGGGATCCTTTCAAAAGGATTAGGTCGTACCTTGACCAATTTTCTTTCTTTCTTTCTTTCTTTCTTTCTTTCTTTCTTTCTTTCTTTCTTTCTTTCTTTCTTTCTTTCTTTCTTTCTTTTCTTTCTTTCTTTCTTTCTTTCTTTCTTTCTGCTCTCCAATTCGTAATTGTCTGTTCCCCCTAATTGGCTGATTAACCAATTATTACATGCAGACCTGGGGGTATGGAGGTCCCTTTCACCATCAGACTTTTCCTTTCCTTCCAAATTGAAAACTGCAGAATACATTTTGAACAGCTTGTTGAGTTTTCTGTTGGTTGCTGCTTTGGACAACTTTGGGTACTGGCTCACATTTGCATTTTTAACGGTTGCGTTTTAATACAGCTGCCGTTTTAATCTAATTTAATGTAATGGCCCATAGGGAAATATATATACATAGACATATGTATACAT
This sequence comes from Rhineura floridana, assembly GCF_030035675.1. NCBI lineage: Eukaryota > Metazoa > Chordata > Lepidosauria > Squamata > Rhineuridae > Rhineura > Rhineura floridana. Next base: position 33,491,653 of record NC_084495.1, on the reverse strand, counting down.
ATACACTTCCAACTTCAGAAAACTGTGTGAAATGTATTGTTTAAATTTCAAGAAGAGCGATTGTTTTCAAACACAAAAAAGTACATTGGAAGTGAAAACCATTTGAAGAGGGCAACTGCAGTTAAAATCCAATTAAGAACCTACATTTTAATCAGCCATTAATGAATTATTTGAACCTATTAATTGATTACTGCTCAGAGCCCTGTCGGAAAAATAGAGGCTTCTGTTGATGAATGTCAGATTACTCATTTAATTCAATTGAAGCTGGTTTCCTAATATTCCGTTACACTCAGGAGTGACCGACTAAGAGAATGTAGGACAGAAAGCTGTGAAGATTGAGGGTGGCTGGGGGCCTTAACAGCCAGGGCCAGTATTATTTTGCCCTTGAACCCAAATGTTCCCAGGGAGGTACATAACAATATATTATAATATGCAAATCCATACAAAAACATAAAACCTACAATACAAAACAAATATCAGCTAAGCAAAACAACAAAGTATCAACACGACAGACAATCCAACAGCAATCCAATCAGTGGTGGCTGGTGGCTGGTGTCAGCAGGGCAGTGGAATCCATTATGGGTTTTAGTCTGAACCTTCAAGAAGTTGTCCAAGATGCTGAAACCTATTCTCAAAATAGGTGCAACACCATGGACAAGCCCTTGAAAATCTAGACTAAAACCTAGAGGTTTTAAGCAACATACCAATTGTGTGCCTGATTGCCATGTATATGCTTTTTAAGGAAGAACAGGAATAATACATGGAGCCATGATTGATATTTGATGTACCACCTTTGTTTAGGGCTTCTGTATTCACATCCTAAAAGTCTCATGAGAAGCAGTCTTCTCTTTTCAAAATTTTTAATCTTAGATGTTGTCATAGCTTTTTTTTAAGTAACAGTTTTGAAGATGTTTTGTTTTATTGTGTTTTAAAGTTTGTTTTTAAGATGGTTCAATGTTTATAGTGCTTTTGTTTGCTGCCCTAGGCTTCTGCTGGGAGTAACAGCGAGATATAAATCAAATAATAATAATTAATAATAATAATACAAAGCAGCTAAGTAGAGAAGAATTCACAGGTGTATGTTTGTCACTTGTTGACTATAGCATTTCTTGATTGTGTACGTTGTTCAAAAAACATCATAAACAGAGCATTCATATCATCTCATGCACACTGGATCCAATACTTGTCAGAGGAGGCAGTTTACAAATCAACTGAGAGTCACTGAGTAATGGGAGACCAAGTTATGTACGTGCACATGAGAATCAGTTCCAAGTTTTTTTGCATCTTGCATGACCTTGACGTGGCAAGGAATTCAGTCTACTAGTTTACAGGACTAGTTCTACCAAGGAGATAAACCTGTCTCAGGATTATTACTTCAGACTGCACATCATATTTCATGTGACTGGATGCTTCTTCAATTTCTGCAGATAAAAAAACTAGGTGTCAGGAGGAACAGATTTAGCCTAGTATGTTTTCCTTAACATGCTAGTTTTTCTCTGTGGAGAGTGTCATGTCAGTACGCTGCCAACACTCCACCTCTAGCAGAGGGAGAAGTGGTTTCCCTTCTACCACAGTTTATAACAAAGCTGCTATTAGGGACTCTGCCTATTTTCCCCAGCCCTTGTTATAAACATCCAGGTTTCCAGTCAAGTCTCGACACCCCTATGTATCTTTTTGACTCTCAAACATAAAGGCCCTGGATTGGTCCTCAGCAAAGGTTTTCTACCTCAGTTAGAGCAAGGTCTCAGATTTTAACTGCCTTTGTTCTCATGGAATCATAGAATGGTAGAATTGGAAGAGGCCTATATGACCATCGAGTCCAGCCCCCTTCTCAGTGCAGGAATCCAGCTTAAAGCATACCCAACTGATGGCTGTCCAGCTGCTTCTTGAAGGCCTCCTAGGTAATTGGTTCCATTGTCGTACCACTCTTAATAGTTAGGAAGTTTTTTCTGGTGTTCAGACAAAATCTGGCTTCCTGTAACTTGAGCCCATTATTCCATGGCCTGGGATGGTTGAGAAGAGATCCTCCTCTGTGTGGCAACCTTTCAAGTACTTGAAGAGTGCTATCATATCTCCCCTCAGTCTTCTCTTCTGAAGGCCAAGCATGCCCATTTATTACAGTCTCTCCTCATAGGGCTTTGTCCCACAAGATGCAGTAATGGCCACCAGCTTGGATGGCTTTAAAAGAAGATTAGACAAATTCATGGAGGACAGGGCTATCAATGGCTACTAGCCGTGATGGCTGTGCTCTGCCACCCTAGTCAGAGGCAGCATGCTTCTGAAAACCAGTTGCCGGAAGCCTCAGGAGGGGAGAGTGTTCTTGCACTCGGGTCCTGCTTGCGGGCTTCCCCCAGGCACCTGGTTGGCCACTGTGAGAACAGGATGCTGGACTAGATGGGCCACTGGCCTGATCCAGCAGGCTCTTCTTATGTTCTTATGTTCTTAGAGTGGATTCTACTGTCCCACTGACATGGAGCCACCAGCATCCACTGAATCCAATCCTCAGCCGGTCCCATGCTCCTGAGAAAACAAATGAGTCTTCAGCTGATGTCTAAAAGCAAACAGTGTTGGGGACAACCAGATCTCCATGGGGAGGGAAGTCCACATTTGGGATGCCATGATAGAGGGGGTAGCCAACATGGTACCCTCCATGTGTTATAGGACTCCAGCTCCCATCAGCTCCAACCAGCATGGCCAACGGACAGGGATGATGGGAGCTGCAGACCAACCACATCCGGAGGGAATCACAGTGGCCACCCTGCCAGATGTTAAAAGAGAATTAGATATATTCATGGAAAGTAACCATGAAAACCCTATGAATATATCCAAAAAGGTTCATAGGGTCGCCATAAGTCGTAATTGACTTGAAGGCATATAACAACAAAACAAGGTAGGTCTGCCAGTAGATATTAGCCAGGCATATGGAACATTCATGTTCAGAGGCATCATAGAAGGGAATTTCCAGTTGCTGGGGAGCAACAGTGAGAAAGGGCTGTTTCTTTCCTGCCCTGCTTGTGGGCTTCCCAGAGGCATCTAATGGGACACTGTAGAACAGCGGGTGCTGGGCTAGATGGAACTTTGGTTCGGATCCCGCAGGGCTCTTCTTAAGCTCCCAAGGGCCAACAGGTTTCCCCAGAGCACAGTTCTGAAAACGGTTGTACTAAATCTGTGCTGCTGTAAAAACACATCCTTGTATCCAGGAGTGGAGATTATCCAGCCTGCAGGCCAAATGTGGCCCTCCAGGCTGCTCTCTCCGCCCTTTGGATTCTCTCCAGGCGACATCTCTCCTCAGCTCTGCTTCTTGTCCTCTTTGGGTGTTTTCTGTAGCTCAGATGTGCCCTTGAGTTATGATAATACCTCCTGTTTGCCAGGATGGAGAATAAAGAGATGCATTGTTGAGGGGGAGAGGCGAGGTAGGTAGGTAGGTAGGTATAGAAAATTCTTCCTTTTGCATGGCTGGAAAATAGCCTACTGTGCAAAGGTAAGTGTCACATCCATTGCCCACCCCACTTTTGCCTGTGGCCCCACCCACCACTGGAATGCAGTCCCCAGAAAGTTGCCCACAAGGGAATGTGGTCCTTGAGTTCTACACCCCTGCTGAACGCACGTGTGCAGTCACTTCCCACAGCAGTTAAGCCAGTATTGCTCTTTTTAAACGGAGGTTTCTCCTCTAGTGAACTTTTCCTGGTGTAATTGAGCTAATAAGACTACAATGCTAGGTACAGTTACCCTGATATACTCCCTCGTGGGGAAAAAATTAGCCTTACTTGTGAGTAGGGATGGGGGTGAAATTTGATTCAGTTCCCATTTCAAGGAAAACTACCTAGTTTGTATTTCCCAAAACAATGTGTGAAGCGAAAGACAGCCATCCTTCAAACAATGTGCACTGCTCCTAATTTTGCCATGCAGTTCTGCCGCCAACAAATTTGCACAAAAATGCATGTACTATGGTAAAACGTGTGCGCAGTTCAAGGTTCTAGTTTTGTATAAAGCCCTATATAGCTTGGGAGCAGAATACCTGAAAGACCGTCTTACCCCTTATATACCCGGTCAATCACTGTGCTCAGCAGGTGAGGGCCTCCTGGAGATACCATCTTATCAGGAGGTCCGTTCCACACAACATAGGAAATGGACCTTTAGTGTAGTGGCACCAACCCTTTGGAATGCCCTCCCCTTAAATATTAGACAGGCACCATCTCTGTTATCTTTTCGATGCCTACTGAAGACCTTCCTCTTTCAACAAGCCTTTTAAGTAAAGGCCTTATCCCAGTCTGTGTCTGTGTTGGAACTGCTTTTAAAGATATTTTTTAAGCTTTTTTTAAAAAAAGATGTTTTTCAAGTTGGTTTGCTTTAACATGTTTTTAAAGATGTTCTGATTTATTATATTTTAAAGTCTGTTTTTAAGATGTTAGAGTGTTTTTAGTGTTTTTGTTTGCTGCCCTGGGCTCCTTCTGGGTGGAAGGGTGGGATATAAATTTAATACATAATAATAAATAAATATTAGTGGAAATAAGATGCAAACATGCATTATATTAGGGACTATACCTTTGCAAAAGTATGTGTATTAGGCAAAATTGCATATTTTTTGTATATTAAGAGAAATTCACACTAAAATGCTGATTGACTTTCATGAGGATCTTTTTTAATTGCAAAATGACATGGCAATGTGGACAACTGAATTTAAGATTGGAAAAAGGAGAGGGAGAGAAAGTAAACTTGATGTATTCGCCCACCCCTGCTTGTGAGTAAGCATGGTTGAAAAATGGACTGCCTTCAAGTCAATTCCGACTTATGGCAACCCTATGAATAGGGTTTCATGGTAAGCGGTGTTCAGAGGGGGTTAACCATTGCCTCCCTCTGAGGCTGAGAGGCAGTGACTGGCCCAAGGTCACCCAGTAAGCTTCATGGCTGTGTGGGGATTCAAACCGTGTTCTCCCAGGTCGTAGTCCAGCACCTTAACCACTATACCACACTGGCTCTTTGGTTAGAATTGGGTTATAGGTTTATTCATAATGATTCATTTCTCCTTTTTGTGTGTGAGAGAAAGCTTTGTCAAATTACCCCTCAAACAGAGACTGCATTCTGGTTTAAAAGGTGGCATCCATTGTGGTGTAGTGACTAGAGATTTAGCCCAGGGATGGGATCAGAAACCTGTGGCCCTCCAGATGTTGTTGGACATCAATCTCCCTCTGCCAGGATGGCCAATACTCAGGGATGATGGGAGCTATTACCTAACAATATCTGGAGGGCTACATGTTCCTATCTGTGATGTAGACCCAACTTCAAATCCTCTCTTTGCGCTTCAGCTCACTGGGTGACCTTGGACCAGTCATCCTCTCTCAACCTGTCCTACCTTACAGTGTTGTTGTCGTGGAGATAAAATAGAATAACACCCCACGCATATCACCCTGAGCTCCTTGGAGGAAGGATAGGATAAAATGACAATGCAGTGGCAAGCAAATAATGAAAGTGATCCTTATCTACCCCCCCTTCATGAATTCAACTATTTTGACAGAATTAAAAATGCTGGTTCTAAAGATTTTTTTCCCAAGCCTTGAAGGATCTTGAAGAATTTGCAGGATTGTGGCTGGGTGTCGCAGTGGAAAGGCATGCTAAATTAAATCGATTTGCCTGTGAAAGGACCACGTCCATTATTCATGTCACTGGTCTGTCACATCAAATTGAGGGAGTGAAGAAAACCTGAAGAAAAAGAAAAAAAGAAAAATGTTTAGTACCGGGCAGAGCGGGGGGAGGTTTGGAAACCTCAAGCCACAAGGGGCTGAATTTCAAGTGGGAGAAAGTCACTCTGAAAGCCCAGGAAGAAGTGAAGGATGGGGGTGGGAAGGGGGTTTAAGTCGGCAGCTTGCCTAATGTTGGCAATCTGCAAATAAGAAAGTGGTTTAACTTTGGTCAAAACTTTTTTCCAGCAAGAATCCAGACTGGAAGTTTAGCCTGACCAAGGTGCACCCTGCTTCGTTTGAAAACTTGTTGAAAGTATTTAAAATAATGTGAAGTTAATCATTTGCGGATGATTTTCTTGTTTTGATTTTATTTTTTTAAAGAGTGCATTGTACATAAAAACCACATGCCCTTTATTGCCCTTAGTGTTTCCAGGATGGGCATGTCAATTGAAATAATAATAACAGTAGGAAACACACACACGCACACACACACACATTAGCTGACAGCTCCCTTTGATTCACATCAGTGCAGCTTGGAGAAGCTGCAACATTTTGCTATCATTAAAAAAAAATTCTCTGTTTTGTTAGCCATTGTGATAAATATATTATTTCAGTGATTAACCGCATCCTATCAGGATCCAGAGCAAACTTGTCTTATATATGGAACTTTAAAAAAAATCTCCCTCTTCCCTGCCCCTGCTACAACTTCGGTTGCAATCCTATACACACATCCACTGAATGCAGTAATTGTGCATAAGATTGCTCTGTGAGGCTTCTTTTTAAAAAAAATGTTATTGATGTCCACAGCTCCCCATGTAAATGTTGCTATTCCCCCCCCAACACACGCATGCACACACACACCATCACCACCACCAACAGCAAAGAATGGTTTTAGGAGCTATTAGCTGCTCCCAGCACAACACTCAATCCCTTGTGAGAGAGTCAAAGATTATCACCGGCTGAATACTCTGCTGAGCCAAAGAAACTCTGAATTGTTTTCTTTAGAAAGCAACCATGCATTCTTAAGATACAACTGCAGATCTGGCTTGCCTCTCTATGTGTGCATATGCTCTGATTATCCCTATTTACTGGGATGGTCCATATTTTCTAGCCTGGTAAATTACGGGCCCCTAGTTTGCCCAGGTTGATGAAGGTGACGATTTCAAAGAGAGAAGATCAATTTTGTACATTGTTTGTACATATAGATTGTCAAATATTTACAATAAAGCAAACGTGCTGTCTGGATGAACGCTTTCCTGATACTTAACTTATGTGGTTGTTTCACAGAGTGGTAGTTAGTGCTAGTCAACCCATAGTTGTTCTTGCATAGTATGTCAGTTTTATCATTATCGTTATTTTCTGAACCGTGATCCAAAAATTTTGAACTCCCAGGGTTTTTTTGTTTTTGCCTCTGGGAAACGCCATCTTAAAATAAATGTTTGCGTGAGTTACTATGGTGTTGTTGTTGTTGTTCACCTCCTTCGCCAGAATCCCTAGAAGTTAAATCTCTGAGTTGGTGGTGGACGCACCTCACATGCATGTACAAGCAGATGCATGAACTTTAATGTGGCCAAGTAGCCACAAGTGGTCCATTCACAAGCCTTATCTGGAACAGCAGACTGTGTGTTTCTACGGATATCTCTAACAGAGATATTTGCTTAACATTATGTGTCCTTTGTGTGTGTGTGTGTGAGTGCATGTTTTGCCTTACTTTCCCTTGTGTGAATTTTTAAAGGACAGATAAATGGCTGTGTGAGAGAAAGAGTGTGTTTGGAAGAAGCAGTCATTTATTTGATTTTTAAAAAAATTGCTTTTTATAGCCTTTTCTCTGGCGATATAGCTTGGGTAAAATAAACCCCCACCCATCTGTTTTAGAACAAATTAGTAGACTTCTGCTGTTGATGTACATGTGTATTATAAACAGATACAGATATATAGATTGAGAGAGGAGTGGCATTCCAGCCTAGTGGGAAACTTTGCTGGAGGGGTTTGGCTTTGTAGTACGGACTAGAAAGTCCTCTAGTGTTGAATTTCTGCTGCCTTGGAAAATAAAATCCCCCTTTTAATCAAAAGCTAACAGTGGCTTCTCCACTGTCCCCATTTCTTGCATTGTGTTGAGCTGGCTTCAGTTCCAAACACGCACTTGTTAGATTCTGAATAGCATTAAGCAGGTTTTAAAAGAGGACTTCTCTGTTTGTTTTTACACTATTGTCCTATGCAAGTGGTTAGGCCAAGATTTGTCTTCTTCAATTAACTGTCTCCAACTTGCAAGATTACCCTCTCCCCTCCTCCTGGGCAATGCATTCTCCCCTGCCGCCCCGTGTCCTCAATCAGAATGTTCATGATAAAACATGAGAAAATCTGAACAGAGTTCAAGGTCTCTTCTGTTAAAGATTCAAACCGTCTCTGTCTGGGATGACCCAGTGCCAATGTTGATTTGACTGAGCAGTTTAGTAATGTGAAGTTCTTGAACTGATATGAAAATGACAGGCAATGTAAATAAGGGGTTAGTGGCATTCTCTCCCTCAAAAGGGAATTAACCCTTGGAGCCATGGGAGCAAAAGACCACAGGCATTGTCCTTGGGAGGTAGCATCTCGAGAACGAGAATGAAAGGATAGCAGTAGTCTGTTTTTGTGGGCATTTGGCAATGTAAACTCTTCCCCAAATATGAGCTCACCAGAACGGGTGTCTGTAAATAAAAATACGCCAGGATGTCAAAGTAAATATCCAAACAGAAGAGGCATACTAATTCTTGTACATTGCTTAAAGGTTTTATTACAATCCAGCGGTATATAAATTTTGTTCAGTAAATGAATAAATAAATGATACTCATTCTACTCAAATTTCAGCAAAATATGATGATTAGTTTTTTGCTTGGAGCTGGGTTTGGTGGAGGGAGAGAAATCACTTAACAGGTCCTGTTCCGGCTCCTCCAGGCACTCTGTTTATTAAGCATTCATCCTGATTTGTTTGCCCTCAGAAGATTGCCCAGAACAGAATGCAGCCCTCAGACTGGCCTAGCCACTGTACTCATCCGTGCAGTGACAGCACATCTGAAGCTGGTCTACACACATAGACTCCAGTGCTTCTAATTGCCCCACAGGGGGAAATGTACAGGTACCCATATAATCTGGGCCAGCCCAAGACATGTTGCTGCCTAAGGCAAAGGACAAGATGGTTCCCCCATTACACATACAGAAGCCATCCAGGTTGACACTGGAATCTGAATTCAAAATGGGCTATGGGACAGTGTCCTCCATTCCACCTGAGGGTATCAGGAAAGCTTAGAGGGACTCAGAGTGTCTCGTCCCTAATGGTAGAGTCAGCCCTTTATATAACACCTAAATGTAAATGTACTGCCTTCAAGTCGATTCCGACTTATGGCGATACTATGAATAGGGTTTTCATGAGGCTGAGAGGCAGTGACTGGCCCAAGTCACCCAGTGAGCTGCATGGCTATGTGGGGATTCGAACCCTGGTCTCCCAGAGCTTGGAAAAGTTACTTTTTTGAACTACAACTCCCATCAGCCCCAGCCAGTGCAATGCTGGCTGGGGCTGATGGGAGTTGTAGTTCAAAAAAGTAACTTTTCCAAGCTCTGAGTTTAACACCTTAACCGCTACAGCACACTAGCTCTCTACATAACACCTAGAGGAGGTCAGATAAGACTGTGGGAGAATTTTAACTGGGAAATGAGGTGTGTATGTGTGTGTAGTACCTTCCACCAACATCACAGTCTTGATTCCATGCACTCTGTTGGCTTGTGTGACTGCTATTATTTAATTTAAAAACCCACAGCAGATTTGCATCACCCATCATTCCCCAAGACTGTTTTATATTATGTATGTTATGAAACTTTACAGCTCAGGCCCTCAAAAAATAAAAAGTCATAGCTCATTTGAAATATTCTCATCTTCACATCGGGAGTTAGGCTGCTTTTTCCGCCTGATGGTTAAAATGAATTAAGAGATTTGGGTCTCATCCATCAGATTTGGAAATGATCTTTTAAATTGATGTGAGTGTTTAACAGTTAATTGAGCATGGCTCTTGTGGCCTCTGAAATGCCTGATAGTGCAGAAACCTGACACCCAGATGAACAGACAACAAAGAAATGGAACGAAACCATCTCTGATCCATGTTGTTCCAGAACTTCAAAGAGAAGGAACTAGCATGAAGGTCCGGTTTGTACATCTAGCAGAACTGAGGAGGTTACAGTGTATACCAGAGTGTAGCATTTCAACCTGAGATGGATGGGTGGAGGATGGGGAAGGACTGTAACTTAATGGCACAGCATCTGTTTTGCATGCCCAAGGTCCCAGGTTCAACCCCCACTGGCATCTTTAGGTAGGGCTGGGAAATATTTCCTGCCTGAGACCCTGGAGAGCTGCTGCCAGTCCGTGCAGATATACTGAGGTAGATGGCCTGACTTAGTACAAGGCAGCTTCCTGTGTTCCTATGAGGGTGTTCAAATGCTTTCTGATGGGGAAAAAAATCCTTATCTGTTGAAAAAGCTAGCATGTCAGGGAAAAGGTGCTAGCCTAGTACTGCCCTGACATGCTAGCTTTCTATGTGCAGGAAATTCATTTTCCAGGTGAGCAATTAAATGCTCAGGCTCCTTCCAGACTGTAACATATACTGATAAATTCAGGTTGTGCAATTAAAGTTGATTTGTGCAATTAAAGTTGATTTGGAGGTTTTGAGCGACCAACCCCCTCTCCCTCGCTCCAAACTGAAATTTTTGCAATATGGAAAGTGACAGGAAATGCACTAGAAAAGGTGCAACAGCATTTGGTGATGCAACATCATCTAACCACGCTGCAAACAGAGCCAGATGAATGCTCAATAAACAGGTCAGCTGGGAGCAGGAACGGAGGAGAAATTCAATTCAGTTTACATTTGAAGGCAAACACTGAATTTACACTTTCCGAAGAAATACATGAACCAAAATACAGCCATGCTTTGAAATTCACACCTCTACAAATCCTGCACTGTCACTCTCTCAAGCCAAGTGACGTGTCCAAAAATGCATATCCTAAAGTGTGCATATAAATGCATATATTTGTGAAAATAACATACAAAAATGCACTATATTTGGGAAAATCTATTTGCAAAAAATGTCATAGAATCATTATTTATTTATTAAATGTATATCCCACTCTTCCTCCCAGAAAGCTCAGGGCGGCAAACCCCCCCCCACTCTAAACATCTTAAAAGACTTTAAAACATATTAAAACAAAACATCTTTAAAAACATTTTTAAAAGATTTAAAACATATTAAAAAGCTGTCTAAAATATGGTTAGTAATGATTGCCATGATATATTACTCTAGAATATATGGCCCTTCTTTTTAACCCTAATGGAATTTGTGTGGTGCAAAAGTATGATCCATGTCTATTCAGAAGTGAACCCCATTCAGCTCAATGGAACTTAAATCCAGGCACGTGCAGCTGTTTGTAGTCCATGGGAGTTGCAGGCCAAAACTTCTGGAGGGCACCAGGTTGGGGGAGGCCTGCCCTCTTCCTTTGCCAAACAGTTGCTATGAAAATATCTGATGGTGCATGCTGCATAGTAAATCTTACTACTCATAGTAAAATTGCTACTATAAATTAGTAAATTTGTAGTAGCAATATTCCAGTATAAAATTCTAGTGCTACAAGATTCTAGAAAAGATCCTGTCCACATTGAATAGTAAAGATTATGCAGTCAAACTTTCCCCGTGGTGTCATGTATCCATAGGGATGTACAAATGTTTACCAGTCTTCCTTCTTCTTCTTCAAAATCAGCTTACGCACAGTATATTGTCAATATACACAGCGACCTCAGGGATTTCCCCCCTTTTCTCTTACCCCAATGCTGCGGTATGTTGGTCTCTGTTGGATCTCCATAGAGGGGGGCCTGGAATGCATTGAAGAACAATGCCGAGGGCCGGCAAAGAGGAAAGAATGAAGGGCAACCAAGTTTGATAACCACATTAAAGCACTCCCAACATCTGTTCAGGCCAAAGACAACACTATCGCCAAGAATTAACCTTCTGAACCACTTAATCATTAACCGCGGCCGGGAGAAAGTTCGGCAACAAGGGCCCCGTTTGTTGGCCACAGACCCTCGAGAGATGCAGCGGGCCATATTTTATGGGGAACAGCGTGAGAAGAAGTTGGCCAGCTTTAGACATTTTAAATGTGGAATAGATTTCTGTGGGAAACCAAAAGACAATGGGAGTTTCCAAACAGCTGATCGGGCCCCAGCTCGTCCATGCGCTCAGGCGCATGGAAGACCGAGATGAGTGCCTTGAAGCATTGAGAAATGGAACTTGGACACACAGGCTTGATATATCAACTGTATTAAATCTTCTTTTCTAGGAATAAATCTATGCTTTTTGTGGAGACTGGCCATTGCAGTCTTTAGGCTTGAAAGACTCCTACTAAGTTTTCACTCTATACATTTAAAGTACATTTCCACCACCATCAGCCCCTGAATACCGGGAACTGCAATTTACCCATCAGAGAACTACAATTTCTAGCACCCTGAACAAACTAGTTAACAAGCTAGTTCCCAGGAGGGATGTGCTTTAAATGTATGGTATGTATGCATTTGAAGCCTTTTGGCTTCTTCTAACATTCAAACCAGTCTAAATACAAAAGCAAGACAGAGGGTCAGGGAAGAGGAAGGGTGGGTGTGCAAAGACAAAGAATAAAGTGGGGAAGAAAAATCTTCCTGAGGAATGAGAGGTAGCCAGCAGAGAGGTTTAATTCCCTGAGTGGTTTAATAGAAAGTCCTACTTCCCAGAGAACTCTGGGAACTGTAACTCTGTGAGGGGACCAGGGGTCCCCTAACATCTCTCAGCACCCATCACAAACTACACTTCCCAGGATTCTTTGGGGGAAGCCATGATTGTTTGGTGTGAATGTGGTCAGAGTCTAGAGCAGGTGTGACCTTCCAGATTATGTTGGACTCCAACTCCCATCATCCCTGATTATTGGCCGTGCTGGCTGGGGCTGGTGGGAACTGGGGTCCAACAACTTCTGGAGGACCATAGGTTGTGGTCTAGAGTGACATCAGTGAGGGACACTCAGATGGCTGCATATGAGGCCTCCATATGTTCACATATGCTCATACGAAGGATGGAAGGATCTGTCCTTTTCGATTTTCTCTTCCCTCATTTTTTCCAATCTTAAATTCAGTCTTGTGGCAATTTGCAATTCTTTAGAAAGAAAATCCTCATGAAACTTCTTCAGCATTTTAGTGTGCATTTTAGTGTACATTTCTCCATATACACACACTTTTGCATGCAGTTTTGATTACTGAGCAACATTTTTCTAAGCACTTTTTCCTAACATAATGCATTTTTGTATGTTATACTCACTAACAGATTCATTTTTATGTACACTTTCCCTTATATACATTCCTGTAAGCATTGGTTGGAAAACTACTTTGCAAAATTTGGATAAGTGCAAATTTTGAAAGATGGCTGGGTTTTGGTTCTCAGATTGTTTCGGAAAGTGCAAATTTGATGTTTTTGGCTTTAAATGTAAACTGAATCGAATACTTCCTCCATCCCTACTCTAGACAAAGTATTACTTACCTTTCTTTTAAAAATCATAGCCCTTCACATCCTGAAGACTCAGTTTTAAAAACTGATTAAAAATCAAAGATAAAATCTGACTGAATGTATTATTTATTTATTCCATTTATATCTCCTCCCCCTTTTCCAAAGAGCTGATGGCAATATATATGGTATTTCTCTCCCCCAACCATGCCATCCTCACAACAACCCTGTGAAGAAGGTTAGGTGGTGAGAGATTGTGACTAGCGCAAGGCGGCTTAGGAGTATTCTGGCTGAGCAAGGATTTGAATCCAGGTCCTAGTCTGACCCTCTCCCACCACTACACTGCATCATATGTCCTTTTGTCTTTCATATCTCTTCTTCAAATACACACATTCAGACACCCTCTTCTCATATGGGATGATGTAGGAGCATAGAAAGCTGCCTTATATTGGGTGATTGGCCTATTTAGCTCAGCATTGTCCACCCTGACTGGCAGCATCTCTCTAGGCTTTCAGGCAGGGAAACTTCTCCCAGATGGGAAATGCTGGGGATTGAACCGGGTACCTTCCGCATGCAAGGCAGGTGCTCTGCCACCCAGCTACACCAAAATGTTTCCAAGCGCATTGCTTTGTGAATCTAGGCAAAACACACTCTTGAATTGTCTGTCGGTTGGTTTGGAAATCCCCCACTTCACCCTGTCCCCAGAACTTTCTATCTGTTTCGAGCCACTCCCCAAGAGTCTGATGGGTTGTTCACTAGTGAAGGAGCCACTAATCTGACCAAGGTTGGACAATGGTTAATTGGTTTCTTTTGTGAGCTGCTGACAAGGAGCATGGCCGGGCCCCAGTGGCTACTGCCCTCCTCACCTGGGGTACCCAAGCAGACACCTGCTGATTATAATTAAGATCCGCCATTGTTGCCCTTGCGTGCGTATTTTCCATCATCCAAGGAGAAGAGTTGTTTAAAAATACGGCACCGCCGTTGGCTGGGATTTGGCCTCTCCACCAAACCTTTGGACAGCTGCTCCTTCTCTGAAAGCATCTCCAGCGTGAAGCCACCGAGGGCCTCTATTTTTCTTTTCAATATGCATTTTGATTGAAGTGCAACCAAACACACGGAGACAGACACACTTCCCTCCTCTTCAAGAGATAATAGCCTTTTCATTGGGTAACAAGTGTCCGACAGATTGGAAGCTTCCCGGCTTGCTGTTGGCTTCATTAGAAGTCCCAGATTTTGTTTATCGAGGGTTTTCAGGGGGTGGGGAGGTGGATCGCCTGGCAGAAAGTGGGTAACCCAGAGGGTCGCTTTGCTTGAAGTTGCAACAGCTGGCGGGGACAGGTTGGGTGGTGACGGTGGTGGGTCGGTGGGGGGAAAGAACTCTGCAAATTAGATATTGATCACTGGAGGCTGGACATGCACGCCCCATATGTAGGTGCTGCTGGAGGGGACCGCAGCAGAGATCTATGGTCAACAGTCTCTGTAGGGCCGGCCCTATTGCTAAGTAGAGTGAAGCGGCTGCCTCAGGCAGCAGATGATGCGGGGTGGGCAGCAGCAACGAGCTGTTGGAGGGGACAGAGTTGTGTGGCATGGCCTGCCTTATCCCCCGCCCTCCCAAAACCAGTGTTCTTCAACCATGGATCCGTAGGTGTCTATCATTCCTAACTATTGGCTGAGCTGGTTGGGGATGATGGGAGTTGTTGGACTACAACGTCTGGGGACCGAAGGTTGAGGAACTTTGCCCTAAGTTAACCAGCTGCCTCAGGTACGGTGGAGGACGCTGTCAGGGGAACAGAAGAAGCTGCCTTATACCGAGTCAGGCCATAGGTCCATCTAGTTCAGTACTGCCTACACTGACTGGCAGCAGCTCTCCATGGTTTCAGACAGGGGACGTTCCCAGCCCTAACTGGAGATGCCGAGGACTGAACCTGGAGCTTTGTGCATGCAAAGCAGGTGCTCTGCCACTGAGCCACATACCCACTGTTCTGTTGTCAGTGTTGAAGATGCAACTTTCAGTCTGCTTGACCTCTGTATAGTGGTGAACCCCATCTTTTCCATTGTCACAGGCAGAAAAATGTCCTGGGTCAGCTCTAAGTCTCTGCACCCCAGCAAATCCTCGCCCTCCTCGCCATCACTCACTTCTGACTAATCTTTGACTAATATATTTTTAATGTATTTTAAAGTCTGTTTTTATGATGTTTTAAAGTGTTTTTAGTGCTTTTGTTTGCCGCCCTGGGCTCCTGCTGGGAAGAAGTGCGGGATATAAATCAAATAATAAATAAATAATAGCAGCTGCTTTGGATTTGTTCAAATACTTCAGATTTCTTTCCTGTAGTAACAAAGCAGTGATCATCTGGGTGTATGCTTTTTCAAGGAGACAAACACCATCCCCTGCTAATTAATTTTCTAGCCTTTTTTTTTTTTGCAGCATTAGCAATCTGCTGCTGAGGTGGGGGGGTTGTAAGATGGTTAAACATTTGGAAGTATCCGTGGTGAAATGACGGGGAATCCATTTCTGCCGAGGACTAGATAAATGTGTCTTACAACAATGACATCAGGTGAAATAATTAGATAAACGACTCTTTCATTATGTGCTTGCCTTTGTCTGTCTCATTTGCTACTGCCTGATTAACTGGAAGTTTAAAGAGTCTTTCTGGGGAATTCCATCACATAGATAGATAGATAGATAGATAGATAGATAGACAGATAGATAGATAGATAGATAGATAGATAGATAGATAGATAGATAGATAGATAGATAGATAGATAGATAGATAGATAGATAGATAGATAGATAGATAGATAGATCCAATGCAGGTGATCTTCCTCCTGTGTGATTACCCTTGTGTGAGAGGGGAGAATGGCGACATGGTCCCTGACTCATTCCACCAATAGCAGAAGGTTCGTGGCTCAGAGGTAGAACATCTGCTTTGGATGCAGAAGGTCTGAAGTTCAGTCCTCAGCATCTCCAGGTAGGACAGGGAATGTCTCTTGCCTAAAAACCTGGAGAGCCTCTGCCAGTCAGTACTCTAGATAAGGAGGAATGCTCAATAAACAGGGCATCTGGAAGAGAGCTTGGACAAGGATGGGGAGCCTGTGATCCTCTAGATGTTGGACTCCAATTCCTATCAGCCTCAGCCAGCATGGGGAATGGTCAGGGATGATGGGAGCTGTATCCCAGCAACATCTAAAAGGCCACAAGTTTCTTATCTCTCATCTAGACAATATCTTATCTATAACTGGGTGTTAGAACAAATTAAACCAGAACTATCACTAGAAGCTAAAATGATGACACTGACATTGTCATACTTTGGACACATCATGAGAAGACATGATTCACTAGAAAAGACAATCATGCTGGGAAAAATAGAAGGGAGTAGAAAAAGAGGAAGACCAAACTAGAGGTGGATTGATTCCATAAAAGAAGCCACAGACCTGAACTTACAAGATCTGAACAGGGTGGTTCATGACAGATGCTCTTGGAGGTCACTGATTCATAGGGCTGCCATGAGTCGTGATCGACTTGAACAACAACAACAAAAGTTTTCACAACATGCCAAGGGAACTCAACCACACATAGGATTCACAACGTCCTCAAAATTCGTGCTTAAAAACAATAAATTAATAAATTAGGCTTTTTGGTTTTTAAAGGCCACTTTAGCTATCATTTCGGATGGCTATTGGGGGAAAGGTATGATTTGGTCAAAACTGTTGGGGCAGAACTGGGGTAGAATTTAATCAAGGGCCTCCTACTCGTTTGAGCACTGTTTACAAGACTCCTTTCCCAGAAACTGGAGTAGTTCTGGATGAACCAAACAAAATGTAGACTTCTGACAATATCATAAACCTTGGCTTTGGGTTGAGTCTTTCTCAGATCCACTGTCACATCAGATGCTTTTAGTCATAAGCCATGAATCTATTCAGCCATGACTTGGAGGCACAGTTCCACAGCGTCTGATACATTTTTCTGTTATGCGTTGCAGAATAAATCACCCCTCTAGGGGGAAAATCCTCCCAACAATGCGCTTTTGGGGAAAGAGGGATGCAAGGAGGTTAGCCCTTTAATAATGGAAGCCCATTTTGATTGCCAACTCTTCAAAAGTGGGTGAAATGAGATCTGTTGACTGTCAAAGGGTAAAGGCTTTGCAGGGGGAGAATTGGTTCCTGGGCTCTCCCCCTGCCCTTGCTGTTTTAAGCCAGAATCCTTATCCCAAGAGGTCATCCTGGTCAGTTGTGACTGGTGTCCATTGGAGCTGGTAGGGTAAAAGGCAGGGAGCCCACCAGTAGGTGGCACCAGAGCCAATGACAGGCAGAGTCAACTCATTCCAGTTTTGTCCCCATCCTCCTCCCTGTTGAGTTCTACAAGGACATCACTTGAGATTTTCTGCATGCAAAGCAGATGCTCTGCCACTGAGCTGAAGTTCAGCCCCCCACCCCACCCCAAATGATCACCACAGTTATTCCTCATAAGAACTACAGCAATGCTATCAGCATACATCACTCACCCTTTCTTTCTTTCTTTCTTTCTTTCTTTCTTTCTTTCTTTCTTTCTTTCTTTCTTTCTTTCTTTCTTTCTTTCTTTCTTTCTTTCTTGAGCAAAAAGGGTTTGATAATTTGACATGAATGTAGCCATTTTACAGTTTGCACTAGTAGGAAGAACCCACCTCCAAGGCTCACCCTATTCCCCACTCCCACCCAATGGGTGGGAAAGCAATTAATCACCTCTTCCCTTCCATGCTTCAATAATTTAGCCCTCCTCTTAACTGCATTTTCCTTAAAAAAACAAAAACCCCACACTAACAGACTGGATAACAACACTGGTCTACACAACAGGGTTGTCACACACTATTTTCTCTCTGCGTCTCCCTGCAATGTTAGAATCGCAATAGTAAACTACATTTCAGGGCTAATGTAATGTATACTTTCTTAACCACAATATGCCCCCTACGATATGGATACATGAATGGCGGATTTTATTTGGATTTGCATTAGCAGGGTGTGTGTTTTTATTTAATGCATTTATTTATGACATTTCTATCCCACCTTTCCTCCCAGGAGCTCAAGGTGGCATACATGGTTCTCCTCCCTCTCCATTTGGTTCTCACAACAACCCTGTGAGGTAGGTTAGGATAAGAGACTGTGACTGGCCCAAGGTCAGCCAGCGAGTTTCATGGCTGGTGGGGATTTGAACACTGGTCTCTCAGGTCCCAGTCTAACCACTTAACCACATTGGTATGTAACCATGTTAATGGTTACATGCATGGTAATAATTTTTTTTTTTTTAACATTCAATTAAATGTGAGTCTGCTGCGACCTTTTGCTTCGGAGTGGATCATGGCTAGTAGCCATTGATAGCCTTACCCTCCATGAATACCCCCGTACTCCTCTCTTGCCTTCTCTCTGAAGATCCCCTGGAAAGCTTTCAGAGGACCATTGGTGTCCTCAAATGCAGTTTGAAAACCACCAATCTATAGGATGTTCCAGCAAAATATTAATTGTCTGATGGAAACGCCATTTCCTCTTCCATCAAATAACGGAGCAAAGCATTCCCCCTCTTTTCTGTTCACTGGATTGTGGCTACAGGGACACAACTGGAGGGTTTTTTCCCCTCTTTCTTTTCTTTCAGGGTTAACATATTTCTTGAGACTTTGCAAGTAATTTGATATTCATTTCCTACAGACAAAAGGATTCGGTGAGCAATACACCTTTAGCAGTATTCATTGCAGATTTCCCTTTTTTTATTATTATTAACAAAAGCTGGTCGAGGATTCTAGTTAGATATACCGCAGCAACGCTGAAATAATTGTACTTTATCAAAGTAATGCTGGTATTTTATCCTTGAGGCCAACACATTTTCTCATTAGCTATTATTATAGTGAACAATAGCAGACCCTGTCTTTGCTATGTACCGTGATTAAGGTTGCAAGTCATTTTGTTTACTGAAAGGGTCCCTACTTTTAGAGAGTTCCACCCTGAGCTGGAGAGGTAGATCACATACATATGTCTCGCTACATTATTGAAAGAATAGAGGCTGCTCAAATATCTTGGGCTTGTATGTCTTCCACTGTTTCAGATACATCCAGGGAACTGTTGGGCCGTAGCCAAGGGGTAGAGCACATACATGCAGGAGGCATCTAACAGGAGAGGGACATGAAATGTAGCAAGCTGCCTTATACCAAGTCTAGCTCAGTATATTCTGCACTGACTGGCAGCAGGGCTCCAGGGCTTTATGAAAGAGTCTCTCCCAGTCCTACCTGGAGATTCCGGAGATTGAACCTGGGACCTTCTGCAGGCGAATGCTCAACCACTGAGCCACAGCCTTTCCCCTAAGCATGACTTAGCTTCTTCACATAAGGCTGGGAAAGGCTCCATCTTGAAACCCTGGTGAGCTGCTGGGAGTCCATATATGTTATTGATTGATTTAGTTAGTTTTTAAATTTCTGTCTTGCCCTTCCTGCCAGACACTGCTGAACTAGGTGCGTCAAGCGTCCAACTGGGTACAAAGCAGCTTTCTGGGCTGGGAAGGGCTTGTAGCTCAGAGTATCTGCTTGGAGCTCAGAAGACCTCAGGTTCAATTATTTATTTATTTCATTTATATCCCGCCCTTCCTCCCAGAAGAAGCCCAGGGCAGCAAACAAAAACACAAAAAGCACTCTAAAACATCTTTAAAAAGAAAGATTTTAACACATATTAAAACAAAACTTTAATATTTTTTTTTTAAAAAAATTAAAAACATTTTGAAAAAAGCAATTCCAGCACAGACGCAGACTGGGATAAGGTCTCTACTTAAAAGGCTTCTTGAAAGAGATAACAGAGATGGCGCCTGTCTAATATTTAAGGGGAGGGAATTCCAAATGCTTAGCTTCTCTGGGTAAGGCTGGGGAAAGACTCCTGCCTGGCTCCCTGAAGGGATGCCCCCAGTGAGTGAAGACGAGACTGAGCTGGGTGGACCAACGGTCTGACTCGGTTCAAGGCAGGATCCTATGTGAGGAAGGACTGTGGCTCAGTGGTAAGAGCATCAGTCCTTGGCATTTCCTGGGAAAACTCTCCTGCCTGAAACCCTGGAGAGCCACTTCTAGTTACTGCACACAATTCTAGACATGCCAATACTCAGTATAAGGCAAGCATCCTAACAATGGCCCTTGGAGGAGCACTCTCCTGTCTATGGTCATGGTCATGGTGGGGTCTGGTATGAGAAGCTTAGATGTCCTTGGTGATCAAATTATTGCATCAGCCCTTCTCCAGCATCCCCTTGTAGGATGTACGACTGCCCCTGAAAGACCAGGTTTGTAGCCTGGGGGTTGTTCTTGACTCCCAGCTGTCCATGGAGGCTCAAGTTTCGGCTGTGAGCCGGGCAGCTCTGTATCAACTCCATCTGATATGGAGGCTACGCCCCTACCTTCCCAATCATCTGCTCCCACCGGTGGTACATGCCCTGATCACCACTCGCTTAGACTACTGTAATGTGCTCTACGTGGGGTTACCCTTGAAAACGGTTCGGAAGTTACAGCTGGTACAAAATGCAGCGGTGCGTCTGATTACAGGCGGCCGCCATAGAGATCACATCACTCCTGTGTTGAAGGAGTTACATTGGTTACCGGTTGTGTACCGAGCCCAATTCAAGGTGTTGGTCTTAACCTTTAAAACCCTATACGGTCGTGGCCCAGCTTATCTGAAGAAGCGCCTCCAGCATCGACAGGGATGCCGCTCAACAAGATCAGCCTCAGAAGACCTTCTCTGGATCCCACCAGTCAAAACAGCTAAACTGGTGAGGACTCGAGAGAAGGCCTTCTCAATTGTGGCCCCCACCCTAAGGAATTCTCTCCCAAATGATCTACGCCATGCCCCGTCTATAATGAGCTTCCGCCGGACCCTGAAGACTTGGTTTTTTAAGCAGGCTTTTGGAACGGGCTAGTTTTACTGTGTTCTTAAACTTTTAACTGTTTTATATACTGTTTTAACGTGTACGTCGCCCAGAGTGGCTGGCCAACCAGCCAGATGGGCAACTAACAAATCTCATAATAAATAAATAAAATAAATAGGGCTGTGATTAGGGTTATACCGGTTATTGGGAAGCAACAGTTGGAGAGGGCTGTTGGCTTCCTGGAGACAACTGGTTGGCCACTGAAGGTAGGAAGTAGAGTGGTGGGCATGAGGGGCCTTTGGGCTTACCCAGCAGGGCTCTTCTTATATGCTGTTTTCAGCCATGATCATTCTGAATGGAAACTACAGGTTACATGGACCCTTGATCTGATTCAGAAGTTGTTCTCTTATGTTCTTACGTCACTGTGGAGCTGCTGGCGATTGGGAGAAGATGCCAAGTTCCTCAAAAACCTGGCACCAGAAACTGGCTTTTGCTTATGTGAGTCTGCAGTTACTGTATTACTTAGGTAGCTTCCGTCTACTGAGACAGGCTCACTGGTCCATACAGGTCAGTAATGCATACATCGGGATGGGGAACTGGAACTGGTCAGTGGGCCAGAACATTATCTCCTCCACTCCTCATGGGTCCGCCCACCCATCAGTCATCTGATGTCACCATGACATCAGGTGACCCTGCATGGGTCTTGCAGAGCGCTTTGCAAGGAAGTTCAGGTGACCGGACAATCAGCTGATAATCGGGGCTTGTGGAACGCTTTGCACAGGACTTTGAAAAACTCCTTTTTTGTTGCCCCAGGTTAGCACACCTGCCCCACACCTGATGTCGTGTCATATATTTGATGTCAGGTGTGGCACAGGTGGGCACGCCTTGACCAAAATGGTCTCGCAGGCCAAATGACGAGGCTTGGTGGGTCTAGTTAGGCCTGCAGACCAGAGGGTTTCTCACCCTTGGTCTACACTAACTGGCAGTGGCCCTGCAGGATTTCAGGCAGGGAGTCTCTCCCAGCTGAACCTGGAGATGGAATCTGGGACTTTCTGCAGGCAAAGAATGAGTATTACTGCTGAGCTATACACATCTAAAGCCTAACACATCTAAAGGAATATGGGAAGCTTCCTTAGAAGGTCAGATCATTGGTCCATGTAGCTCAATAGCGCCTATGTCTACACTGACTGAGAACAGTTCTCCAGGATTGCATACAGGAGTCTTTTTCCAGTCCTACCTGGAGATGCTTGGGTTTACGCACTGCCACCAAGCGATGGTCCTTCCAGAGGTGGATGGCAGAGCAAAGCCAACCAGTAGATCTCCTGCTCCCTCTCTGCAAATAAAATTCTGCAGAATATATAACTCTAATCATATAACACATACCCTCCCGATTTGCATAATAAGAACATAAAAAGAGCCTGCTGGATCAGGCCAGTGGCCCATCTAGTCCAGCATCCTGTTCTCACAGTGGCCAGCCAGGTGCCTGGGGGAAGCCCGTAAGCAGGATCCGACTGCAAGAACACTCTCCCCTCCTGAGGCTTTCGGCAACTGGTCTTCAGAAGCAAGCTGCCTCTGACTAGGGTGGCAGAGCACAGCCATCATGGCTAGTAGCCATTGATAGCCCTGTCCTCCATGAATTTGTCTAATCTTCTTTTAAAGCCATCCAAGCTGGTGGCCATTACTGCATCTTGTGGGAGCAAATTCCATAGTTTAACTATGCACTGAGTAAAGGAGTACTTCCTTTTGTCTGTCCTGAATCTTCCAACATTCAGCTTCTTTGAATGTCCACGAGTTCTAGCATTATGAGAGAGGGAGAAGAACTTTTCTCTATCCACTTTCTCAATGCCATGCATAATTTTATACACTTCTATCATGTCTCCTCTGACCCACCTTTTCTCTAAACTAAAAAGCCCCAAATGCTGCAACCTTTCCTTGTAAGGGAGTCGCTCCATCCCCTTGATCATTCTGGTTGCCCTCTTCTGAACCTTTTCCAACTCTATAATATCCTTTTTGAGATGAGGCGACCAGAACTGTACACAGTATTCCAAATGCGGTCACACCATAGATTTATACAACGGCATTATGATATCTGCTGTTTTATTTTCAATACCTTTCCTAATTATCGCTAGCATGGAATTTGCCTTTTTCACAGCTGCCACACACTGGGTCGACATTTTTATGGTGCTGTCCACTACAACCCCCAGGTCTCTCTCCTGGTCGGTCACCGCCACTTCAGACCCCATGAGCATATATGTGAAATTAAGATTTTTTGCTCCAATATGCATAATTTTACACTTGTTTATATTGAATTGCATTTGCCATTGGGTTTATCTTGGAGCAGAATGCAAATTAAATAAATGAAAGCACTTTTTAAAAAATGATGTTTAGGATGGGGAAGAAATTCAGTTCAGGTCACACTGAGAAGCGAACCTACCTAGATTTGCACTTCCTGAAACAATATGTGAACCAAAACCCAGCCATCGTTTGAAATGTGTGATACAGTCTTCCAGCCAGACACCCCAGTACAAAAAAATACTGGGGTGAAATGTGCATAAAAATGCATATGTTCATGAAAATAGCATAAAAGGATCCAATATATTGGACAAAATTGCAAAAAATCAGAAATGTGTATATCAGATAAAACTGCATACACACGGTTATATTAGGAGAAATTCGCACTAAAATGCTGATTGGTTTTCAGAGGACTTTAAAAAATATATTAATAATCACAACTGATGTAGATGTAGAGAACTGACCTTAAGATAGGAAAATTGAAAAATGGAAAGAGACAGATTCGCCCATCCCTATATGACGTGCACACTCAGGCCTTGATGATAGCGCCACTGATTCTCAGATACTCAGCTGAAATTTTACACTTTTCCTTGAACTTCAGAAGGGGTCATGGACCTGGTATGCACTGAAACTTTGCCCCAGGCACCAGAGTCCATTTAGGACTCTTTGCAGAAATAAAATCCTTCCAGGCAGAGCCAGGCTTAGAGGTGGTGCATCCAGAGCCGAAATGCCTGGGACAGGACGCTCAGGATGCTACAGAGGGCAACACCTTTGGGGTCCTGGAGGTAAGTGCCTGATAAATTCCCACCTGGACCAAACACTCTTATCTCCTTCCTGTTTCATGGACTGTCTTGCACTCACCTGGAACTGAAGGCTTCCTCTTCGCTTTATCTTATCTAGGAAGTAAGGAAATGCCACAAGGTACATGTCAATATGACCTCTGCGAACTGCGGGGTGGAGAGGGGAGGGGTAGAGAATCTGCCAAAGGTAAAGGCCCTTTTGGCCCCATCAAGTTAATTAAAGATGCATTTGGCATTCTGACAGTGACGGAAGGAAAGAAGCTCTTCCGATTCCATTTCAGACTCTCACTCCCTCCTTCCATATATAACCAATGAAGATGTGGCAGAAAATCTTTGCCACGCAACATAAAGTCAACATGAATGTCAGATTTAGCTTCCATTCTGCTGAAGTGTCCACTATTTGACTCGACTTTAAAAAAAAAAAAAAATTAAGAGTAAGCTGGTCAATCCAAGACCCAAGAAGAGGGGTTAAAAAGTTTGTAAAACCTTTCTTTAGAAATCATATTCTATGAGCTCCTTGGAGAGAGGCCTGCAACTGGGGGGGGGAGGGCTAGCCCCCCTCAGCTCGCTAATATTTTTTTACAAAAAAAAATTATTACAGAAGAAATGTTCTGAACTTTTATGCTATCTATGGGAGATTGCTGCTTGGAGATAGCGCAGACCCCTGACAAGAGCAATTTGTCTCCCTCTAGGCAGTCCACTGGTGTGTGTGTGGGGGGGGGTGGAGAAAAAAGGAGATGGCAGAAAGAAAGAGGAAAATCTGACCTCACCTCCTTTGGGCTTTGGCTCCGCCCCCACTGACTTTGGCCCCACCTACTGCCCAGATGCAGCCCCAGGCAGATTGTATCTGGGGGGAGGACGCGGCTCGATGAAGAAAAGAGCTGACCAGCCCAATCTAACTGCTTAACTAAACATCTTTGCCATTTGTTGTTGATACGAGAATTCTGTTAAGTTGCTGTTTGTCCTGAGCTTCTGTTAATAAGATAGTTTATAAATCAGGGGTCCAACGGATTGGAATGAGCCCCACTGAAATGAATGGAACAGCTCTCGTGTGTTCCACCACAACTTGTGCAGGAGAATTTTCCACTCGAGAGAGTGCTTGAAGCAAATCTGCCAAAAGAAAGAGAAGAAATCCAAGTCACTTCTGTGTGTGTGTGTGTCTCTCTCTTTCTGCTTTGGGTCAATCTTCGGTACAAGCTAATCAAAATTGCGATTGCACGATGGGAAGATTGTTCAAGTAAAAGACCGTCAAATGCAAGAGGAGTTTGTAAAGCTCTTTGTCATTCTAAAAAAAATAAAATCCTCTCAAGTAAATAATACGTGAAGTAAATCAGAAAGTTCCTCTCCAACCAATGTCACTGTGAATAATCTCCACCTCGTTGCTTAGTCATAATTTGTTTTGAACCGCTAACCTGGAGAGTTTCGCCCTCACATTTCCACAGTATTTGTCATCTGTCCAGAAAGTCCTTAGTGACGACCAGACGTAAATTCAGTCCCAGAAGCCGTACGATGCTGTCACTGGATGATAAAGAAGTTGTTTTCTTTAAGAGCTCGCCAAAGTTCTTTGGTGGGAACCCCACAGCTGCCCAGCAGAAGAGCTGTGAGTTGATAGTTGGCCGCAAGTGAGGCCTCCAAGAAAACGATGCCCAGGACAAAAAGAAAAAACGTAGCTAGGAAGACAAATTCAAATTTTGTTGCAAAAGGTCTGCATTTTGTTTTTAAAGGCTTTTTTTTTTTTTAAAGACAAGTTCATATATATCATTTCCAAATGAAAAACCAGTTGGCTCACATTTATTTTGGACATTTATTTTGGGGAAGGGATGTAGCTCAGTGGTAGAACAGCCACCTTGCACGTAGAAGGTCCATGATTCAATCCCCAACATCTCCAGGTAGGTCTGGGAGAGACTCTGGCCTGGAAATTCTGAGGAGATGCTGCCACTCAGTGTAGATAAAATGGAGCAAAATGACTTGGGATAAGGCAGCTTCCTTAGGGGGGAAAGGGGAACAGGTGGGATAGTAAATGATGGACAGATTGATGCACCTGTGAGCTATTAGACAATCCTGGGATCTTTTCCCCTGATCTTCAGGAAGTTTACTTCGAAGGAAGGAAACCTCCCTGGGGGCCACAGCCAAGGGACAGTTTCATACAACAAAGGTGGAGTCAATGATGTATATGTTTCCAGCTGTGGTGCTGAGCCACCACCAGGGATCATGCAATCCATGACTCTGCATGTGAGTTGCACATACATTGCATCCATTCCCAGATCATGCACATTGTGTAACAAGTCTTTTTTTAAAAAAGGAGTTTAAACGACATCCTTAACATCCACTGTGAAGACACTTAATAGAGGGGATACCTCTGCTGTAGACCAGGGGTTCCCAAACTGTCGTCTGTGGACCACCATTGGTCTATGAGCTTCATTCAGGTGACCTGTGGCTTGTCGGCGACAAACAGCGGGCGCTGCAGCTGCTCCGCCATTCTTAGAACCCGGTGGTCTGCCCAGAACGTTGAGCAGGAAGGACCAGAAGTGACGGGGGCGGGAGAGACACTTGAGAGGAGTGGAGAGGATTAGCAGCGAAAGTAATGGGAGGTTAGAATTAAGGTTTAATCTCGATTCAGTGAAAGAGCATACAACATCTAGCAAAGCACATTGCACTTGCTACAACAGGCGGAAGAACCATTAAGTGGTCCGCCAGGACCCTCAGTGATTTTCAAGTGGGTCCTTGGGGAACGATGTTGGGGAACCCACTGCTATAGAGCGCAGAGATGACGGTGCTGGATTGAGACTGGGGAGATCTGCATTCGAATCACTGCAGCCACCTTGTTCATTGAATCCACTTGGGCCAGTCACTTTCTCTCAGCAGCCTATCCTAAGAAGAACTTAAAACAGAAGAGCTTTGCTGGGCTATGCTAAGCATTCATCCCTTCTAGCCCATCCTCCTCCTTCCCGGAGCGGCCTATCAGATGTGTCCAGGAAGCCCACAAGCAGGGCTTGAAGGCAAGAGTCCACTTGCTCCCTAGCAAGTGGCATTCAAAGGCACACTACTTTCGACTCTGGAGGTAGTGCAAAGCCATCACATCCAGCAGCCCTGTATAGTCTTATCATCCAAGGATTTGTCTAATCCCCTTTAAGCCATCCAACGTGGTAGCCAGCACTGCATCTTGCAGGAGCAAATTCCATAGTTTAATGCTGTGCTATGTGAAGGAGTGCTTCCTTTGTCTGCCCTGAAGCTCCCAAAATTGGATGACTGCCTTGGGTTCCAGTATTAAGAATCTCAGAAGAGCCCTGCTGGATCCGGCCAGTGGCCCATCTAGTCCAGCATCCTGTTCTCATAATGGTCAACCAGATGGCCATGAGGAGCCCACAAGCAGGACCTGACTGCAAGAGTACTCTCCCCTCCTGTGGCTTCTGGTTACTGGTTTTCAGAAGCATAGTGCCTCTGACAATGGTGGCAGTATATAAGAGACAGGGAGATAGAGCGCAAAAGTCGCTCTATCCACTTTCTCCACACCATGCATAACTGTATACTTCTCCATCCTGCCTTAAATCACAATCTTCTACCAGTCCCATTGTGTTCCAAGGGGCTTACTCCCAGCTACGTTTGTATAGAATTGTGGCCTTAGGCTGTATTCCTAACATCATTTACCTGGGAGTGTGCCAGTGAATTCATATAGCACAGTGAGAAGGAGAACCTGGCTGGGAGGCCAGAGTCTGTGAGTTCAAATCCCTGCTCGTGTCTCCTGGGTGTCAAGGGCCAGCTAAAGATCACCCCACAGGGAGTGGCTCACGGGTTACATGCCCTGCCACCTGTGCAGCCGTGGGCAAGCTGCATAGTCCCAAGGAGCTCAGTTGTTTGCCAGCTGGCAGTTGCTGACAAGGAAGGGGCTGGCTTGTGCAGCTGTGGCAAGCTGAGCAGGCCCTAGCCAGCTGGGGAGGACTAGCCTCAGAGGGAGGCAATTATAAGCCCCCTCTGAATACCGCTTACCATGAAATCCCTATTCATAGGGTTGCCATAAGTTGGGATCGACTTGAAGGCAGTCCATTTTTCAGCGTGTGATTAGACATACCTAGATGGCAGCCCAACGGTGCTTCCAGATGACCTGTTCACTGAGCATTCATCCTGATTTTTTTGTAGGGCGATTAGGCGACGTTGGGTATTTAATGGGCCATCATTCTGACATCTTTGCAGGGAGGTTAGATGACACTGCATTAGGGATGTGCTGGAATTCTGCCCAGTTTGGATCTAGTAGTGAGTTTTCCATTAATATACTTATTCACAGTTGCTTAGATCAAATTTTAATATAGTGAATTTCCATGGCTATTTTTGAAAGCAGACTCTTTTTTAAAAAAATAAATAAAAAATCCGCCTCTAAAACATCAATTGTAAGAATGATGATTTATTAATATTTCCTGTTAAAATATTGATACTTCCTTTAAAAATATCAATATTAATATCACATTTTTTTTCCTGAGCGAAACCCCCCCACTGATCAGTAAAAGCAGCAGCTAGCAGATACAGAATGAACTTGTTAGGTCAATGGAATGATTTTGCACTGGCACTGGCACTGGCCAATGCACCCCATCCCTACACTACATCCATCAAGCAAGTGTTATCCCACACTTTCCAGGGCATTTGCCCATCACTTTCCTTACTGCAAAAAGCCCAGTCTGTGAGGGGAAGTGAGTTTGTTGCACACAGTCTCCCAATCAATTGTAATTGTGCAACCCGAATTTGCCAGTATGTGATTGAATCCCACCTGAAAATAGTGACTATGTGGAAGTACCCAAAATTGCCTTTTTAAAAGTCAAAAGCCCTCCCACTGAAGGGGAGTTACTCCAATCTTCTGGTCATTTTGGTTCTATTTTCTGCACTGCTTCCATCTCTACAGTATTTCCCCCCTTTTTTCTTTTCTTTGGGGGGAGGGGGCTCGATTAGATAGAGAGTCCCTCCAGACTAGTATATTATTGTGGCTGTTTCCTGCAACATGTTCTTGACACAATAATCAGGCCCCTCCAGACATCCTTTTTATTGTGCATTCATGATTATTTGTGCTCACAATGCTACCAGGGGAGTTATACACAATCCTGCTGTCAATACTGTTTATGCCTGCAAAAGTGTTGGGGTGGTCATACTTCTTCATTTCCAGTTGATGCATTTCTTGTAACTTCCTGCTGAAATTCCATAATTTTTTATACCACAAGTGTTCTGATTTACTTTTGTCCTGCTTTAGTTGCACTATAGCCCCTCCAGACAGCAATAATGTGGTAGCATTGGAGAAGCATCACAGAGCATACCAAAGCAGAGTAAATCCATCACTGATTTATTTTACTGTTACTTTGTCATGAACATGCTGCAGAATGCACCTGCAATGAAACGCTGGTTTGAAGGGACCCATAATGCATTAGCGGTAGCAGGGCTGGCACCAGCCTGCCCCAGGCCCACCGTGCCATAGCCCAACCCCTCCATAATAAACCCGCCCGCGTGTCCTACCTCTATCATCCCTGTAAATGACATGTACACTGTGCATGCATGCCTGCCATCAACCAAGATGGTGGCAGGAGTGTCAGCCCCTTAAGGAAGCCTCCGCCACCGTCTTGGTTGATGGCAGCCATGCACACATCATTCACAAGGATGGGAGAGGGAGCTGGGGCATGTGTGCAGGCTTATTGAAGCCCGCACTGACTTTTTTGTGGGGAAGGTGCCTGGAAGCTGTCGGAAGCTGATGCTGCCACAGATTGCACAACCAGAGTGTTACCCTCCCACCCTAAAGAGGGGCCCCTCAGGGCTCCAAGGGCCCTTGGCCAGGGCCCGACCTGGCTACCCCCTGCTGCCGGCCCTGAGTGATAGATTCTCAGATGTTCTTTGGTGAGCAGCCAGGACATTTAAAGTGGTGTAAAACTAATATACATTTATGGTGTAGCTAGCTATGATCTGAGTGTAGTGAGTGACCCCAATACCTCAAGGACCATCTCTCCCCATGTGAACCAACCCAGAACCAACAATCATCATCTGAGGCCCTCCTCTGTGTGCCCCCTCCACGGGAGGTTCTGAGGGTGCCAACATAAGAACGGCCCTTTTCAGTGGTGGCCCCCAAACTGTGGAACGCTTTCATGCCTGGCACCTTCTTTATTTTTAGGCACCAGGCAAAGACTTTCCTCTTTACCCAGGCTTTGGGCCCTTAGTGTGTGGGGTCTTAGCTACTGGTAGCCTCTTTTAGCGGGACAGGACCCGTAGCCCTGTCCTTTATCTTGTACTGATGTGTTTCTAGGTTTTGACTGATCATGTTTGTTTTTAACTGGTTTTAATCTACTGATGTGTTTTTCTGTGTTATTGATTGCATTTGTTTTAAATGGTTTAAGTCACTTTGGGGCATTTCTGTGAGAAAAGCAACAAATAAACATAACAACAATAAAAATACTTTAGATCAGGGGTGGGGACCCTTGTGCAGCCCATACTACTTTATTGGCAACCTCCTGTGGGGCACATGATAGCGCTGGGTGGAGCCAAGGGCGAAAGTTGACAGAGCACTGACTGCGGCTCTTACCTTTGTACAGTAGGATACATCCAGACACACAAAAGTCAAGAAGAGGTTTATACACATTCATACCCACACTTCTCTAGCCTCTGTTCGGGCAAGCAAGACGCATTACCACAATTCAAAAAGATATTTCTGTCATGCACAATGGTTCCCTAACTTTTCACCCTATGGACCACTTGAAGATTGCTGAAGGTCTTGGTGGACCACCGACTGATTTTTCTGCCCTGTTGTTGCACCTGTGCTGTGCAAGATGCAGTACAATGTTCAATGGCATTTTTAATTGCTAATTTTATTTCTTATATATTGTATCTAATGGTCTTACCATTTGAATTCCATGGAATTCAAATGGTAATACCATAAAATATGATATATAAAAAAGAAGCAATAAAAATGCAGTTGAACACCAATATAATTATTTAAAGCATGCAATGGATGTTCTGTCTCCTGTTTTCAACCACAAATCCACAGACAGTCCATAGACCACCTGAATGAAGCTCACGGACCACTGATGGTCCACAGAACACAGTTTGGGAGCCCCTGCCTTACAGGAAAGCGTGGAACAGGAAGACTCTCACAGGGTAGACAGAGGGACCTGGAGGGCTATAGTTGGCCATCAGGCTCTTGGCTTCTCACCCTCACTTTAGAGAGAACTGGGATTGGAGAGGGAAAGGGAAGAGTGATACAGAATCAACAGCGAGGAGTGGTTGGAAAGGAATCAGTAATATGGTTCAGATACAACTTTAAGAGTAACATTCAAGGAGGTCTCAGAGAATCAAGATTAATTATGAAGTAGCTGTAAAACTTAAAGAGGCCTCTCTCTCTCTCTCTCAAAAAAAAATAGAAACAAAGCTTTAAAGAAACCTCTCTTTTTTTAAAAAAGGGGGGAGGTTCCTCTCCCCCCCCCTCTTCTCGTGAGTTATTTCCAGACCAAGCGGAGTAACCATCTTTGGAAAGTTTCTTGTCCAACACAGGGATGCGCTTCACAGCAAAATCCGCATTGCCCAGAAATATAAATCTGATGATTTATCACTGCAAGATTTTTTCAGGACCATTACAGTCTAAAGGAGCATGCAAATGATATTACTCAAGTTACTAAACAGACAAATGATCTTTTTTAAAAATGTGGACTAAGGCCCTCTTAATGAACAGATACAGTCAGTGTCCTTTGGTCTCTATTTTAAGTTATCTCAAACAGGGGAGGGGAGGAGGTGGATCCCCTTTTGGGGAGGAGGGGATGTCAACTGCATATTTAAACAGTGTTTAAAGACCAATATTTTCCTGATGGGTGGTGCCTTGCCATTTTCCCTCTCTCATTTTTTTGTATTATTTTCTTTTAAGAAACCCACAGTTGATGGATACTTTAAGCACAAGTATTTCCCTCTCTTCAGCTTTGTAGGAAAATCAATATCTTGTTTTCAGATGTGTAAATGCGTCCGTCTCTCGAAAGTGCCCTGGTCAGTTTTATGGCACGTTCAGCAGCTGCTTCCTTCCACGATTCCCAGGCTACTGGGATTGACAAGGCAGGGATAAACTGATGTGCCCCCTTGGCTTTGTGAGCTGCCCATTGTTTCCGCAGCTGAGACCCTCTGCTTATGTTTGCTTTCTCCCACATGCATTATTCAACAGCACAGGAAAAGGCCAAGAACCTCTTTCATTCAGGAATTCTGTATTAAAATAATCAATTTCAAACTGAAACTGGGGAGGGGAGGGTTGGCTACCGGTTGGGTGCTTTAATAAGACACCAGCCTCTGCCGCCCTTTGCCTGGGAATCATGCGATTGGGTAATAATATTGGGCAAGTTCTTGTTTTGCGCAAAAGGACAGTGAGATTTCTTCTTTAAAATGTTCAGTCCTGGGATCAACGCATTCTGCAAAGATGGGTCAAGACACACACGCACACAAAACTAAGGTTTGCAGTAGGGATGGAAAGAGCTATCCATTTCGGTTACTCGTTTTTCCATTCTTAAATTTAGTTCTCCACATTTCTGCAGCAATTTGAGATTTTTTTTAAAAAAAATCCTCATGAAAATTCTTTAGCATTTTAGTGCAAATTTCTCCTAATAACACACTTTTGCCTGCGGATTTGATTAAAGTACACCTTTTTTGCAAGCTATGTTAATAATACATTATATATGTTCTTTTCAATCCTATATTTATTTTTATGCACCCTTCCCCTTAATATATGCATTTTTGTATATATTGCTTGGTTGGTGAACTGCATCGCAAAATGCAGCTAAGCGCAAATTTCGAAGGATGGCTGCGCTTCGGATCTCATATAGTTACAGAAAGTGCACATTTGACAGATTCACCTTTAAAAGCAAACTGAATCGAACCTCAATGCCTAGTCTGCAGGAGAGAGAGACGGCACATTGCCACTGAGGGAGATGTGAACAAACATGCTGTAGTGTGGGAAGGATGCTTGATTAATTAAAAAAAATAGGGCAAAGAATATTTGTATAGAGCTTTAGAGCATTCAGAGTTAATCCTCACAACACTGAAAGGTGGAGCATGGGGAAGCTCAGTGGTAGAGCATCTGCCTTGCATGCAGAAGGTCCCAAGTTCAGTCCCTGGCATCTCCAGGTAGGGCTGAGAGAGACTCTCTGTCTGAAATCCTGGACAGCCACTGCCAGTCAGAGCAGACAGTACTGAGCTAGATAGACCAATGGGCTCAATCAGTATAAGGCAGCTCCCAATGTTCTTAGCATTATTTATCCCCATATTACAGATATGGGAGTGCAGAATGAGAGACTGCAATTTCCAAAGCTTGGAAAAGTTATTTTTTTGAACTACAGCTCCCATCAGCCCAATCCAGTGGCCATGCTGGCTGGGGCTGATGGGAGCTGTAGTTCAAAAAAAGTAACTTTTCCAAGCTCTAAGAGTTGTTAGGAGACCCCTATTCCCCTCGCAGAGATACAATTACTGAAGTTCCCTCGGAAGAGGGATTGACTGTTAAATCACTTTGGGAATTGTAGCTCTATGAGGGGAATAGGGGCCTCCTAACACCTCTCAGCACCCGTAAAACTACAGTTCCCAAGTTTCTTTGGGGGAAGCCATGACTGTTTCAAGTGGTATGACACTACTTTGAAGGTATGGTGCAGATGGGGATTAAATGACTGTCTTCTCCTATTTCCTGTGTCACCATTTTGCACCTGGCTCTCGTTGGACCTTAGAGTTCAAGCAAAAAACAAAGTTGGTTGTTGGAGATTGGTCCAATAGGGCAAACGGGGCACCGCCCCACCAACCTCAGTCTACCCTCAGCCAGCTTCCACTTGCCTGCGTTTGTACTTACAACCAGGTTAGGGGGTGACTCTGCCTGTCATTGGCTCTGGCTCCACCTACTCTTGGGCTCCCTGTTTTCTGCCCCACCACTGAAGTGAGTCCCACAAGTTTGAAGTCTGCCCACCCCATGCTACAGTAGATGTCTTCCTTATCTAGGAGAACACCTCTTCCATTAAGGGGCAGCAGAGTATCTAATACAGCCTTTCCCAACCAGTGTGCCTCCAGATGCTGTTGGACCACAACTCCCATCAGCCTCAGCCAGCATTGCCAATGGTCAGGAAAGATGGGAATTGTGGTCCAACAACATCTGGAGGCACACTGGTTGGGAAAGGCTGATCTAATACTTACCGTGGGGGAAATCCACACTTTTCATGACAAGAACATTTGCTTAGCATGTAACTGTTTGCCGCGCTATTAAGTCAAAATGATCGCTATGCCGCAGTTCCCACATATACATCTGTCCTCAAAGGGGTTCACATAAAGAGCAGTTGAAATACGGTAGTACCATAACGATACACAATAAAAATGATAATATCACTACAACTTAAAGCAAAAGAATTATAATCCGCAATTAACTGCTCATTTGACACGCAGCCAATAGGGGTGGAATGAATGGCTTGCAAAAAAATGCATATATTAGGCTTAAATGTCTTACAAACATATGTATATTAGAAAAAATACCAAAATCACTACAACTTTTCATGTGGACTTTAAAAAAGATGCCGTACCACTGAGCCATGGTCCTTCCTCTAAATTGTACTAGAACGTTGGTATGAGGCTCAGAGCTAAATTTAATTGAAGACTCCATCAGCCCTAATTGGAAAAAAAATGACATGATTCACCCAAGCACTCATTCCCATTCATTTATCATCTGTGGCTGAGGAACCAAGCTCTCACACTAGTCATCAGCCATCAGTTCCCAGCTTCCACATCCTAGAAGGATCTCAAGGTAGTCAGCTCTACCATAGCTTAGAGGCAGAGCATCTTCTAGGCTGAGAGACAGTAACTGGCTCAGGGTCACTCAGGAAGCACTTTAGCTAAGAAAGGTTTGTACCTAGGTCTCCCTGTCGCCATCTGATGATCTAACCACTACACCACACTGTCTCTTAAAAACTTACGTTTGTACTGCACTGAAGAACAGCTCTGGTGAACATGAAAGCTATTACTCTACCACAGGGATGGTGGGGAATCGATGGCCCTTCAAATGTCGCTCTGCTACAGATCCCATCATCCCTGACTGTTAACCATGCTGCCTGGGACTGAAGGGATTTGGAGTCCAACTACATAAAAGCATAAGAAGAGCCCTGCTGGATCAGGCCAGTGGCCCATCTAGTCTAGCATCCTGTTCTCAGAGAGGCCAAACAGATGCCGATGGTCAGTGGAGGCTGGCCCATTCAGGCAGATCATTTATTTATTAATTGTCTGTAATTTACATCCCACCCTTCTTCCCAGAAGGAGCCCAGATGGGGGGCACTGTCCCGCCATCCTCAGTCTGTGGTCAGCCAGCACCCACTTGTCTCCTCTCTTGCTTACAACCACTGTAGGCTGGTGGTTCTGGTTGCCAACTTCCTCCTCCTCCTCAGTCTCCGTGTTGCCCCTTGTAGACCTCAGCAGGTGGGAAGATGGGGACAAAACTAGAACAAGTTGGCTCTGCCTGTCATTGGCTCTGGCGCCCCCTACCATTGGCCTCCTTACCTTTCGCCTTACCAGTCCCAATGGGCACCAGACACCAGTGCCTACAGTAAGCCTGCAAGCAGGACTGAGCACAAGAGCACTCTTCCCACTTGTGATTCCCAACTTCTGGAATTCGGAGGCATATTGCCTCCAGCAGTGGAGGTCGGCACGTTCCCCACCTCTGATGAGTTGACCATTGGCAGAGTTGCCCTTTTAAAGAAGGGGTGGCTATCCTGCAGCCCTCCAGATGTTCTCAGACTCCAATTCCCATCATCCCTGACCATTTACCATGCTGGCTGGGGCTGATGGGAATTGGAGGCCATTCTAACAACATCTGGAAGGCCTCAGGTTCCCCATTCTTCTTCTACTGTTACTTTTTAGATTCTTTTCCCCCTTCTCTAATGGACATGCAGTTTAATAGATGGAAGGCTATGTGTCTGAATGCTGCCTCACACGAAAAGCTCCTTGGATGTAGAAAGTGAGCAAGCCAAGGAGAAGAGTTTACCAAAGCCTTCACCCTTGAGATGCTGTTTTTCTTTTTTCAAGGAAGTATGGGGGAATCTTGATTGAACATAAGAAGTGTCCCAATGGATCACTCTCAAAGTTCATCTGCTCCAGCATCCAGCTTCCCACAGTAGCCCAGCTAGATGCCTCTGGGAAGCCCACAAGCAGGACATGAAGCCAATACCCCACCCCTGCTGTTTGTCTTCAGCAACTGATATTCAGTGGTATACTTCCTTTGCACAAGGAGGTTCTGTTTAGCTTTCTTGGTTAATACCTGTTGAGAGACTCATCCTCCATGAATGTGTTCAACCTGCCTTTCAAACCATCTAACTAAGGTCACATCCACACCATTCACTTAAAGCACTCTTTAACAGTCTTGGCTTCTCCCAAGGAATCCTGGGAACTGTAGTTTTTAAGGGTGCTGAGAGTTTGTAGCAAACATCTCACAGAACTACAGTCCCCATAGGGATGGGGGAGAAATCGGGTTCAGTTCACATTTAAAGGCGAATCTATCAAATTGGCACTTTCTGAAGCAATATGAGGAATGAAACACAGCCATCCTATGAAATTCACACATCTGAAAATTGCAGTGCAGTTCTCCTATCCAAACAATGTTCGCAAAAATGCATGCATTAGGGGAAATTGCTTGCAAAAATGTGTATACTAGTCAGAAGTGCATAAAAATGTATTTATTGGGAGAAATGTGCACTACAATGCTGATGAATTTTCATAAGGATGTTTTTTTTTAAAAAAAAGTCACACATTGCTGCCAAAATGTGGGGAAGTGAACTTAAAATTGGAAAAATG
The DNA here is from genome assembly GCF_030035675.1 of Rhineura floridana. NCBI lineage: Eukaryota > Metazoa > Chordata > Lepidosauria > Squamata > Rhineuridae > Rhineura > Rhineura floridana. The sequence goes on along the minus strand of NC_084495.1, from coordinate 33,454,670 downwards.
AGAAACTTTGAGAACTGAAAATGACAGATGCTGTCACCCCTAAATCCCCAGCACCCTTAGCAAACTACAATTCCCAGAATTCTTTAGTGGAAGCCATATAAAAGAGTGTTTTAAATGTATGGTATGGATGTAACCTAACCTGGTGTTGGACCACACCATCACGGTTTGTGGCCACAGCTGTCATTAAATGAATTCTGCATTGTTTGACAGAGGACTCGGTGGCCCATGTTGAATCCACTGTTCCTCCATTTTGATGGATGAGCCCGGTTTTAGTACTGTGAGACAAGGAGAAAAACCTCTCTCTGCCAACTTTGCCCGCACCATTGGTTGAAACAGGTTGGCCCAGGAAAAAACAACAATGCCAGTTTTGCTGACTGTCTAAGTCTTCCCCCTTTGAGCAAATCAGATACCCCCATGCCTTCAGGGGAAGCCAAATTCATAGGCATACATTAGCATCACTGGGAAGAGAGATGCTGGGGGGAGAACAGAGAGGGAGAGGTGGACCGTGTCTCTACGTGTTTTTGGTGCTAATCTAAGAGCTGGACCAACTCCCAGTCTTTGGGTCACTTGTATACAAAGTTCCCATTGTGAAACTGGGGCCAAGATGGCAGCCTCTTAGGGCCGCTTTGAAAGTATGCATTTTTAAAAAAGAAAACTTGTGTATGCATAAGCCTCTCATTTAATGAATGATTCCCTTTGTATTTACATGTTCCACAATCCACGGAACAAATAGGGCTTAGTCACTGGAGAGTGAAAACTTGGAGTCCTCTAGGGAGAAAGATAGAAAGAAAAGGGGAAAGGGAGGGATGGAGGTTTGGGATGAGGGTGGGGGAAGAGAAAGCCCCCAAAGAAAAGGGTCTTTGCTAGAGGGGGCAGAACAGAGGCATGTTCCAAGTTTAGTCTTACCTGCTCTTCTCGACGGTGGTTGTGGGGTTTCGACTCACTTATCCTCAGGAAACAGGATGATGTTCCAGGCCTGACACCCAGACCCGGCTGAGATCCAGCAGGGTGGAATTAATTAGATCTCACCATTCAACTGGGGGTGAGTGAAGAGAAAGAGTAATAAAGGGGGGGATGACTTCAGGCTAGTTTGTGTCAAAGCCTGAAATTCAAGCAGCCTTAGGCAAATCACCTACTTAATATTCGCTTCAATATCTGTTTGGAAAACAGTGCCAGTTCCAGCACTGGGTTTTGAACCGGGACAAGGCGCTCACAGTTGGACTCTCTTAACCTGCAAGAAGCAAACCGAGATTTCTCTCAAGCTACGTCTGATGGGCTCCTGCTGGGAGGAAGGGCGGGAGATAAATGGGCTCCTGCTGGGAGGAAGGGCGGGAGATAAATCAAATAATAAATAATAAACGTTCTGAGTGAAGTGAACATGGACACAAAGGAAGCCACCTTACACTAGGTCAGACCAGTGGTCCACTTAGTCCTGTATTTTCTGGATTGACTACATCAGCTCTCTACAGGCGGGAGAGTTCCCAGCCATTTTTGGAGATGCCGGTGATTGAACCTGGAACCTCCTGTGTGCAAAACAAATCCTCTGCCATTGAGATCTGGCCTTCTCCATTAGTATTCTAGGCCACTGGGCCTTTTACTCGTTTTCGAGCCACATCAAACCCCCATCTCGACCCTTCTGGAGACAGTTCTGTGTTGTTCTGCAAATAGTATTTTGGTTTGATTTCTCCCCCCCCCCCATCCTTCCTCCAAGGCAGCAGATATGCCACCCCCATTTTATCCTCACAGCAGATCTATGTGGTGAGTGAAGCTAAATGACAGGATGCAAGGTGGTTGCTTGTGCATTGCCTGAAATGGGAAAATGCATCAGGAGAAAAGAGGGCACATATTTGTGTAAAAAGGTCCTTATTATAATGTGTACGCACATCGGCAAATTTAGAAAGAATGCTTATAATTTAAACAGTAATGCAATCCATCTCACCCTAGCGGGAAAGACTGTGCCCAGGTGAGCTTTCAGCCTCCTCAAGCTGTTACCCAGGTGCTGTTCACGGGCATCTTCAAGGCTCCGTCTCTCCTTATTTTCAAACCAGGCTTCTACCTGAGAGCCCCTGAAATAACCCTAAGAGAGTGATTGGCTCAAGATCACCCAGTGTGCTTCCTGGCTGAAAAAGAATTTGAACTTAAGTCTAACTAGGCATAGTCCAACATGCTAATCATTACCCCACATTGCCTCTTTGGAGGTGGCTCTGCTGAAACACTCACTTTCCCCCCCCCATGGGTGATAATTAAAAAAACAAGCTGGAAGATGATGGGGTCAGAGAGAAATGTCTCCAAAAGTAGTTGCTTTTTCAAAGAGTTGTCATCAATTCCAAATGAAACTCATTATAAATCAGTTCTCAGCCTCTATGACCACTTTATAAGAGCAGTTGAAGAGACCCTCCCGTATTAATTAGCAGCCAGTGCATTTTTTAGGGGGAGAAATTATGAGGCGCCCCTTCTCTTTGGAAGCTGAAAAGCTCTAAGTTATCATTTTCTTTTAATCCTCCATCTAGAAGCGTGAATTATTTTTGTATTTCCATATTTCTCAAGTAGCACTTAATTTAATTTCAGCCCCATTTCCTTCAATAAGCTATTGTTGCATCTCTTTAAAGCTGGCCCGCTCCGTCCTTCTGGCTCATATACCCATGAAATTGGTTTAATGAAGCATAAAAGTATGAAGCATTAACAACAGTGGAATCTGTGTGGTAGCACTTCATTTTTCAGGGCCACTCACATTTCCTGCCTAATTTATAAAATCAGCGCACAAATGATTTTTATCACAGTCATAACATCACTATAAATGACTGCCTTCCCTGGGACACGGCAGTTCGTCAAACCTTTGAAATGATATTTATTAGTCAAGATGGAGGGAAATGGTGGGGGAGTGTTGGTCAGGGAGGAAGACCCTCTCCCACTGGTAGTGTGGGAAACTTAGAAAGGAGAAACCCAATTCAGTGCTATTGGGCTTAGATCCTATTAAGGGCTTCCCAGAGGCAATCTGATTGGCCACTGTAGGGAGAAAGAGATGTTGATTTAGATGGGCCTTTGGACAGATCCAGCAGGGCCAGTGACAGCTGGTGGCTCCATCTTAATGGATTCAGCACCTTGGACAGCTCCTTGGAAGTTCAGAGTAAAACCTGGAGTGGATTCCACTGCCCCACTGACATGGAGCCACCAGCCACCATTGAGCAGGGCTCTTCTTGGAGCCTTACTCCAAAATCAACAGTTGAGCAACACTTTTTTTATTAGGACCAAACTGGTTGGGCACTGTGGGAAGGAAGGAGGTGGATTTAGATGGGCCTTTGGTCTGATCAATCAGGGCTCTTCTTAGATTCTTACTCCACAAACGTTGAGCAATAGGACTAGGGGTGAGTGAGAAATTTGATTCAGTTCGCATTTCAAGCCGAATTTATCAAATTCACACTTTCCAAAACAATATGAGAACTGAAACACAGATATCCCTTGAAACTTGCACTTAAATCGGGACTTCCGGGAAGGGTGACTTAGCCTGTGCCTGCTTTTGAGACGGGCTCCTGCCTCAAAAGAAGCTTATTCAGATATATCAGTCAGTTTTTTCTTTTTTTTTTGACTGATTAAACTTCTCCCGGGTAGGGAGAAACGAAGAGATTAACCTCAAAGCCTATTTTTGTTGGGACGACCAGATCTCATTAATTTATGGGACGAGGTCCAGCCGACGAAGGTGGGACGGATTTTCAACAGCAAGCTCTATCTGTTAAAGCGAACGTTCATCTTATCTTCTAAGAGAGAACGCACTAACAGGCAAGCACCCTTCTTTCTATATTTTTCTTTTACTTGACTTAAATTGTTGCTGTTTAAAAGAGATTTGCCAGATTGATCAGTTTTTGACATCTCACTGGGGAGCCATAACTTCTCTCTGCTACGCACTAATTAATAGCTTATCTCTGTTTTTGTTGCAAAAAGCTGTCCTGGATTTGCATTCTAAAGATATACACAGAAGAGGGATTTCTATTCCAGATTTTTATTTTGAAAAATATTATACTGTTTTGAGACTACTCTCTTTTTGGTCTATTTTATTTTGACGAATCTGTTTCTTGACGATTGCCATTAATTGTTTCGATCCTGGGAACTGCATTTTGTTTACTTAACTATTGGAGAGATAAGGCTGTCTGCTCTGTTTATACTGTGATGTCACCAAGTTTGGAGTATTAACCCAATTGTTGCTGAAATAAGAAGTGGTTTTCCTATATTTTTCTTTTAAAATGGCAATTAAGAAAGTGGCTGAAAATCTGGAAATAACTATGTTTCAGAAAATAATGGATGAGATTGAGATAATGAAAATTGAATTGAGTAAAATGAAGCAGGAGATTAAAGATATAAGGGTCCCTGTGAGAGAGGTGACCCTGGAAGGGGTCCCTGTGAGAGAGGAGACCCCGGAGATTGGAACAGGGGTCCCTGTGAGAGAGGTGACCCTGGAGACTGGAATAGGGGTCCCTGTGAGAGAGGAGATCCCGGAGATTGGAACCAACGTGGAACAGGAACAAGATTTGGAGTCTATGGACTTTAGAAATAAAATCTATTGTTTGGAACTCAATGTTATCTCTGAAGAAATGAATGAAGATTCTAGAGATAAAGTTATCAATGGCATGGATAATCTTCTGGACTGGAATGATGTGATGGAGCCCAATATAGAGAAAATCTATGGAATTAACTGCAGCCATGTGACAATGGAAAAACTTTTAAGAGATGACCCAGTGTATTTTGAAAAAAAGAACAGAGATATGATTTTACAGCAGTATTTCAGCAACCTATTCAGAATGGATGGCAAGAAAATATTTGGGATAGAGGTAATCCCCATCAGACTCTTACTATATGACTATGGCTTTGACAGCAAGATTATTATGGAATACTGATAATGGAAGATTGGATATTGAAATTACTGGACTTAACAAGACTACTGAAGATGGAAGATGGAAAATGGAACTAATAGAGATAATAGAACAATGGCTACTGAAATTATTGAACCTAACAGATTCTGATGTGATGGATTAATTGAAATGTTTATTTTGACTATGGTTATGACAATAAGATTATCATAATTAGTAATGAGATGGATTAATCGATATGCTTATCTGGAAAAAAAATTGATAGATATATTTCTTAAAGAATTGAAACCTCTCTTTGACTTTTTGTGGAAAGAATAAAGTAATGTTTATGAGATTTGATGATTAAGTAAGATAACTACTGGAGGAAAGTGATTTTATAATATGACTTAAGAGACAGGATTGTTATATATTATAGACTTATAACTGATTTGATCTTTGACAAATGGGAAGTCAATATTTTACTCTTTATTTTTTATTTTTGTTTTTTTTTTCTTTTTTTCTTTTTGTTTAACTATTTTTGATTTTGTTTTTTGTCTTTGAATGTTTTATGATTTTGTCTTGTATGTTTTATGAAAATCTGAATAAAAATTATTGGAAAAAAAAAAAAAAAGAAACTTGCACTTAAATCGAATTTTGCAATGGAGACTTTAAATGCATATGTTAGGGGGAAGTGTGCATAAAAATGAATGCATGAGTAAAAATAACATACAAAATGCATTATATTATAAGAAATTGCTTGCAGAAATGTGTACATTAGTCAGAACTGCCTACAAAATATGCTCATTAGGAGAAACTCACACTAAAATACCGGAGAATTTTCTTGAGGAGTTTTTTTAAAAATCCACAGATTGCTGAAGAAATGTGGAGAACTGAATTTAAGACTGGAAAAAGGAGAAACAGTTGACAGATCTTTCCATTCCTAATATGGACCAATCAAAATATCACAAAACAGTGGCAAGCTTGCATGTTTCCCGGAGCTCTTCAACAAGATGTTATACAAAGCGGGGGGGGGGGGGGAGAGGAGAAATGAAAACAACAGCAACAAAAAAAGTGCAGAAATGAGTCTGGATATTGTAGCTATTAAGGTCAAACTACAGACTCAAGATGGAGGTTGCTGAACAAGGGCGCTCCCAGAGTGTCAGACATTTTGCCAGCGGGATTCAGTTGTTTACCATCAGATTCAGGTTGCACAGTTGAAGTGGATCTGGTCCTCCTGTGCAACAAATCTTGCTTCCTAATTATTATTTTTATGGACTTTTTGTAACAAGCAAAGTGATGGGGAAATGCCCTCGGGATTGTGGGGATAACACTTGCTTGAGGCAATGTCATCTGACCCGCTCTGCACACAAATCAGAACGAATGCTCAATATAGATAAGGGATATGGCAGAGTTTTTGAAAGTTTTAAGTAACGCTTAATATGCAAGTACATACAAAAACTGCAGATAAGAAGTATCACAGAAGAGGCATGCCCCTTCTCTCTCACACAGAATGGAATGCTTCATCTAGGAGGGTGCCTACATCTAACCTCCCAAATTGCTTTCCCCCCTTTCAGAACTTTTGATTTTTATGCATACACACATCCAGTCAAATAAGACTGCAGTCCAAACCCCAACTACCTGGAAGTAGACCCCATTGAATTCCATAGGACTTTCTTCTGTGTAGATGTGGTTAAGATCGCACTGTAAATCTATTAACAATCCAAGCCTACGTATGTCTACAGAGAAGTAAATCTCACTGTATTCAAGAGAGCTCACTCCTAAGTAAGTATGCACAGGATTGCATCCTAAAACCTGAGTGTTGTGCAGGGCAATCCTATCCATGACCACTTGATGAATAGACATGAACATAAGAGGCTATCCCTGTGTCAGACCAATAGAAATCTCTCTGGGTTTCAAACAATGGGTCTTTCCCAGCCCTGACTGGAGATGCTATGGCCCAACAGTTCCTTGAATGTATCTGAAACACAAAAAACATACAAACGGTATCTGCATTAGCGCTGTGCTGAAATCCATCCTCCAGTTTCTCAAAAATTGTCTTCCTTTGCAAAAGAGGGTTCCATAGTTCACAAGGCACTTTAGAATTTATTTAGAATTTATGTGGGTGCCATGGTGGATGGTGGTGGTGCGTGTTTTTCTCCCTAGTACTCTGCAAGTACTCTGCAGCCTCCCCGGCTGCCCATGCTTCCTGATCTGAAAATGCCCCCCTAGAGGAGTTGTCTCATAGTGTTTTCCCCAGGGCTTTAATTGAAGTGTGGGAACCCGGGAAGGCTGCAGAGTGCAGGCCGCTGGTGAGATGATTTATAGAAAAGATACTTGCAAAACGGTGCCCTGCGATAATTTTCAAGTGCAATTTCTTTTCTCATTAATTGATGGAGAATGGTAGTAAACAAAGAGAATTTTACAGCAGAGAATTAACTCAAGAAGCCTCTATTATTTGAATAAAGTAAGGAGGTTCAGTGTTCAACAAGGCAGTTGACGTCTGAAGACTCAGGAGCCACCTTTAACGACCCACTGAATTATTTTACAGTCTATGTCCCATCTTAATGAGAAACGTAGGCAGCTGCCTTTTGCCAGTCGGACCATTGGTTCAACTAGCATAGTGTCATCTCCCCCAGCCTGGTGCTTCCGGTCATTTTGAACTACATCTCCCATGATCCCCAGCCAGCACAGCTGATGGGAGTTGTAGTTCAAAACATTTGGAGGGGGCCAGGATGGGGAAGGTTGGTCTACACTGACCAGGAGCAGTTCTTCATGGTTTCAGACAGGAGTCTTTCCCAGACCTATGCTGGAGATGTTGGGGATTGACCCTGAGATCTTTTGCATATCCAGCCTGTCCTCTAGAGTTGTGGCCCTACTCCCCAAACTGGAGGCTGTGTTATAGGGAATCAGACCACTTGTCCATCTTGGTCTGCCCTGTCTATGAACAGGCAGTGTTTTTCTTCAGACAGGGGTCTTCCTAGCCATACTTGGGGATACCAGTGATCAAACCTGGGACTTTCTATATCCAAGAACATGCTCTACCACTGAGCTAGGCTGCTATCCTAAACACACTTACCAGGGAGTAAGCTCCCCTGAACATAATGGGACTTGCTCTGCAGCAAACTTGCACTGAATTGCACTGTAAGCATTTCTTTAACTGGGCGATTGCCAGAAGGCATTCTGTTTGGCTTCCCTATCAAGCAGGGAAGTCAGCTCCATGTTGTCCATTTGCCACAGGGTATCGACAGATTTAAGTGTTTTTTGGATAGAATCAAGTGTCTTTTCACATGCCAAACAAACAGCAAGACATGCAGACTCTTGTATACACATTACAGGAGAGAAACTTAGCCAACATGTTGGCAGACAAGGTGTTGAGAACAGCGTGTAATAAGGAGGTGAAGAAAACTGTTTCGCTGAGTTTGTATTTTGGATTAACACCTGGGATCTCACAGGGAAAGCCATATTTGCACATGCGCACACACTCCAGCAGAATCCTTTACACGAGTGTTTCTCAAACAGTGTGCTGAGACAAGGAATGTCTGAGAATTTCGACGAAAACAGAAACGGGAGCAGAAATTGCCAGTGTTTGCTCATTTGCCCTATGTCTGGAACACAAATCAGTCCTACAATCAGTATTTGCTGTGGTTGTTGTTGCTTTCAGTGCACAATCAGCACATCACAGATTATGTTTTTCCTTCCATTTGCACTGCTTTACCTTTGCATGAAATGAATGGGGTGGAATAAGATAACGACAATGTTATTTACGTAAGTCTTGTGATGTATGCAATTAATGATGCAGTTATGTATGTTATGTCATTTTGCCACAGGGGACAGCAAGACAAATAATGTACTTTTGGGGGGGAAGATGATCTGTGGCGAACTGGAAACAGTGCTGCATGCGAGGAATCCATGCTGGAATAGAACACGATGGCTTCTTACTTCCCTAGCCAGGGCCCAGGAGTTGGCCTTGGACCACTTTCAGATGTGCCTCGTTGCCACTTGCCTGCACCACCCTCTAAGCCATGACACAGTTCTTTGGGTGGGACTTATGCCAGCACCAGCAGCTCCTTGCATGCTGAGCAAGGGTGGCCGGGAGGCAAGAGAAATTTGGGCTGGGGGGGAGGAGGAGGGAAGGAAGGTCTCCCTCCTGCGAGGGGAAAGGGCCAGAGGAGGTGCTCAAGGAAATTAGAAACTGGGATAAGTGATTAATATATTATAAACAACAAAGAAACTGTTATTGGAGGAAGAAATGATAATAAAAGAACCAGAGTGGAAGGATGAAAGAAAGTGGCAGTTTGAAGGGCAGGGGGATAAGGTACAAGTTGAGTGTGAAAGGTGAATAGGAGAAGAAACTGCAGGAGATGAGTAAAAAATCTTTGAGAGGCATGTGGGAGTGGAAAAGGGAAAATATATATAAAAGAAAAAGCCTTCTCCACAAAGCCTCCGGATCTGCAAATTCTGCCTCAAATGGGGAGGCTGTGTCACAATACCTCCAGAGCAAATGCCTGCTCTTAGCCGGAAGATAGCTGGGATATGGAACTCCTTGCCACAAGGAAAGTATTGCAGCAACAAATTGAGCCATTTCCAAGGATAGATTAGATCACATTAGTTAGCGATGTCAGTAATTGCCTGCTGTTTGTGCCAAACACAGCCACCATTTTGTGACTGGCTCTACCCCCTGCCTCAACATTTTGTGACTGGTGGGCTACTGGTGAATTTTCAGCCATCTCAAGTCTGAGAGTAGAAAGCTTGAGCACCCCTCCCGTATAGTTTCCTGAAATGCTAGTCCTCTTATTGAAAACTCTGAGCTACAGCAATGCACTCAGCATGTGCCGGGCAAGTCAGCGGTTGTCTCCAAGGAGGGAGTGGGAGGCAAGTCCCAGGTCTGTGGGCCAGAAATCAAGAGTATTTAAAGTAATGCTGGAATTCTTGCCTGATGCCCCCCATTGAGGCTCTGAGGAGCATAAGAAGACGTGGCTGTACGCCAAGCCAGGTGATTGGCACATCGAGCCCAGTATTGCCTGCACCGACTGGCAGTCGTTCTGCAGGGTTTCAGACAGGGGTCTCTCTCAGCCCTACCTGGAGATGTTGGGGACTGAACCAGAGTCTACCTTCTGCGTGCAAAGCAGATGCTCTGGCACTGAGTACAGCCCTTCCCCAATGATACTGGTGGTTTTCTTTTATTGGCTGTTTAACAATCTCATTTATTTTCCACCTTTCTTTCAAAGAGATCAAGGTGATGTATGTGGCTCCCTCTCTCCCTTGAAGCCTCTTGACAATCCTGTGAGGTCAGAGGATGAGAGATGGTCACAGACCCAAGATCACCCAGTGAGCTTTATGGCTGAGGAAGAATTTGAACCCCGGTCTCTTGAAAACCTTTTTTTTAGGCCAACAGGCCTATTCAGTTGCTTTAATTTTTTTTTCAAGAGGAGACAGTCCTTTTTATTATTTTCTTTCATTGTTGTTGTTTTTAAATAGTATTAATGTTTTAAACATACTTCTCAATTTTGTTGTATACTGCCCTGATATTTTACTTGGGGTGGTAGTGGTGTTTTATAAATACTTTTTTATATATACATATGTATGTGTGTGTGTGATGCCTTCCTGGTTATTTTTTTGGGGTGGCAGGTGCTCACAGTGGGATGCTCACCCCCAGGGGTGTAGTTGTCTAGAGTCTAAGGGGGTCTTTTTTGGGAGCAGGGTCCCGGCAGGATCCCTATGTCTCCAGCATCCTACAAGCCAATCAGCATGAAAGGAGAGTGTGTTAGCTACTGAAAAGAGTCCTCTAACATGCTTCCCTGCCCCTTCCTGCTGATTGGAGCCAATCAGAGTCATAGGAGGTGAGTTGGCCACTGAGAAGACTCTTTTCAGTAGCTAACACTCTCCCCTTTCATGCTGATTGGCTCCTAGGGATGTCTGTTGTTGTGGGAGAAGGCATTAGCAAGGATCTCATTCTCAACGCAGCAGCAAAAGGGGGAGGGGGAGGGTGTGTCTGTGACTATCATGAAGGAACCCTAGACTTCTGAATTTACCACTACATTACTGCTCCCTTCTCCAAGGCATCGACTGTCCACTCACCTGCCCTCTCCCTTTGAGTTCCAATCTGTGTAACTACCCTGAGGGAAGGGGAAATGGTGCCTCCATCTCCTCACACTTCTTGTTGTTTAGATCTTCGGAGAAGGCAGGTAAACAGGGAGGTATCATGTTATCTGGCCTCAATACTGCCCCCCACATCCACACCCCATCCCACATATGCCCAATATTACATTTGTCTGGGATAAAGACATGGGCACTCTATGTCAGCGAGACAGTGGAATCTGCTCTGGAAGCACTTTGGACAGCTCCTTGAAAGTTCAGACCAAAACCCGGAGTGGATTCCACTGCCCCACTGACATGCAGCCACCAGCCACCGCTGGGTACAGGAGAGTAGTCACCTTCTTTTCCTCTGCAACAAACAAGCACATAAAACACTCTCGTGGAGCACAGTTAATAGAGCCATTTAAATGAATGAATGCAACACAAGGATAAGATAAGAAATCTGGGTGGGTGATTTTGCAAAATAAAGAAAAAAGAAAAAGAAAGAACAGAGAAAGTGACTGTTTTGCAGTTTGGATCCCAGAAGGCTCCTCTTCCGCCATTTTGTGCAAATAACTGGTGCCTCCTTCATCAGCCCAACCTCCAGATGCGTGGGAGTCTGCTTAGCAATATTCAATCAATGGTCGGATTAAAGGTGAAATCAGTCACACAGGCAGAGGAAGCCAACTGCTGCTTTGCCACAGTGTGGCATCCCTAATCTCCCTCCAAGAGACAAAAGATCATAACTGATTTACTTCTACTCCCTGGGGGACAATTTGCCATAGGCTGAAGCAATCAGGAAACATACTGAATCGCTTTCATACCCAGGGGAAGAGGGAGTGCCAAAAAGAGTCCTAGGCGGCTGCGGCTGCATTTCTCTCTTTTCAATTTCTCAGAGAGAAATTTTGGCAGGTACTTTTTCCAAGGCCACCAACTGAACTTGTGGCAAGAAACTTTCCAATCAGTTGGGGATGTCTGGGTAGGGAGTATTTAGTAGGGAAATTTAGGATTTTTATTTTAATCATTTAAATTAATGTTTAAATTAATTAAAATCCCAACATTTTCCACTGGAAGAAACATTTATAAGTTGTTTGTGAGCACAATGTTTTTATTTGTGGATCTGATTACTATCCCCCCTTCAAAAAAAACCCCAAACCAACCTATGGGCATAACTCACCCCAAGATAAACATGTTAAAAATCCCAATGATTTCAATTTAGGAATGTGGCACTAAACCAATACGACTTAAGAGTGCTTAGCTGAGGCTGCAAACTTTTGCTGAAGTTTATTTCTGAGTAAAAATGAACAGAATTGAGCTAGATGGCTGGATCATGTCCTATCTTGGAAACACTTAACTTGAATTTGTTTTGTTTTTACCACTTGGGTGTAATAAGACCTCGAAGTGGTTCGCAACAAATATTAAAATTATTAATAAAACACAGTTAAAAACAAGTAACTAAAACATTTAAAAGAGAATTAAAATTAACACTGGGCTAAAAAGAGTTTAAAACATGCCAACATCTATGTGTCTGGATAGGCTTGCCTAAACAAAAATGTTTTAAACAGGCTCCAAAAACAGCACAGTGAAGGCACCTTTGGAATTATAGCATTCTTTCTTTTTGATCGTTTCAAGGATCCTTACTGGGGACATTTTCCTGAATGCTTTGTGGAGAACCAGTGTCTGAGAGAACAAGCCTGTAATCTATACATGTATATTCAAAAGTAAGTCCCACTGAATTCAATGGAGCAAGTATAGAATCACAGCCTAAATTGCTCTTTAATTTAAATAAGACTAGTTGCATTTTTTAAAAAAATGCTTCAAACATAAATAAGTCTGGTCTTGCTATAATTTGAGGTTGGTGGAAACTTTGAGTTGATACCTTTTTCTGTACATGTCTTAGCATTTGCATGATGCTAGAAGAGTTCACATGCTGTTGTACATACTCCTCAACAGAGGCCCCAGATCTTCTGTCCTTTCCCTATAGGTAAAAGGAAATTGCCCTGGCCCCTGCAAATGAAAACTAGTGCAACAAGGAACAAAGGCAGCTGTCTTACCCTGAGTCAGACCATTGGCTGTCCAGGGTTTTCAGACAGGAGATATTCCCAGCCCTGCGCAGATGCCTGGTCTGAATCTGAGACCTTCTGCTCTACCACTGAGCTACTGCCCTTCCCCTAAAAATAAAGTAAGATTCTAGTCCTCATGGTTCTGAAGGAATGGCTCTGAATAAAGAGCTTATTTCAACAGGAATTTAGGAAGCTGCCTTTTATACTGAGCCAGAGCCTGGTTCATCTAGCTGAGTGTTGTCTACACTGACTGGCAGTGGCTTACCAGGGTTTCAGACAGGGGACATTCCCAGATGCCAGCCAGGGCTCCTGAACTCCTGAAGAGCTACTGCCAATCAGAGTATACAGTACTGAGCCAGATGGACCAATGGTCTGAGTCAGTATAAGGCAGCTTACGTTGTTGGACCCACCTCCTGAAAGAGTAGGACAGTTGTGTCATTCCCATTCCAGAATGAATAGGTATGCTCACTTGTGCTGAAGCTTGCCCTCATTGGTCAGAACACTGAAAGGCAGGATCAGGTTTAGTTGTTACTGGGCAGTAGATTCAAATGCAACCATCATTGCCCCTCCTAAGAATCTCCCGGAGTTCTGTTCCTACTGATTTTGTCCCAGGCTCCACCTAGTTCCTCACCCTGTTTCCAAGAGTCAGATGCCTCTGGGAACAGGACTAGCAAGGCACAAGGGCAACAGATGTCTCCTGCAATTTACCCCCAGTAGCTGGGGTTCAGAGGTAGACTGCCTCTGGATTTGGAGGCTCTAATTCACTACAATTGCTAAGGGCTGCACAGCCCTCTTTTTTAAAAAAAACAAAACACTGTTTATATCTCCTGTGCTGTGTATAGGTTAATCACTGACATCCAGTGTAGGTAAGTAATGCAATGAGCATGCAGAGGGATATGATGTAACAGTGGTAGTCTGACACCTATAAGCAGAAAATAACAATAGTAACAAACATTTTCCCCTAGAGTTAAAATGATCAGACTTGAGAATTGGAATACTTCATTAGCATTTCTGCACAGTCCTCTATGAATTTGTCTCATCCACCCTTGAAGCCGCCAAAGGCAATGGACATCATTGTGGCAGCAAGTTCCACAGATTAATTATGCATGCCTCCTCTTCTCTGTCCGAAATTGACTGCCAGTCAAATATATTCCAGCTTCCCCATCCCTATTACCTGCCTTTGCAAGTGTTATTTTTTTAAAAAACAACAACAACAAACCACATGCCTGAAACAAGAATCAGAAGTATCTGTTGCAACAACTCCACAGAGATTCTAGGGATTCTGATCCAGTATATATGAATGAAAGGTGAGCTCTTACTTGTCTGATCTTCTTTACTACAAACTGGTAATTGCTGGTATCTGTAAAGGTCATTTGATATTTTCCAGTAACACTAGAACGTTGGTCAATGGGCTTAGACTCTCCCAGCCAAGCACGTTTCCTAAGAGGTAGATGCAGGCAGGAATGCTGTTTCTTCTCCCTTTCTTCTCTAAACCAGACAGCTTGCAGTCTCATGTTTCAGTTTTATTTATTTGCGTGAAGATCCCTATGCCATCCTTCTAATTCATAGGCGTCACACTGGGAGCTTTCAACAACTGCAGTCACAATGTCATAACACCATCATATCCGGCAAAATACAATGAAGGCAGGCAGAAGAGATTAAGAAGAAACTTCAGTAGCAGCCCAGCAAGGCACAAGCCTGCTAGAATAACACACTGCTTAAAGTCTTCACTAGCAGTGGGAGATAGTTCGTTCGTTTGTTTCAAATGTTTATAAATCGCTTGATATTTAAAAATCTCTCAGCAGCATTCAAGTTAGAAACAACAATGTCATTAAAACAAAAATACAGTATATAATAATAATAATAATAATAATAATAGGTTCCTATCATATGGCTCAGGCAAAGCCTTTGCAAAAAGGTATGTCTATACACGAAGTCTGAACAACTGATGGCTGCTGCTTCATGTACTGGCAGAGAGAAGGGCATTCCATAGTACGGGGCAACAGCAGAAACTACCCATTTTTGGGTTACCGCACTATGATATTCTGTAGGATGTGGTAAGTAGAATTTTCCCAGGTGGTCTCAATCAGTGGTTCCCAAACTCCCCCCCCATGGACCACTTGAAAATTGTTGAGGGTCTTGGCAGACCATGTAATGATTTTTCTGCCTATTGTAGCAATTGTAATGCACTGTGCAAGATGCTGTATGATTTTAACTTCATTTTTATTGCTTCTTTTACTCCTTATATTTCATCGTATTACAGTTGCATTCCATAGAATTCAAACTGAAACACAACATAAGAAATAAAAGAAGCAACAAAAATGTACTTAAAAATCAGTAAGGGAACATTTAATGCGATGCATATGCCATCTCCCGTCTTCAACCACAAATCCACAGCCATGCCGTGGACCGCTCAAATGAAGCTGGTGGACCACCTGTGGTCCGCAGACCACAGTTTGGGGGCCTGACTGAAGTGATTTTTATAGGTCTATACACTGGGCAGGTGTTTTTTTTAGGTAACCTTGTCCTGAGATGGGTTATAGAGGGCCCCCTCTGAACTTTGTGGCATGAAATATTCCACATCTTGGGTGTCATCACTGAGAAAGAACCACCTAACTCTTAACACAGCTGCCCATGTTTCTTCCACAGATGGGACACAAAGAAAGTCCTCACCCCCAGTGCACAGACACTGTTAGGGAGCGGCCCGACAGCCCTGAACGGTTTCCCCTCAAGGCCACCTATCTCCTGTTCTTTCCCCTTTCAATGTTTTTTTTTTTTAAAAAAAATAACTTTGCTTACAGGACAATGAATAACAACAACAATAATAGTAATAAAACAGGGTCCTATATTATGGGTCAGGGAAAGCCTGTGCAAAAAGATATCTCTGTACACGAAGTCTGAAGCAACTGGTGTACGCTGTTTTACCTATTGGCGAAGGGAAGGGCATTCTGCAGCTGGCCTAAAATGTGCATCAATGCATCTAAATTAGCACATGCAAATTCACGCAAAGTGGTGTCTTTGGCGTCCAATTCCCCAGTGTTCCCCATAAGAACTGCCGGGGGGGGGGGGTTGTTAGCTGAAAAGATTTCAATAACTCTTCCCAAGAGACGCTACATTCCAGGACAATTCCACAACTTCAGTGAGATGTTCACAATTAAAAATATCAGAGTCAGGGTATTTAGATGCCAGTCTTTGATCTAAGAACATAAGAAGAGCCTGCTGGATCAGGCCAGTGGCCCATCTAGTCTAGCATCCTGTTCTCACAGTGGCCAACCAGGTGCCTGGGGGAAGCCCGCAAGCAGGACCCGAGTGCAAGAACACTCTCCCCTCCTGAGGCTTTCGGCAACTGGTTTTCAGAAGCAAGCTGCCTCTGACTAGGGTGGCACAGCACAGCCATCATGGCTAGTAGCCATTGATAGCCCTGTCCTCCATGAATTTGTCTAATCTTCTTTTAAAGCCATCCAAGCTGGCGGCCATTACTGCATCTTGTGGGAGCAAATTCCATAGTTTAACTATGCGCTGAGTAAAGAAGTACTTCCTTTTGTCTGTCCTGAATCTTCCAACATTCAGCTTCTTTCTGGATAGGTATGTGATTATACATGAATGTTTGAGGGTAAATGGGAATGAGAGTTAAAAAGAGGACTGGGACTATGAGACAAATATGCAGAAGGAAATTCAGGAGGAAATGCTGGGGCATGATGATTAAAATCACAGAGGATGTTGTTGCCCTCAGGTTCTGCTTAGGAGCTTCCCAGAGACACCTAGCTGGCCACTGTGAGGACAGAATTTTGGACTAGATGGGCCTTTGGTCTGATCCAGTAGGGCTCTTCTTGCATTCTTATGAACCTTCTTATGATGGGGTGTTCTGAAGTTCCAAATAAAATCCTGCCACAATTTCCTCCTCTACCCCCATATTTTTTTTTGACCTCTCAGGCTCCTATCATCCCTTCAACAGATTATTTGGGATTGGATTACTGAGGACAGGTTTTATTTAGTTATCTTTCCAATGCAGAGCTTGAGGGTTCTTGCCTATAGCAGAGAGAAGGGTTGCAAAATTCAGCCTCAGCTCTCAAAAATAAGTTTCTGGCCCTTATGATTGTGAAGATTGGTGTGAGACAGTATATTAGTGACAGCTGGTGGGATTCTAGAAAACTAACTGCCTTTAGCAGGGAAGAATTCAAGCCCTGCCTTTGGTCCATCTAGGAGAGAGAGGTGCCTGTTGTTGTACAATTGCCAAGTTAGGAGGGGAGGGATGGGGGCAAGTCATGGCACGCTGGCACAGCATCTGCTTTGCAGGCTATAGGTGCCAGGTTCAATCCCTGGCATCTCCAGGTAGAACTGGGAGAGACCCTTGCCTGAAACCCTGGAAAGCCACTGCCACTCAATGTAGAGACAAAGCTAGATCCACCAAGGGCAGACTCAGTGCAACAGACCTCCCGGTGTTCCTGTGAAGCCATCCTGGCTTAGGGTCCCTCACAAACACATTGTTGGAGCAAAAAAAAAAGGGGGGATTTCTAGATTGGTGGTATCGCGTCACTGGAGCCCATCAGAGTTTCTGTGATGAAAAGCAAAAATGCAAAGCAAAAAAGACTTGTCTGTGGAACGCATACCTGTTGCAAGATCTCAAGGAGTTCATTATGGTTGGCCTTGGCTGCTTTATGCTGTCCTGGCATAGGCTGAGTGCAGGGGGCTCAACTGAGCAGAGTGGGACTTAAACTGCAGAAGTTGCAGGAACGAAGAAGTTGCAGGAATGAGGCAACTAGACAGACAGACAGACAGACAGACAGACAGACAGATAGACAGATAGATAGATAGATAGATAGATAGATAGATAGATAGATAGATAGATAGATAGATAGATAGATAGATAGATAGATAGATGTTGTGGACTGGTTTTGACCCTGAAAGTGCTGGCTGGTCCACGAGGCTGCACTAGCGCCCTTTCAAAACTGCTTTATGCAAAGCTTTGCAGCACCCTGAGCCACAAACAGAGTCTGTTTTGTGTTTGCTAAACAAAGCATGAAAGGAGAGTGACAAAAGTAGGCGGAGCAGAGGCCACCCAGACAAAAGGAGGAGGAGGAGCCCTCCCCACAATGGAAATGCAGTTCAGTGGTCCTGAATTGATATGCTCATCCTTTAAACCCCCAGGGCTGGGAGATCACAGAGGCTGAAAGTCCATCAAAGACCACTGCCCTGCCTTGATCCAACCCTGAGCGGAAGGTTGGCGGGGGTCGGCTTGGTCCAGATGAGACTGCCTCCTAGAGCTAAGAGGCTTTGCTGCTTTGGAAATTGCGATGGGGGGGGACCCTTAAACTCCAAAACTTGAGCAGTTGTGCAGTTTCCAAGAAATCATGCACAAAGGCCCACTAAGGCCCAGTTTATTTCAAAATGTGTGTTTGTGTGTGTGTGTGTGTGTGTGTGTGTGTGTGTGAGAGAGAGAGAGAGAGAGAGAGAGAGAGAACATGGGCTGAACGGAAAAGTGGAGAACAAATATTTTCCAGTCAGACCACTCATGGTCCAGTCTTTTCCCATCTTTTCCATAAAGCAACAACAGAGGCATGGAGCTAGGCAGCTAAGTGGATGAGAGTTTTTCCTGCCCATTGGAGCTGGTAAGACGGAAACATATTTGCCAGTGATGTGTGGCAAACCGCCCAGCACCCCTGTTATCTTGGTCTAAGAGGCTTTCCAGGTCTTTGGATAAATAATTGCTAAGTTGTATTAACAGAAGTGATGAGCACAGGCAGATATTTCTTGTTCAGACACTGGGAATCCATCGCCAGCCCAGGATTCCCAGCTAGCATAACGGATGCGTGCATTCACATCACACACGACAATGTACATGTTAAGATCATCAGAAAAGGCCTGCCAAAGGCCCATCTATTCAAGCATCCTGTTCTCTCAGTGGCCAGTCAGAAGAAGCCCACAAACAGGATCTGAATGCAACAGCGCTCCTCCCACTTGTGAATTCAGCAACTGGTATTCAGAGACATACTGCCTCTGACAGTGGAAGCAGCACATCGCATTGTAGCTAGCAGCCACGGATAGCCTTCTCCTCCTCCATGAATTTGTCTAATCCTCTTTTAAAGCCATCCAAGTTGGTGGCCATCACTGCCTCTGGCGGGAGCGAATTGCATAGTTTAACTCTGTGCTGGGGGCAGGACTTTCTTTTTGTCTATCCTGAATCTTCCAACGTTCAGCTTCACTGGATGGCCCCGAGTTCTAGTAGGATGAGAAGAGACCAATTTTCTCCTGACTCACTTTCTCCGTGTATGATCTGTGTCCTGTCCCCCCCCCATGCCTTTTCTCTAAGCTGAAAATGAGCCAGTGCAAATGTCTGTAACTGTGGAGACCGTTTGCTGTGAAGCTCACACAGCATTTGCAGGTCTTGTATGCCTCATTCACCACTGTAGTGTGTGTGTGTGTGTGTGTTTTAGTTGACCACCACTACCACCCCCAGTGACTGTTGCGCTGTGTGTAGTTGTGTTGCTTAATTTCGTTTAAAAGCAACACCACAGCAGCAGAGTAACAGCAGATGTTAAAATGCGAGTGTGCCAGCATGTGCGCACGTTTGCCTAAGAAAGTAGGCTTTTACCCTGCAACAGCATCACTGAGACTGGAGACTTAGTAAAATAAGAAAAGCTACTTTATTTAGAGAAATACATAGTAGGTAGAAAAGCAAACCTAGTTCTAACTAACTAGCTAAGTTGGAGGCATAATGCCCAGGCGTGGGAGTCAGCCCCGTGCTCGGAGAGAGAGAGACAAAGGGATGTCTCCTCTCCCCTGGACAGCCGGAGAACAAAAGAAAGAAAGGGCAGGAGGAGGAGGGGCAGGTAAGCTTCCCTAAAGACGTCACAGTCTAGCGACAGAAGGAAGTCAGTCAGAGCATCACAGGTAAAAGGTAAACAAGCCTGTCCATCTTCCTTCTGGAGCACACACAAAAGAACAAAACAGGAGTTGCTCTTGCCCCACTTCCAACAGTGACAAAATGCCTGGGCTGAAGTTGTGAGAAAATGCAATGTCCCACCAAAAAGTGCTACTTCTTTGAAGAAAGATGTCTGAATCTGTATGTAGCAGACAAGCAACAAATATGCATCCATTGCCTACGTAGGACAACAACCCCTCGCCACACACACACACTTTCAACATCCCCATGCTGCCCTCTGAAGTAAGGTTTGATTGCGCTACATAAGAACATTAGAAGAGCCCTGCAGGCTTAGGCCAAAGGCCCATCTAGTTCTGAAAGCGGCCAAACAGTTGCCCATGGGAAACCCACGAGCAGGACCTGAGGGCAAAGAGAGCAATCCCCTCCTGTCGTTCCCAGCAACTGGGATTTGGAAGCACGCTGCCTCCACCTATGGAGGCAAAGCATTGCGTAGTTATTTTGCTTTGCAGAAGACAGACACAGGTTGCCTAAATGTAATTTCTTTGCTAGTTTTTTCAGTTTGACTTGCTGCAGAATAGACAGTACACATCTATGTCAATGTTACTGAGATAGTACTCCATGCTAGTCCTCCTCCCAACTGTATTAAGCTACTTTATTTTTGATTGTGAACTGTCTTGAAGGTGGGATAAGGTGAGCTATGATTTTAAAAATAAACATGGCAGTGTTGCAATTATACCTTTCAATTATGTTTCAGGATCTGAGACAGCTGACTCTGAAAGGTGACAACGTCGGTCACTTTCGCCAGGGAGACACAACTGCCAAAAGGAAAGAAGGTCCCAGGTTCAATCCCTGGCAGCTCCAGGTAGGGCTGGGAGAGAACTCTTGCCTGAAATCCTGGAGGGCTGCTGCCAGGCAGTGTGGACACTACTGAGCTAGATAGACCAATGGTCTAACTCAGGATAAGGCAGTCTCCTTCCACTCCGAAAGGGTTGCCATTCTCACTTAGCACAGAGTATCCAAGTTGATCAGAGGCAGCAGGAGAGAATCAGATCTTTGACCTGATCCAGTAAGGCTCTTCCAATATTCTTGTCTCGAGACCATCAGAAGAGCCCTGCTAGATCAAACCAAAGGCCTATCAAGACCAGCATCCTATGTCTTCCTACAGGAGCCAACCAGATGCCTCCAAGGAGCCCAGAACAAGGCATGGAGGAAACAGCCTCTCCTATTTTCTATGGCATTCAGCAGGATACTGCCTATACATGGAGGTTTCATCTGTCTAGCATGACTAACAGCCATTGGTCGACCTATCCTCCATCGATTTGCCTGTCCTTCTTTTAATTAGAAAACCAGAGGGAAGGTTCGTGGCATCCCACATCCTGTTTCCCACGACCAGATCCTTCTATGAAGGCTGCAAACAGGGAATGAAGGCACTGCTAGCGGCCCCCCTCTACTTGTGTTCCCCAGCAACTGGTATACTTTCTCTGGAGGTGGAGGCTCCAATGTATATGAAAACATGACAACAACAGCCATTGAGAGAGCCATCCTCCCTGGATTTATATGCATGCCGTTTGCCATATTAAAGTGGCCAGCTCTCAAACCACCCCCTGCTCAAATCCTAAGGCAGGGATGAGGGACTGTTTTCAGCTTGAGGGCCACAGTCCCTTCTGGGCAAACGTCCGAGGGCCACTTGCCAGAGGTAGGTGGAGCCAGGTTCTAAAGTTGCAGAGCAACGAATGTGAATGTTACCTTTGTGAAGTTGGCTGGTTTCTACACATACACTCATACCCTTCTCCATTCTCCAACCCGCAGAGCAAGAGTCATGATCAAAGTTCGAGTACACATCCTAGCCACACAAAAACACTCAAGAAGTGTGCAAACCAGAGCTGGTAAGGGATGTGTCTTGGGGAGAGGGATGTGGCTGAGGAGAGTCCTGAAGGCCAGACAGAGAGGCCTAGGGGCCCCATTTGGCCCCTGTGCCTGAGGTTTCCCATCTCTGTCCTAGAGCCTGCACTGAACTTGGGGAATAATCAAGCCAAAGTTGTTCCAGATCCACTGTGATGTTATTTAGCATTATTTATTTATTACATTTATATCTCACCTTTCCTCCAAGGAGCTCAAGGTGGCATACATGGTTCTTTCCATTCTATCCTCACAACAACCTTGTGAGGTAGAGTTAGGCTCAGAGAGTGACTGGACCAAGGCCACCCTGTGAGCTTCAT
This sequence comes from Rhineura floridana, assembly GCF_030035675.1. Classification (NCBI taxonomy): domain Eukaryota; kingdom Metazoa; phylum Chordata; class Lepidosauria; order Squamata; family Rhineuridae; genus Rhineura; species Rhineura floridana. Next base: position 33,432,589 of record NC_084495.1, on the reverse strand, counting down.
GGCTGAGTTGAGATTTGAATCCTGATCTCCCAGCTCCTATTCTGACACTCTCACTACAACACCACACTGAATCTCATTAGGACGTCAAAGCTCTGAAATCAATGGGACATCAAAGCACTGGTCTTTGGCTGGATTGTGCCCATGGTCTACTTTACACATTAATCCAGAGGTGGGGAAGCTATGGCACTACAGATGTTGTTGGATTCCAACTCTCTTCGTCCCTGAGCACTGGCCGTGCAGGCTGGGCTGATAGGAGTCAGCAATATCTGGAGGGCCACACTATCCTACCATTTGTCCATCAGGCTGGATCATGGCCCTGGTCTACATTATGCATTAATTCAGGGGTGCTGGACTTGGTGCTGGACTTCACCTCACATCATCCCCGACATGCTGGCTGGGGCTGATGGGAGTCCAACAACATCTGCTGTTGCCACAAGTTCTCCACCCCAGCATTCATCCTTCAGGCCATGCAAAACGTAGGGAATATTCTGTTTAGTCTATTATGTATATTATGATTTTTTCCCTTGTATTTCTTGTATTTAATATTATATGCAGTGTTTATATTACGCTGATACTAGAGGATGTTTTGTTCACTAAATTGTATTTTATTAAAAAAAGTTTGCAGTTGTTTTAAGATGTTTTGGCTTGTTGCACACCGCTTAGAGTTTTATTTAAATATAATCGGTATATAAAGGGACTAAATAAATAAATAATTAATAAAAGCGCTCCCTGCCTATTAATTTAGTTATGGTGACAAATCAGTCCCCGACTATGAAAACACAGGCAATATTTGATCGATTCGATGCCTTGTTCAATGTTATGGTTGTTCCATTGTGGAGGACGAAGACACAACATGATCCGATGAGCGTGGGCAAAATAGGATTTAATAAGGCTCTCACAGCCCTTAAGGCACAGTGTGTATGCAAACGTATGCTTCATTTAGAACTCGTTACAGCCCCCACCTGTCTGAACAGTGCAAGGAACAAGAGTTCTAATTCCTTCCTTCCCTCTCCTTTTTTTGGGTGCTTTACTTCATTAGGCCCTCGGAAGGAAAGGGGGGGAGAGAAATGGGACTCATCAGATCCGCCGGTTTTTATGGCATCTGATTAGGCTCCTATTTTCCCAGCAGGCTCTTTTTCTTTAAACTGTTGACTATGGATGGCTCTCTGAATGGGGTGAACTTTGAGCTGGTAAATTGCAGCATTATGGTTATTTAGTATAATTTACCAGGGTGGGGAAATGAGGGGAGTCGTGATCACCTACTTCATGTCGCTAATGATATCCCTATTTATCAGAACAGGTGGGAGTTTGGAACATGATTCTCTCCTGCCTAGAATTGCAGAACACTGTCCAATTAGAGACCCTAGAAGCTGATGTTTATCCATGGGGCAGTAATGAGTTCAGAGTTAAGATTTAATAGCCTTTACATAAGCATTTATTACCATTGACCATTTGCGCTCACCTCGCATTAAAACCCTATATCTTCACCCTTCTGTTCTCTTCCAGAGGCTCCTTCGCTCTGCTTCCTAAAAATACACCTCTTTGCTGCAATTTACTAAAACTGGTTAAATAAGCAGGCTCCTTTGTGGCCGAATCCTTTACAAACCACCTTCTCTCACGGCAAAAGCAGTCAGATGGACAGGAACCTCCGGGCAGATGGCTTTGCATGTTTAAGGCATTGTAGGAAAGCAGTCACAAGGGAAGTCTCCTGACCAGAAAGAACTCCAGGGATGTGGAGTATGAAAGTGGTCATAATAACAGAGAGCACAGAGCCAGTTATCCACTAAGCGTTGTTGTAAAGATCCCAAGATTGGTTGACATGAAGGGAAGGGCCAGCCAGAGTTATTTGGCTGCCCGAGATGGACAAGGTGGTTCTTGGGGGGGGGGCAGGCAGAGCATCTCTGAAGTGGGCTGGGTGTTCTTCATTGGGCTGCCTTTGGACTACTGAAGGTTCCTTCAGGTCTCCAGTTAGAGTGGGGTTCTTCATGGGCCCCCAAACCTTTTCCTCTGAAGAGGTTTGGCTTGGATGGGATCCTGACACATATGTACAATGTTGCACCTTGCCTTCCCACAATGCGTTCTGTCTGTTTCATTTTTTGCAACTGATCTGCATCATTTATTGTCAGCTGAGAATTCAAATCCCTGATTCCCTGCCCAAACACAAGCTACTGCTCAGAGGTTCAGAGGCTTACCAGGCGGAGAGCCACATCTTACTTCAATGCTGCTGATGTGGGACAGCATCCTTGACCATGCCAAAGACCAGCAGGATAGTTTGGGGTGCATGGCATACACAGCTCTCTCTTCTTTTGATTTCCCAGCAACTGGCATTCAGAGACATCTTGCCTTGGACAGTGGAGGGAGAATGTGCTCATGTGGTAGAACGTGTGGACTCTTCTCCCACTGAGTTCTCTCTTTTTTTGCCAAATTCCACAGAGAGTGAGAACAACTTAGAAGATCATGGGAAGATTGTGGTCCATGGTGGAGAAGGAGAGAATTCCATTAGAGACTACACAACAGAACAGTCCCCTGATGTTGGAGTCATATGTAGGTCAACTCCTCATTCAGGTTGTACATGATACGGACATGCTGTTCACCTGTTCAGGGCAATGTACAATATAGCATTACTGGCTGATGCATCTACTCCTGTCAGTCCTGTAAAGGGATACAGCTCTCGATCTAAGTCCAGTGTGGTAAATAACAGCAGCACTCCCGTTTAGCTGTTCACCTTTATGAATGGCAAAGAAGGGTTTCCTCGGAGAGCTTCCTTCCTAACTAATCTCTCCGGGATAATGTTGATACTAGTCTCTTCCCATACGAAACAGAAAGAAAGAAAAAGGACAGAGGAAGAGAAAGACATTCACTGGGCTGTCAGGGCACATACAGTAAGTGTCCTCAGGTGAGCTCAAGTGTAAAGAGAGAGCCATCTATGTTACTGTTTCAAAGATAATTCATTTACAGCAGAGACAGTCAAACTTTGTCATAATGCACATCCTCAGTTCAACTCTGGGAGGTCTGCAAATAGTCAAATACCCCCCCTTCTCAGATTATACAACCTTCTAAGATTGTAGAATAACCTGGCCAGGCTTGAGTACTGCTTTCTGCTTCTCTGTCACTGTCACCATTGGACTGTCCTTTCTCACTCTCAGGTACATTGCTTGAATGACCGAATTCAGTGCCTACACATTTATCTCCTGCTGCTACCTAACTGCTTGATGATGTAGATGGGATGCTGTCATCAGGATTCACTGTTTCTTCTTCTGCAGTTACAAAATCCTCACTTTCCACAACTTGTCTTGGCTTTTTGAAGTAGGAACTAACAAAGGCTTGCTTGCAGTTGACACTCATTGGGGCCTGTATGTACTGCCTTCAAGTCGATTCCAACTTATGGCAACCCTATGAATAGGGTTTTCATGAGGCTGAGAGGCAGTGACTGGCCCAAGATCACCCAGGGAGCTTCATGGCTGTGTGGGGATTTGAACCCTGGTCTCCCTGGTCGTAGTCCAACACCTTAACCGCTATACCACACTGGCCTGTATAACTGACTGAAAAAGCCCTACAGCAATAAAGAAAATCACAAACTTCAGAAAAAACTGATGTGTGCTTAGGTTCCCCCCCCCCATTCTCTGGGGGCTTTTTTTTGCTGCTGGGTTAAGACAAAGCAGGAAAGTTCAAGAAACCATGCTAGAAGACTCTTCTCAGTGGCCAACACACTCCCCTTTCATGCTGATTGGCTCATAGGATGCTGGAGACATAGAAACCCTGCTGGGACCTGGCTTCCAAAAAAGTAAGAGGTCTAAATCCCCCCAAGACCCTGGACAACTACACTTCTTGCTGAGCTAGATAGATCATTGGTCTGACTCAGTATAAGGCAGCTTCCTAAATAAAAGTGCTGTTGCGCTCATGTCCTGCTTGTGGGCTTCCCATGGACACCTGGTTGGCCGCTCTGAAAACAGAATGCTGTACTAGATGGGCCTTTGGCCTGATCCAGCAGGCTGACTATGATGTCCTCAGTAATGCATGAACTGGTCCTCAGGCACATTCATGTGTGTGAGCACCGGCGGAATAATTTCAGTGATTCTGCCAATTCCTTTGTGAAGGCTGGTTAGAATCTCAGTTGTTCCTGGTGACGTGGGCTGTAGGTTTTCAGTTTGTCTGTGTTATCTAGAACCTTCCTTATCCATGTTCCATATGGAAATTCTTCTGCATGTGGGATAAGGCAGATAATGAGCAGATTATCATCACACACCCCCATGGTCTTTACAAAAAGAGCTGCACTTCAGAGGCTCTCCTTCGTTTTCAGGAGATGTTCTCCTCTCTACCAGGGTAAAATAGCGCCATCCCCCTTCAGATGAAAGGGAGAAGTTTCTGCAATCAACCCCATTGAATTTCATTACATCAGCATTGTGACTGTCAGATACAGTAGAATAAATAATACAGGCAAAAAGTTTAGATTCGTTCACTTCCCATTTTACCGCCTGAAAAAAGTTATCAGGTTCTGCATACTGGACAGATTTGCAACTTAAATTAGCTCATTTTCAGTTGGGTACACATTGGACAATGATGATATTTGTTTTATCAATCTGAAAAAATATATATACATGCCTGTTCGAGTTTTTTTGAAATCCTCAAGAGAGCTTACAGTACTTACAAATATTAAACAATAAACCATAATCAGCATCGTCAAAATGTCTCTGCTTCTGATGCTCAGGTATAAGTGCTGTTGCTTGTGATGTCAAAACAGCATCCCAACCCCAGTCACAAGAGGAGGCAGTAGTGGGCTTGGGGGGATTTGTCAAAGTACAAACAGGGAGTCCAGAGTCTCAGGGGATCTTAGACCCTTTACTTTTTTCAGAACAGGATCCTAGCAGCGTCCCTTTATCTCCAGTGTCCTACTAAACACGCAGCATGAAAGGGAAATATGCTAGCCACTGAGAAGAGTTTTCTAACTTGCTTCCTTGTCCTTTCTTGCTGATTGGAGCCAATCAGAGTGAAAGGAGGTGAGTCAGCCACCGAGAAGACTCTTTTCAGTAGTGAACACTCTCCCCTTTCATGCTGTTTGGCTCCTAGGGACATCTATTGTTGTGGGGAAAGGCATTAACAAGGATCTCATTCTCAGCTCAGCAGCAAAAGAAAAAAAAGGGGGAGAATGTGTGTCTGTGACTATCATGAAGGGACCCTACACTTCAGAATTTACCACTGCATTGCTGAGTACAAAGGCTTATATCCAATGTAAGCAACTCATTCCGTTAGCACAAGGGCAGCGGTGGATAGGATCCATTGGGACTAGTGGGACAGGAAGAAAGGAGCTCAACGGTAGGTGGATCCAGAACCAATGAGAGGCAGAGCTAACTTATTCCAGTTTTGTCCAATTGAGTTGTACGTAAGAAAGCGGGTGGGTTTGGATGTATCAAGACTCGGGTTGGTGGGGCAGTGCCCCATTTGCCTTCATAGACCACCCTCCACTGTGTAAAGATTTATGCTTGCACAATGGAACTTTCCCCCTTCCTCTGTGCACCTCCTAAATCTGTTCTGGGAGTTCTTCCAACACTCTGGAGCAGATTTGCAGAGGGTTGCAGGGCATGTGCAGAGGGAGGAGAAAGTTCTATGATGCAAGCATATATCCTTCCGCTAAAAGAACAAGTGCATTGGAGACAGCCCACAAAAATCTTTAGGTTAAAAATCCAAAGAGGGAGATCTCCAGAAACAGTTGTCCATGCACTGGTAATCTCCAGGCCCGATTATTGTAAAGCGCTGTATGTCGGGCTGCCCTTGAGGTTGGTCTGGAAGCTGCAGCTGGTGCAAAATATGGCAGTGCGAGTCGTGACTGCTCACTGGGGCAGGGTTTCGCCAACATGTTACCCTGTGGCTGAAAGAATTACACTGGCTGCCCATTAGCTATCGGGCCAAGTTCAAGGTTCTAGTTTTGCGGTACAAAGCCTTATACAGCTTGAGACCAGCATACCTGAACAAACATCTCACCTCTTATATACCCAGTATATACACCCTTATATAAATGCCCTATAAATCCCCCTCAGTACATATGCATTGGGCCTAAATCAGGAATATCACACATTACCCTTGGATGTGGTGTTGGGGGAGAACTGCGAAAAAGACAAATAATTGGGTGATAGAACAAATTAAACCAGAACTGTCACTAGAAGCTAAAATGATGAAACTGAGGTTATCATACTTTGGACACATAATGAAAAGACACAAATCACTAGAAAAGACAATAATGCTGCGGAAAACAGAAGGGAGTAGAAAAAGAGGAAGGCCAAACAAGAGATGGATTGATTCCATACAGGAAGCCACAGACCTGAACTTACAAAGTCTGAACAAGGTGGTTCATGACAGATGCTCTTAGAGGTCACTGATTCATAGGGTCACCATAAATCATAATCAACCTGAAGGCACCTAACAACAACAACCCTTCATGCTGCTGCTTCATTCTGAGAGCCAGTGTAGTGTAAGGCTAGAATTAGGAAGACCCAGGTTCAAATCTTCAGTCAGCCATGAAGCCCACTGGGTGACCTTCTGTCAGTCACCATCTCTCAGCCTAAGGGGGAGAAATGGAAATGGAAAATCATGCCTGGTTCCCCAAACTCTTTGAGGAGGGACAGATTAAAAATCAAATACATAAATGCTGCCACTCCCCCTCAGGCTTGGACAAAAACATGCCAGTAGCCTTTGTAAATCTCCAAATCAGGGACGCAAATACATAAATCATCCACTCAGGCACCCCAATTGCCCATTTCACACCATTCCTGCCTCACCTTTAGATGGAAGAGGTTCCTCCCTGGAGGTAACCAAAGTGAAACGGGTCTTCTTAGGATGACCTCTTTCTAGGAATGTGAGGCTGGAAAATCAGCCTGGAGGAAAGTCTTGAATTGCCCCAGGACCTTGGAATCTCAAGCACCTTGCCATGAAGAGCAATTTGTCCTCTCAGTAGTTGTACTTCGCACCTTGGAGCCCTGGAGGCAAGAATGTCCAGCCATTTAGAACTATCACCCTGGAATTTGAAGCAGTTGGAAAAACAGTTTAAACCATTAGTGACTTAATTTAGCTCAAGTGCTGATAAAAGTGATTGGATCTAACTCAGCAGTATCTAAAAGAATTATGCTAGCAGAATTTCCATAGGCATCTGGCTGGCCACTCGGAGGACAGGATACTGGGCTAGATGGGCCTTTGGCCTAATCCAACAGGCTTTGCAAAAGTTCTCATGTCATGTCCCATGGGTGTTCTTATGTAGGAACTTGCCTTTGCACTGGCAGCACCAAAACAATAATAATATCATCATTTTTGACCTATAAAGCCTTATGCGGCTTGGGACCACAATACCTGTTGGAACGCCTCTCCTGATATGAACCCACCCGTACACTACGTTCAAGATCAAAGGCCCTCCTCTGGGTGCCTACTCCGAGGGAAGCTGGATGGATGGCAACAAGGGAGAGGGCCTTCTCAGTGGTGGCCCCCAAATTATGGAATGATTTCTCTGACGAGGTGCACCTGGCGCCAACACTGTTATCTTTTCAGCCCCAGGACAAGACTTTCCTCTTCTCCCAGGCATTTTAGCATGTGTTTTAAATTGTTTTAAATTTTTAAATTGTGTTTTAAATTGTTTTTAGAAGACGTGTTTTTAAATTTGTATATTTGTTTTAATGTTTTTAGTTCCTGTAAACCACCCAGAGAGCTTCGGCTATGGGGCGGTATATAAGTACAATAAATAAATAAATAAATCATAATCAAGAAGAACAGGGCAAAATTGTTTCAGCGAGTCAAAGATCTCTGGATTAGGGTTGCCAGGTTCAGGGCCTGAGACTGATCCTGTATCTTTAGGAGAAGAGAAAGTCAGCCAAGTGCAGGTGTTCTTGCAACCCTGTAATGGGAAAAACCACAAAGTGGAATTCTCCCTTCCCCCTGCATGACTTTTAAAGATACAAAAGACTTCTTGGTTGCCAGGCCTGGCCTCCAAGAGGTCTTCTGTATCTTTAAAAGTTGTGCAGGGGGACAGGAGAATTCCACCTTGTGGCTTTTCCCATTACAGAGTTGCAAGAACACCTGCACTTGGCTGCCTTTCTCTTCTCCTAAAGATACAGGATCAGTCTCAGGCCCTGAACCTGGCAACCCTACTCTGGATAGGTGCCAGAGCTGGACAAGCGAAGGTCACAGGAAGGGTCTTGTTGGGAAATCAGAGGAATGAGGAGAACATAAGACACCCCCCCTGCAGGATCAGGCCAGTGGCCCATCTAGTCCAGCATCCTGTTCTCACAGTGGCCAACCAGATGCCCATGGGAAGCCCACAAGCAAGACCTGAGCACAAGAGCACTCTCCCACTTGGGATTCCCAGTAGCTGGTATTTAGAGGCACACCTCCTCTGACAGTGGAGATGGAACACAGCCACCATGGCTAGTAGCTGTTGACAGCCTTATCCTCCATGAACTGCATGAAAGAGCAGCTTCAGTGAAAGAGCACACACCTTGCATCCAAAAGGTCCTAGGTTCAGTCCCTGACATCTCTAGGTAGGGCTGGGAAAGACCCCTGCCTGAAATCCTGGAGAACAACAACCAATCATTGTAGACAATTGTGCGCTCAATGGACCAGCGGTTGACTTGATGTAAGAAAACAATCTCTGTGAAAAAAGCTTATTTAAAAATGAGGACAACAAACCACTGATAATAATAACTCCAGCAGTTATTTTACAAGCCCTTCAGAGGGTATCTTTTAATCTCTGGAGAATGGCACTATGATTATGCAAGCCTTTTCTTTGGAGCTAGCATGTTGCAGCCTCCACTTGCAAACAGAGAAGGAGCCAAGGGAAGTGGTAAATACTTAAGATTCAATTCATGATGCAGAAATCTATAGAACTTAACCGCTGCACTTGCTAGGAATACTCTCTTCCAAAAGAATGAAAGGGTTGAATGAACCGTGTGGCCAATTAAATGGTCATTGGATGGTGAAAAGGCTGGCCTCCTGGAATTTTGCAGTCGTTCGCTGATTCCACGAATGCAGCACAAATCCTGTGACAAGTTTCCCAGCTATATTTGATCACAGTTGTAGGGGTAGAAACCTAACAAACAAACTGGACCCCTTGAGTCATATTTTGCTCAGGACACCAGAACGTTGTTTAACTCTCCCACTGAAATGAAGTGCTTGGAGTTGGCCCTGAATCTGCAAAACAATGGACTCTGACTTCTTTTTAAATTTGCCTTCTGGTTTCCAAGCGATGGACACATTGGTATGTTTTCAGCCTATCTTTGGCTATCGTGGGGACTAGGAACTTAGTTTGTTTGAGGGGACAGTGTGCAACATATTTTAATTTTAAATAAATAAATGCTGACTGTTCTGACACATGTTACTAATCCACAAACTTTTTCAGCCACTGGGAAGAAGGCAGAAAGAAAAGTTAACACTGGCAATTCTCTAACACTGCTTGAACATTTCTCTGGAAGTGAGAGAAATAAAATGATTTTTTTAAAAAATTCAGAGAAGAAAACCAGAATATCCTGGTGGACCACAGGTTCATTCAGTTCCCAGGACAATCATGTCTATGCTTGCATATTTATTCATTTATCAAGATCTATATACTGCTTGATTGCAGAAAACTTCTAAGTGGTTTACAAGAAACATCAAAGATCAGTAAAAACAGGTAAAAACAAGTAATTGAAAATATTGTTAAAACAATTAAAACACATCAACATCTATGTGTCTGCATAGGCTTGCCTAAACAAAAATGTTTTAAGCAGGTATCAGAAAGAGTACAGAGAAGGTGCCTGCCTGATGTCAATAGGCAGGGAGTTCCAAAGTATCAGTGCTGCCACACTTAAAAGAACAATTTCTTGCAAGTGCGTAACAAATATTATGTGGCACCTGTAACAGTGCCAGTTCCACAGATTGAAGCACTGGAGGTGGTCCATATGGAGTAAGGCAGTCCCACAAGTAAACTGGTCCCAGGTTGTTAAGGGCTTCATATACCAATAGTAACACCTTGAACTTGGCCCGCCTACAAATCGGCAATGCAAGAGATGATACACAGCAAGGACAGCGAACCTCAGGCTGAGGGGCCAAATGCAACTCTGCAGGCCTCTTCCCAAGCAATGCTCCCACCCTAGGGCACACCCCCTTCTCCCCAGACTCCACCCTTCACTGGTCCTGCTCCATGACCTCCTTGAGTGCTTTTGTCTAGCTGGTAGTGTCCTTGTAATGTGCTTAGATGGGGAGAGGGGTATGTAGGGACTAGGGTTGCCAAGTTCAAGGCCTGAAATTGGTCTTGTATCTTTAGTAGAAGAGAAAGTCAACCTGGCAACCTGGCCCAGCAACCAAGAGGTCTTCTGTATCTTTAAAAGTCGTGCAGGGGGAAGGGAGAATTCCACCTTGTGGTTTTTCCCATTACAGCGTTGCAAGAACACCTGCACTTGGCTGACTTTCTCTTCTCCTAAAGATACAGGATCAGTCTCAGGCCTTGAACCTGGCAACCCTAGTAGGAACCACTGCCTTTTGTATGGCTGGAAGGTGGCCTACTCTGTAAAAGTAAGGGACACATCTATGCTCCTTCTATCTGCATGGAATCATAGAATCAGAGAGTTGGAAGGGGCCTATAAGGCCATCGAGTCCACCCCTGGAAGGTTGCCCACTAGGCAGTTCTGCCTGATTCAGGCTGAAAAAGGTTCCTCAGTACTGGTGTAGAACAATACTGTGCCACAGGATGGGGCACTTCCAAATTAAAGAGGTAATGGGTTGTCTCTAACTTATTTCTTACTTAGAGTAGACCCACTGAAGTTAATGGACTGAGGTGAACCACATCTGTTAATTTCAATGGACTTTCTCTAACACTGGATGCAAGCCAATGTTTGCACAGCACTTTGCCCCCTACCTACATCAGCTCATCTTTGGATCAAATCCAACACATAGGGTCAGCAATTATTGTTTTAAATCTATGACTGGATTTTTATTTATTTATTAGGCGGGGTGGGAGTATGTTTTCAGCCGTTTGAAATGAAACGACATGTGCCGCATCAGAGCAGGTTTGGATTTAACACAGAGCCTCTCTGATTTTAGGCGAATCAGAAGGACCTTGCAGAATCAATGGCACATTCAGAAGACACACACATAACCCCACCCTCCCGGAGTCCCACAGGTAAATGTATCAAATTTGCTGATGCAAGGTGTCAGGATAGCCACAAGCTTAGATACTTTTCAGTGGAGGTTCAGGACATTTCTTGGAAGAGAAAGGTCTGCTGGTGGATATTCACAGTGATGATCCAAATGGAACCTCCCTGTCAAGGGGCAGTCTATCACTGTGGACAAACAAGAGGAGAGGACTGTTGCTGTCACACTCTGCTTTTTTTTTGGGGGGGGGAGGTCCCTGGAAGGATCTGGTTGGCCACTCTTACAAACAAGATGCTGGCTGTGTGGACCCTCAGTCTGATCCAACAGAGCTTTATGACCTAAATCTATTATGCTGTCTTCTCCACTCTCTCTTTCTCTCCCCTGGTTATTTTGGGTGGAAATACCATCCAATGGCTATTCTTCTTGCTCACTGCTTGCTGCTCACAACAGAGTCCCCCCTCCCCTGTGTGCTGGTACTTCAAATAACGGATTTGCTCAAGGATTTGTGGAGCTGCCTCTATTGAAGAAGAAAAAAAGAGAGCCTCAAATGTATGGTACATTGGCCGGGTGTGTGCGATCTTTTTGTTCCTTTTTCCAGCTTTCTATGCCCTTGGCAGCAAAGCGCAAACGTTTCAAGGTGATAAACTCCTTTTAAACACCATTATTACAGGCTCTGTCTCTGTGATTCCTGCTCTGGCTTTCCCCTCAGTGAGCAGACAGTTTGGGAACTTGTTGCTGTCACTGCTCTTCTTCCCACCCCAAGCTCTTTTCAAAGGCTGTGGGTTGCATTTTCCGTGCTATATGGAAACATTTTAAACATCATGGCAGATTTTTGTAGGCCTTCCTAGGACCATTTTGTCCCTTCACAGGCAGGAATCGGGGGGGTGGGGGTGGGGAGAGGAGGGATTGCAACAGCACTCTTGAACATGGGCAAAGTACTTTTCTTGATTGTTTGCTAACCAGACCTAACCTCTCAAAAGAGGCTACAAGGGCAAAAGCTGTTAGCTTCTAGGCAGCACCTGCCTTTTCCTATCTAGTGAATTTAATTATCCAAGTGCGGGTCTTTATGTAGACAAAACAGCATCATCCATGCACAAGAGGCTTGTAGAATTGCAGCAGCAGCAACAGCACCACACTCAATGAGCACTCAGCACAGCCAGTGTCGACACACAGTGGAAGCTGATTCATTTGGGCAAATGGGACACAGCCCTACCAAGCTGGTCTCAGCCAGCCTCTACCTGGCTGCCTTCTTCCTTACATCCAATCCAAGGTGTGGCAGCATGGGCCTCCAGCTTCCCCCTGCTAAGCCTCAGTGTGGCCCCTTACAGAACAGGGAGAAGGAAGATGGGGACAAAATTAAAATGAGCTGGCTCCGCCTGTCATTGGCTCTGGCACCACCTACTGCTGGCCTCCCTGCCTGCTGCGCTAACAGTTCCAATGGGCACCTAGCACCCCTGCCCTTGATCCGCTGGGAAACGGAGCCCATGATTGTGGCTCAAGCTTACCGTTTTGAGTAACAAGACTCCATGGAGGCTGGTCCATTTAGCCAAATGGGGCTCTGCCACACTGACTTCAATCTGCCCCCAGCCTGCTCCCACCTGCCTCCTTCTTACAACCTGTCCAGGGGTGGCCCTGGCTATCAGCTTCCTCCTCCTCCAGCTCAGCAAATGCCCTTGCAGAACTCAGCAGGGAAGATGATGGGGGACAAAAGTAGAATGAGTTGGCTCTGCCTGTCACTGACTCTGGCTCCACTTACTGTTGGTTTCTGTACCTTCTGCCCCACCAGTCATCCCCCAGCAAGGGTGAGGTGTCTGGAGCGCTTCCTTGTCTGATGTCCTTGGATGAGTTTCAGTTGTTACGCCCTGAGGACATGGAGAAGATACTTAGTCGGGTTCATGCAACCCTTGGCCTTCATGGTTGATAAAATCTGGCAGGGAGAGGACAGCTAGATGGGCCAGGGAGATAATTAATACTTCTCTCCAAGAAGGAGTGGTACCAGGCTGCCTGAAGGAGACAGTAGTAAGACCACTCCTGAAGAAGCCTTCCCTGGACCAGGAAGATCCTAATAATTTTAGACCAGTGGCAAATGTCCCCTTTCTGGGCAAGATTCTTGACAGGGTGGTTGCCAACCAGATCCAGGCACTCTTGGAGGAGACAGATTTGCTAGATCCATTTTCAGGCCTGGGTTTGGTAAGGATTGGTTGCCCTGTACAAAGACCTGGGTTGGGAGAAAGATAAGGAGAGTGTGATTCTGTTGATCCTGCTTGATCTTTCAGCGGGTTTCAATACCATCTACCAATGTATCCTTCCAGAGTGATTGTCTGAGTTGGGTGTTGGAGGCACCGCATTGCAGTGATTCCATTATTACTTGGGTGGCCAGCTCCAGAAGGTGGCTCTTGGGGAGCATTGCTCGGATCTATGGGTTCTCCAGGATGGGGTTCCCACAACGGTCAGTTCTATCCCCCATGTTATTTATCCTCTACATGAAACTATTGAGTCAGGTCATATGGAGTTTTAGAGTGCATTGTCATCAGTTTGCTAATGACACATTTCTCCTTCTCATCTTCTGCAGATGAGGCTATAGATGCGCTTGAATCAGTGCTTGGTTGTGATAATGGACTGGATGAGGGCAATAAACAGAAGCTTAATCCAGACAAGACTGAGATGCTGCTAGTGGGTGGTTCCTCTGAGTGGTGTGCAGCCTGCTCTAGGTGGGGTCACACTCCCTTTGAAGGAGCCAGTTCATAGTTTGGGGGTTTGTCTTGGATCCATTGCTGTTGCTTGAAGCCCAGATGGCCTCAGTGGCACGGAGTGCCTTCCATCAGGCTGGTGGCTCAACTGTGACCCTATTTGGACAGGTATAACCGGGCTACAGTAATCTATGCTCTGAAAATGTAAAAGGTTGGACTATTGCAATGCACTTTACGTGGGGCTGCCTGTGAAAATGGTTCAAAAGCTTCAGGTAGTGCAGAATGTGGCTGCCTGGTTGTTGATGGGTTCAAGACGAATTGATTATATAACACCAATCCTGTTCCAGTTACACTGGGTGCCTGAGCACTTCCAAGCCCAAGTCAAAGTGCTGATTTTGATCTATAGAGCTCTTTACAGCTCACAACCCCAATATCTTCTGGAATGCCTCTCCTGATATGAACCTACCCAGACCCTAAGACCCTTCTGGGGCTCTTTTCAAGGTCCTCCCCATTGAGAGATGCTCAGAGGGTGGTGACAAGGGAGAGGGCCTTTCCAGTTGTGGCTCCTCATTTGTGGGATATACTCCCAAGTAAGGTCCACCTGGCTGCTTCATTGAAATCTTTCCAGTGCCAGGCAAAGACTTACCTTTCCCCCCCAGACATTTGACAGACTGAGATGATGTTGTTTGTTATTAGTATGCTGCCAAAATTTCCTGTGGCTATATGGGGGTGCTTGTTGTTTTATTGTTTTGTTTTTATTAGTATAATATATTTGTTTTTGTTTTTAAAAGTGTTGTAAGTTGCTTGGAGACCTTCATGTAACAAAATCTAAATCTAAATAACAACAATAATAATATCAGTTCCAATGGGCTCCTTCCAATATTTGGTCCCCAAAGTTGTTATGAACTTTAAAGATAAGCGCCAGCACCTTAATTTGGGGTTGGGAGAGCGTAGGCAGCCAACATAGAGATTTAAAAACAGGTTTAAAATGAATGATGCTGGCCATTCCTGACAAAATGGTAACAGCCAAATTCTGCACTAACTGAAACTGTGGGGCCGCCTTGAAGGGCAGCCCCACATAAAGCACATTAATGGTAATCCAGCCAGGAGGTAATCTCCAACCAGAAAAACTCCAACTTGCAATAAGTTTTGGGAAATAAACAATTATGTCGACCTTAAGAATGCCCTTTTTAAAATCCTGATGTGGTTTTCTTTAAAAAATGGCTTACAGTTTCACACCTAAGGAAAATAATTTTGTTTTCAAAAGTTGTGGAAGAATCAGAAAAATCCACACACTCATGTTACATCTCTGTTTGGGGCTGTGAACACACTACCTTTAAAACACATTTCCATCACAAAAAAAGAGAATCCTGGGAACTGTGGTTTGTTAAGGGTGCTAGGAATTGTAGCACTTTGAGGGGTAAACCACAGTTCCCAGGATTATTTGGTAGGGTGTGTGGGGTGTACACAGCCCCCTCTGACATGACTGATAGAATGGATGGAGAACCTGTGCCCCTCCAGATGTTGTGGGACTCCAGTTCCCATCAACCCTCATCAACATGGTCAATGGTCAAGGATGATGGGAATTGTAGTCCAACATCTGGAGGGCCACAAGTTCTTCATCCCTACCTGGTAGTATGTACTGAATCCTTTAGAATCCCTTACTGATGGATGGTACAATGCTGTTATGGAACTTGGCCATTCACAACAGGGGTCAGTTTGCAAAGGGAAATACAGCGTCAGACGCATCCAGCAATTGGAAAATCAAGTGGCCTCTGAGCATGCAGAATATGGCCATCTCTGCTGTAAAATAATAAAAAGGACATTTGCCAGCCTTTCCACATTTGCAAGTGATGCTCTTTTCTGCTCCGTACATACGCAAGAGAATATGCAGAACTGAGACCCCAAACTGTGAGCAGTGATTTCTGAAAGGGATGCTCCCATACAGGCTCAAATGGGAGCAACCAGGAGGTATGGTACAATCACAGAGCAAAGGAACTATTTTCCTGGGGCTTTGAAAGAGAGTATGCTAAGCAGCTCAAGGAAACAAATGAAGATACTCAGGGAAGGCAAAAGCCTCTGAACTCCAAATGAGAAGGCACTCAAAAACTTTTTCAACGTTGCTTATTCTGAGTTTTAGGAATACAAGGATTAGCTTGGCAAAGCAGGCTATGGTTCCTCTAGTGCAGGAATGGGCAACCTCTGGCCGTCCAGATGTTGTTTGACTACAATTCCCATCAGTGCCATCCAGAATGGCCAATGGTCATTGATGCTGGGAGTTGTACTCCAGCAACATCTGGAGGGCCAAAAGTTCCCCACACCTGCAGTAGTTGCCTGCTTTTAACAACCCCTTCCAAGCCAGTGTGGTGTAGTGGTTAAGGTGCTTGACTATGACCTGGGAGACCAGAGTTCGAATCCACACACAGCCATGAAGTTCACTGGGTGACCTTGGGCCAGTCACTGCCTCTCAGCCGCAGAGGGAGGCAATGGTAAACCCCCTCTGAATACTGCTTACCATGAAAACCCTATTCGTAGGGTCGCCATAAGTCGGAATCGACTTGAAGGCAGTCCAGTTCCAGTTCCTTCTAGACCAGGGGTGGGGAACCTGCAGTGCTCCAGATGTTGTTAGACTCCAGAGTTCCCTGGGAAGAGGGATTGGTTGTTGAATCACTATGTAGCTCTATGTAGAACTGTAGCTCTGTGAGGAGAATTCATGGTCTCCTAACAATTCTGACCACCCTAAACCAACTACAGTGCCCAGGATTCTTGGGGGGAAGCCATGATTGTTAAAGTGGCATCATATCCCTTTAAATGTGTAGTGCAGTGGGTGCCCTTACTCTCTTCGATATAATGGCAGGCACTTCAGGATTCTAAAATTGTTATCATGCCCCACTCAAGTCTTCTATACTCCAGGCCAAAAATATCCATTTCCTTCGCCCTTTCCTCAGAGGACTTTGTCTCCATTTCACTGACCATATTCATTGCTACCCCCCACCTTCCTAAGGTGTGGTACTCAGAAGAAGAGACCAGGTTGGCTCTCCTAACGTATCCATCCATGTAACCTCAACCTCAGTTGCCAGCATGCCCTGCCCCATTGGCACTGTCCCAGTGAGCAGCAGCAATTCTGCTTTCAGGAGAACAGCAACAGGGGACTGTTTTAAAAACCCACTTATCTACCTTGGGCTGATCTCTCATGTAGATCTGATAAGATTTTGACTCAGTGCCAATTCACACATGCATCACATCACTTGACCATTCAATATTCAACTCAATATTATTTCAACATTCAACATTATTACTCTTACTCTTATTGTTTGCAAATTTAACAATGATGCTAGTAAAAAAAAGAAAGAAAAAAATATATTAGAGGTACAAAAACAGAGAAAAAGAAATAATATATGAATGATATTGCTGCTACTGCTAAACCTTCAGTTTACTAGAAGATCTGCACTGGTTACCAGTTGTTTACCGGGCCCAATTCAAGGTGTTGGTATTAACCTTTAAAGCCCTACACGGTTTCGGTCCAGTTTATCTAAAGGAGCGCCTCCAGCATCATCAAATATGCCGCCTGACGAGATCAGCCTTACAAGACCTTCTCTCGGTCCCGCCAGTTAAAACAGCTCGGCTGGTGCGGACCAGAGAGAGGGCCTTCTCGGTCGTGGCCCCCGCCCTCTGGAATTCTCTGCCCTATGACATCCGCCATGCCTCCTCCCCGGCAGGTTTCCGCCAAGAATTGAAAACCTGGCTGTTTTGGCGGGCCTATGGGACTTTTGGGTAATCTCGTTTTATTCTGTAAAGATGTGGGTGGGTTTTGATTATGTAGAGTTGCTGTTCATTTGTATTTATATGTTATTTTATTCTTTTGTACGTCATTCATACGGCCAGATAGGCGACTTAGAAATAAAATTTATTATTATATTATTATTTACATTATGAATACAGTACCCGTCTGTCCATGCATCTTAGAATTAACCATATAGGCTAATATAAGCCCTCCAGGTGTCCAAACAGATATCCACTCAAGATTGATGTTTATAATGAAATATGTTCACCTGTCACCAGGGCAGTGAGGTCTTCAGCCCATTGCATAATAGACAGTGGGTGTTTAAATTTCCAAGCTCTAAGTATAAGTCTCTTGGCTACCATAAGGGCTTGCAAGATCCACTTTTGTTGTCTTGTTAACACCATACTGTTGTTGTTGTTATGTGCCTTCAAGTCGATTTCAACTTATCGCGACCCTATGAATCAGAGACCTCCAATAGCATCTGTTATAAACCACCCTGTTCAGATCTTGTAAGTTCAGGTCTGTGGCTTCCTTTATGGAATCTATCCATCTTTTGTTTGGCCTTCCTCTTTTTCTACTCCCTGCTGTTTTTCCCAGCATTATTGTCTTTTCTAGTGAATCCTGTCTTTTCATTATGTGTCCAAAGTATGATAACCTCAGTTTCATCATTTTAGCTTCTAGTGACAGTTCTGGTTTAATTTGTTCTATCACCCAATTATTTGTCTTGGTATGCGCAAAGCTCTCCTCCAACATCACATTTCAAATGAATTGATTTTTCTCTTATCCACTTTTTTCACTGTCCAACTTTCACATCCATACATAGAGATTGGGAATACCGTGATCTGAATGATCCTGACTTTAGTGTTCGGTGATACATCTTTGCATTTGAGGGCCTTTTCTAGTTCTCTCATAGCTGCCCTCCCCACTCCAAGCCTTCTTCTAATATCTTGACTATTGTCTCCATTTTGGTTAAGGACCATGCCAAAGTATTGATAATCCTTGACAAGTTCAACGTCCTTATTGTCAACTTTAATTTTACATAAATCTTCTGTTGTCATTACTTTAGTCTTCTTGACATTCAGCTGTAGTCCTGCTTTTGTGCTTTCCTCTTTTAACTTTCAACAGCATTCGTTTCAAATAATTACTGGTTTCTGCTAGTAGTATGGTATTGTCTGCATATCTTTAATTATTGATATTTCTCCCTCCAATTTTCACACCTCCTTCATCTTGATCCAGTCCTGCTTTCTGTATGATTTGTGTATAGATTAAACAAATAGGGTGATAAAATACACCCCTGTCTCACACCCTTTCCGATGAGGAACCAATCGGTTTCTCCATATTCTGTCCTTACAGTAGCCTCTTGTCCAGAGTATAGGTTGCTCATCAGGACAATCAGATGCTGTGCCACCCCCATTTCTTTTCAAGCATTCCATAGTTTTTCATGATCTACACAATCAAAGGCTTCGCTATAATATATAAAGCACAGGATGATTTTCATACTACAGGAATATAATTTGAAAGTGCATAAACATCTGCTTATATCAATAATTTCACCAGTACTGTACATAATTAATAGGGATAACAAATTCATACCAGAAAGAGTATACCACTGGATAAGTGCACATCACTTGCTTGTTCAGTGCTTGATGATGTTCAGAGCTTCAGAGTTTGTCCTGCTTGTGAACTTCCCCCACAGTGGCCAGACAGGGAGGGCTGGACTAGATGGGCCTTTGGTTTGATTCAGCATGTCTCCTCTGTGATGTTGCTACTCCTGTCCCTCCTTAGCAGGAGTGGGGGAAGCCTGTGTTATCAAATGCCATCAAAGATCTTGCAAGGATCATAATATACTCTCCACAAATACAACACTGATATTTCTTATCCTCTCACAATACCTTCTTTAAACTAATCAGCAAGTCTAATGATGTCTTGGCTCAGATGAGTAATGGTGAAGGAATGCATTCCCATCTGGGGAGTCTATTGAAGAACTTGGAGGGAGAGTGAATTGTATGCAGCTTGCTGGCATCATCAGGGTGCTATCACTAAAACCGACATAATATATGTATTGCTTAAACTTCAGGCATTTTAACCTTTTCCCTCCCCAAGCATCTGTCCCTAGAGAAACAGGACAGAAGGAAGATACAAAGGCCTGGCTCTCACATAATGCTAGCCAGCCTTTCCCAACCTTTGGGTCCCTAGATGTTGCTGGGATATAGTTTCCATCATTCCTGACCTTCGGCCATGCTGGCTAGACCTGATGGGAGATGGAGTCCAAAAACATCTGTGCAGTTTGGGAACAGAATACCTGAAAGATCGCCTCACCCCTTATATACTCAATAGATCACTGAGCTCTGCAGGTGAGGGCCTCCTGCAGATACCATCTTATCAGGAGGTCCATTCCGCACAACATAGGAAGCAGACCTTTAGTGTAATGGCACCGACCCTTTAGAATTCCCTCCCCTTAATATTAGACAGGCGCTATCTCTGTTATCTTTTCGGCACCTACTGAAGACCTTCATCTTCCAACAAGCCTTTTCAGTAGAGACCTTATCCCCGTCTGCATCTGTGTTGGAACTGCGTTTTAAGATTTTTTAAAGCTTTTCTTTCTTTTTTAAAAGATGTATTTAAAGATGTTTTGTTTTAATATATTTTAAAGCCCGTTTTTATGATGTTTTAGAGTGTTTTTAGTGTTCTTGTTTGCCGCCCTGGGCTCCTACTGGGAGGAAGGGCAGGATATAAATAAATAAATAAATAAAATCTGGGGATCCAAAGATTGGGAAACACTGCCCTAAACCATGGCTAACATAAACTATAGCTATTATACCATCATTAAAGCTGCAGGTCAGATGTTGCTGAACTCCCAGGATGCTTTGGGAAAACTATGACCCTTTAAAGTGGTATAGTAGTGCTTTCAATATGTCGTGCAGATACGGCCTTCTTCTCTGTGGCTCCAGGTTGAACCGACTTAAGTTACAGGTGGGTAAATTTCAGCTGAACATTAGGAGAAACATCTCAGCAGTAAGAGGAGCTCAACAATTGAGCCAACTACCTAGAGGTGTGGTGGGCTCTCACTCGCTAGCGGTCTTCATGCAGAGACTGGGCGGTCCTCAGTCGACAGTGTAGCAGCTCTGAGTTTCCTGCATCTGATATAGACTTGCCCTTGCATTAAGAACTATGAGAGAGGCCTTCCTAGCAGTGGTGATGGGTGCCCATTGGGTCTGGCGGGGCAGAAAGCAGGGAGACCTGCAGTAGGTGGAGCCAGAGCCAATGACAAGTGGAGCCACCAGCTGATTGGTTGTAATTCAGCATGCAGACAGGTGGGGGCTGGCTGAGAGCAAACTGTTGGTGGGGCTGTGCCCCATCTACCCCAATGAACCAGCCTCCACTGTTTCCTGGCTGTGCCGGAGCCATCTGAGATGTGACAAATGCCAACCTAAGGGACGGCCTTCTTGGTGATGGCCCCCCAGTGATGGAATTTCCTCTCCTCTGTGAGATAGCTGGCAACTGTCTCTTAGGAGATTTATGTACCCACAGCCAAAGGCTCACCTTTTCACTCAGGCATTTGCTGGATCTTATTATGCAAGTGTGCCTGTCTGTTGTACTTCTGTTTCTCCCCCACAGCTATTAAGTGCAATAGGATACTTTGATATACATGATGCATTTATTTATTTATTGCAGATGTTGCACTATCAACTTCTTATGTAACCTACCTGAGATTGCTGTCGCAATGAAGAGTGGGGAACAAATATTTCAAATAAATAAATAAAGTTGAGCAGGGAATTGGGCTGTGGCTTTCAGGGGGTGAGCGGTGGAGGGAACATCAGTCCCAGGGGCCAAATTCAGCCCTCCAGGCCTCTCCAACCAGCCCTCAGGACTCTCTCCAGGCTGCACCCCTCGCAGGTCCTACTTCCTATGCTCCTTGATTGCTTTTACCTATCCAAAATATGTCCTTGAACTATGATGATGATGATGCTTGCTTGCCTGAATGGAGAGAGTTGGGTAGAAGCCTCTGGATTTTGTATGGCTTGGATGCAGGCTACTGTACAAAGCCTGTTGTTCTGTTCACCTTTTGCCTCTGATATGTGGCCCCCAGAAGGTTGCCCATGAAGGAATGAGGACCTCAGTCTGGAAGTCACCCACCCCAACCCTAAAAAACCCTCTCCTCTCTTATTTCTTCCTTGCTTGCCTTGTGGGTTTTGGGGAGGTGTCTGGTTGGCCATTGTGGGAAGCTGTCTGTGGTCTGCTCCAGCAGGTCATTTCTTGTTCTGCTATCCCAGGAACTTGCAACCCTCCAAATGCTGCTGGACTCGGACTCCCACCATCCCTGACCATTGTCCGTGCTCGCTGAGGCTGATGGGAGTTGGAGAGGAGCAGGCTGGGGGAAGGCTGATTGAAGGCTGTACTGTTAGCTACATTCCACAAGTGAGGATCAATGGCAAAGAGGGCTTTTGAGGTGCAATTGTGGACATCCAAAGAAGCTGAACGTTGGAAGATAGGACAGACAAAAGAAAGTACTTCTTCACAGCACACAGTTAAACTATGGAACTGGCTCCCACAAGAGGTAGAGCTGGCCACCAACTTGAATGGCTTTAAAAGAGGATTGGACAAATGCATGGGGTAAAAGGATATCAGTGGCTACTAGCCATAATGGCTAGGCTCTGCCTCCTTAGAGGCAGCGTGCTTCTGAATATACACACACCATCAATATACACTTTTTCATGCTTTTTTTCATTCTTCAAAATTAGACTGGCATTCCTCACTTCTTGAAAGCAAGTGTTTTCAGAACCTTTTTTTTTAAAAAAAGAGGAAAATTATTTTATTTAATTAATTTTGAATTATTAATTCATCTCTCTACTCTCCCGAAATAAGGACCAGCATCCTATTCTAATGCAAGTTCCAGTGACAATTCCCACTGGAGCAATAATCCCCTTTCACTTTCACACTTACTTCTGATCATACAAGCACAGGATTGCACTCTGTGGCTACACTTATTTGGGCATATGCCCCGTTGAATGCAGTGGGGCTTAGCGCTATAGATGCTTACTCAGAAGCGAGTCAGTTGTAGTCAACTTCTTTCTAAACAGGACCCAGGCTGTTTCAGGTTGTCAGATCATTTTCAAAAAAGTAAAATGGCATCCTTCCCTGTGGGGCTAAAAATATAATATCAAAATGATTGCATGATATGCTGCTCTTAAGTGGTACCCCAACCTCTATCTGAGCTTGCTTGTCTTATCTTACTAGAAGGATGGTTTCAGGGGACTGTTCCACCGGATTTTGGCTGGGTTGAAGGTCTTGAATTGTAAGCTGATTGGGGCAGAAACCTTGCTCTGCTTAAGCTAATCTTCGAACACCATTTCCATTAGGAATGCTCCATAAATAAAATAATATTCTAGTTTTATGTAGTTATAATCACATAGGAACATTGTGGATGCCCTCTGATGAGTCTGCTAACTTCCTCCCCCCCCAAAAAAAGACCCAGAAAGAAGATTCACGTGCTTCCTTGTAGATTTATTTTCTCTAGCCCTTCTGCATGCAGAAACAGGCCCACTTACCCCCAACCTCTCCGAGGCCCAAAAAGACCCCACGGCATTGAAAGAAAACGCAGATATAGCATAGAGCTTTTAAAACCAAGCTTAACAGGTGTGGCAAAGCTTATTCCCTTCAGCGATTGATTGCAAAGGGCAGGAACAGGTACCAGCCTAGCCGCCTCCCTGCAAAAATGAGGGGCCCTCAGCTCTGCCACCAGGAACGGGGCCCTCCACGTTATTACCCCAAGCGGGCTGGCAGGCTGACCAGGCTTGGGCGAGCAGGGAGGGAGATTTCTCAAGAGCCTCCCTGTCCAAACGCGAATGAGCAGCGCAGGCTCCAGCTGAATTTGCCCGACTCAAAGGTTTAGAAAGGAGGGAATCGAAGGGGGGGGGGCAAGCATTTGCCCCGACATAAGAAAGGAGAAACGGCCGCACACACGTCCACCCTCCCTCCCGTCGAACTAAAGTCAAACTCCCGCGGATGGGCGCAGCGTTTAGAAAGAGGGGAAGGGGGGCAGACTTGTTGCATCTATGAGAATAAGATGGGTTGTATTTATTTTGTTTCTCATTTCGGGGGGGGGGACAGTTGAGAGCAGCGTTTTAAAAATGGAATGAAAAATCCGATCCGTTTTAAGTCTCTAACCATCACCAGGGAAAATGGGGTTTTTGGAGAGGCTCCAAGCGGGCGCGCGACTTTCCTAAAGTTCGTTTCCCTTCGCTCTCCGGATTGAAAGGAAGATGGGGTGGCCCCCCTCCCGGTATTTTGTCGCTCCCAGGCGCACATTGCTTGCTTTTTTATTGTACTGGGGGGGGAAGCAGCAGGGGAAAAGCGCTGCCGAGGTTTCCCCCTCCCCCTCCGGAAAGGAGTCCCAAATTTTGCAAAGAAGATTCAGCCCAGAGCTTCAGTCCCTCCCGTTTGTACAGCCTTGGACGTTAAGTTCTGTTCAAAATCCAGATGACTAACAGTGCAATCCAGTACACGTCTACTTAGAAGTAAGGTCCATTGGGTTCTATGGGACTTACTCCCAGCTAAGTGTGTACTGGACTGCAGCCTTAGTTTGGGGAAAACTTCTAGGACGGGGCTGCATTAAAAGTGAGAGCGCGGGACCCCACAAGCGAAAAGCAGCGGGGTGAGCCCTGGGAGAGAAATGGCTTGAGTTTTCTTACTTGGAGGGGGTGGTTAAGGGAATTCCTTGCAAGAAAATCGGGGAAGGAAAGACAGAGGAAAAGCAAGAGACCCAAATCCACATCCTCTTCTCCGCCCCCAGCATCCAAGTGTTATGTTCTCCACTAATTGCGGCGGAGGGGGCAGTGTAAGAGAAAAGGCCCCCCACTCCACACACAGGAAATTTGGTCCAAAAATAACGCAGAGTAGTGGGACACCCTGAAGACTTTTATAAAACACATTTATTGCGGGGTAACCCTTTGTGGACTCTTCCGCAGATGCGTGAAGTTGATCCTCCCAAGGGGCAGGTTGATACTGAGGGCGCAGAGAAAACGATGGTTGGACTCAAATAAAATAATAATTAAAAATGAAGCTTGAACGAGACACACAAACGTTGCCACGACTGTCCGGAAGGTTTCTCTTTCCCCCATCCCCAGGAAAAAAAAATCCGATTTGCTCAAAAGTCAGCAGAACGGCCTAGTTAAAAAGGCGCCGTGTGCTCAGTTACTCGAGAGTAAAGCCCCCTGCAGACTCCGTGGGATTTCCCGCTGCGTAAATACGTGTGGATTATCTCCCCTCAAAATCAAATTACTCTGGTTTAAAGAGAGAGGGAAACAGAATTTAGGAAAGGGCATCAAAACACGGAAAATCTTAACGCCATTTTATGGAATTTACTGAAAGGTAAACTTTAAAAAGTAAATGTGATAGCGCCCTGAATATGTGTCGCGTTACAAACTATCAAGAGGGTGAAGAAATTCAACCCAAGCATTTCCTCGCCTGTTTGAAAAGTGAAACTCGGCTTATTGGGGATAGGAGGGAAAGGAGTCCCCTTTGAGCTACCAACCCAGACTCCAAAAGGAGAAACCGAGTTTGTTTTTT
This sequence comes from Rhineura floridana, assembly GCF_030035675.1. Classification (NCBI taxonomy): domain Eukaryota; kingdom Metazoa; phylum Chordata; class Lepidosauria; order Squamata; family Rhineuridae; genus Rhineura; species Rhineura floridana. Next base: position 33,407,440 of record NC_084495.1, on the reverse strand, counting down.
TGTTTTAAAACGCATTTTTGCCCACTGTCTGATTTCGATTGTAAGCTGCTGTGGGCAGAGATCTATTTGTTCCTCTCTCCCATCTGACATTAAATCTACCTGTAGTGCCATTTTGTTCTAAAAAAAATTCTAGCAGGCCAAAGGGAGCCAGGTGCTATTTGAGATGAGATTTAAAAGCACAGGCGCTTTCCAAGGTATTCTTGCATCTAAAAAGAATCGATTCTCACAAGTTTCTTGTTTTTTAACCCAACATATTTAAAAGCTTCGAGAGAAAGTGCGTGGAACACACCCGCACGCAACATTAAACTAATGAAATACGATGATTTGCAAACACAATAAAAGCGGTTCAATTATTTAGAGCTTTCGGGCCTCCTGTCCCCTAATTCATTTTTAATAGAGTCTAATGTGAAGGTTTCTCCAACCGGATTTATACAACTGTAAATATTTCAGAGCAAGAGACCCTGAACAAGCCTCTCTCAAATTACTCCTCGGCTTAAAAAGTGAAGGAAGCGACCGAGGCTAAGAAAAGATTCAGAGGGTGGAGGGTGAATCGGTTGGTGGAGAAAGCAACAAGTTCTTCGAGAGAAAGTTTTTTGGAAGAGAAGGAAAAGAGACCACACCGGAAAATTCGGTTGCCTTTCTCCTACCCAACTGGGCAAAGCCTTTTGGTTTCCTCCTGGGCTCCCCCAAAACTCATTTAACTTTTTAAAAGGCCGCGATCCCCACTGCAGTTCCTTTCAGACCAAAACGAGCCCGATCCTCTTGCCTGTTTCATGCGACACCAAGTCCCACCCAGGTCAATAGGATTTACTCTCAAGGCAGCGCGCCTTCAGGATCTCGGCCTCGGCCTTCAGGTGCGATGGTAGATCCAAAGCCAGTCTCGGCGCGTTGACTCCTGAGCAGACGGGCAAACGGATCGGGCTGTCAAAGGCGGTGTTCTTCCTGCTGTTTACGGCACGTTCCTTTTAAAACCATTCCCTTCCAATGCAGAGCGACTCCGGATTGGGGTCCATCAAAACCCCGGCGATGGGTGGCAATACTTAAAACAGCAAAAAGTCTAAGGAAGGAACGGGAACCCTTCAAGCAAAGAACCAGTGACTCTTCATAGATCTATCACCTTCAGGAGCGAATGCAACCGGCGGAGTACTTTTGCCAAGACGTCTCCTCCCCCCCCTCCCAAAAAAATCAGAGAACTGCAGAGAAAATTTGGGAATTCCATAGGGACCATTTAAAAAAAGAGAAGCTGGATGGAGCCCGATCTCACGTGTGTTTACACGAGTAAAATCTCTCTCCCCCCCTCCCCCTTTTAAAGAGACTTTAGATCTGTTGCAATCTCAGGACAATTTTTGAACTTTTTTTTTTTTTTAAGAGTGGGGAATTTTAAATCGCATTCACATGTAAACCAAATTAAGAATGTTTTAAATATGTATACTTGAATTGCAGACTGGGAGGATGCAATGCTCAAAGCAGGTCTTTAGGAAAACGGTCTTTCTTCTGCAAATCAAAGAGTCGGGCTGGAGGCTCGCACCGAAGCACATCTGGGTTTAGCTTTCCTTCCTCTTCCAACGCGAGAGCAGATCTTAAAACCAGATTAACGACCCCTTAGCAGAGCAACATTAAAAGGCGCTGCATAAAGTTGTCAGCCTCCGTCCATGAGAAGCAGGCATTGCCTCCCCACGGTCTTACTCCTAGGCGGGGAAGGTTACTTTGAAGGCTGAAGGCCCACCAAGTTCGATGGGATTGCTTCCGAGTGTGGGTGCGATCCATAACTCACTTAAAGTGCAAATAAGGCAGTTTAAGAAACAGATTTACAGAGGAATCCTGTGCACGGTTTACTCGTAAATCCGAGTGCAATGAGAGTTTGCTCCTTTTGAGGATTGCAGCCTTTGCCCCCACGCAATTCAGACCCCAGCAAAAACAGCGATCCTGATAGTTATATATCTGCCTGTCCCTCTAGCCTCAAGAAAATTTACTTTTAAGTAGCCCTTCAAGAAACCCCATAAAAAGCTGCTTAAATGTTTCCTGGGCAAAGGCTGCAATCTACTGCACGTTTACTTGAGTAAACATTTTTGAAGAGGCGCAGGGCTCACTGGAGACGGATAGGATCAGATTGAAATCCCCACGGAACCACCGCAGCCCGATCCTAAGCAGGGCTTTCCCGAAGCAAACGCCTCCGTGACTTACTCCGGTGGCCACCCTTTCCGCACTCAGCCAGATTTTACTTCGGAATTAAAACGCGCGCTGTTAACAACCAAGGATCGGGGCTCCTGATCACCATGGATTTCCCACACCCCAATCCCAGCAGCAGCCCACTGAGCCACTTACTCCAGAGTAGGACCAACGAGGCCAAGGCAGTTTTTTCCGTTTCTCCAGAAACCTTTCCACCTCTTTTAACAAGAAACGCCAGACACACATCCGAAGCGCCTGTTATAAAATTTATTGTTCTCTCTTAAAGTTCTTTCTTTGAGGGGAGGAAGGAGAGGGAGGGAGGGGGGGGAGGAAGGAGAGGGAGGGAGGGGGGGAGGAAGGAGAGGGAGGGAGGGAGGGAGGGGGGGAGGGAGGGAGGGAGGGAGGGGGGGAGGGAGGGAGGAGAGACAAGTTCTCTTCAAAGAAACCAGAGGACACGCACACAAAAATAACCTAAATGATCGGTTTCGCGGAGTTGATATGTTCTGTTCCAAACTATTCCACGATCAAATCCACAAATACGAGAGAAAAAATGAGGGGGGGGGAGATTTACAGAAATGTACAAGCGCCACGAAGACGACTAGAAAAGGTCCTCTCCTCTTGCCGTCAGCAGCGGATTCTTTTCCCTCAAAATATTAAAGTCACATTACTCGACCAAAAATGCCTTTTCTCATTTCAAAATTCCCTGTCAGTTGTTTCACACACCCAACTGATAACTTAACATTTTACTGTACTTAACATGTTATGTGTTAATATGTAAAATGTTAAGTGCGTTTTACATATTAACACATAAAATGTTACAAGTTACCTCAAACGCTCCCCAAATCTTCTTTCCATCCACGCCCTCCCTCAAAAGAAGTTTACTCACAAGTAAGCCCATTTGAGTTCCGAAAGGATAACTAAACTTGACTAACTTCAGAGTAAACGGAAGGTTTGAAATCGGATCAGTTAGCCCACGAATGCCTACATAGCGATATATATTTTAAAAAGGGGGTTACATATATTTATATATTTTAAAAAATTAAAAGGCTCCAGACAGGTTTTTAAAGGAGGGAGCGGTAAAGAAACGAAATTATTCTGCCCCGAACAATTAAAGATAAAATGTAAACATTTAAGAAGATGGAGACCAGCTGACCATGTTCTCCTTACCCTCCTCAAATTTATACCACCACCCCCAAAAAACCAAATTGCTGTATATCTGGAGAGGGCTGGAAATTTCGCATCAGTTGAGTTGTGCTCTGTTTCAGACGAACAATTCGCTCCCTCTCTCCTTTACACCTCAAAGAAGAGGGGAAGAGTTCGGGAAAGTTCACTTTACCTTGCTTTCTGGCGCCCATCCCCACACCATAAACGCCCATCCCCAAACCATAAACTTCAATTGCTTGGAAGTTACCAGGGACAGACAGCGGCTAAAATGAGAGTTAAGACTTCTGGTCGGGCCTCCGTCTAGGTTGAGGGATGTGCGTTGGGAAAAGTCCAAAAGGCTGCCCCGGCAGACCGGAATGGGCGACCTCCCGTTCTCCCAAACAGTAGACGGGACGTAGGGTGACAGCATTTTGAGGAAGTGGGAGACCGGAAAGGAGCCACGGCTAAATATGAGTTAGTGGTACGGTGCCGTTGACAGCAGTCCCGGCGCTTTGATAGTGTTGATGGACGCTGTGTAGCCTGGTGCCCTGGAGCGCCGACGGGTCGGTCGCGTCACCCCCCGGGGGAAGGTACATACTGATCATATCCCTCAAGTCGCCCAAACAGGCCCTCTGGGAGTGCGAAGCAATGGCCGGCGGCGGCGAGCTGGGCTCGGATTTCACCACCGAACTCATAGTCCCTAAACTCATCGAGTGCCCCGACGGTTGCTGGCCATAGGCGGCCGCCGCCGCTGCAGCGGCCGCAGGAGACATGCTGTAGGTGGAGGCGGCAGCACTCATGTAGGGTTGCGCGCTGGACATGATGGGGCTGTACTGAAGGCCGCTCACGTCGTAGCGGTGCATGGGCTGGAGCTGCGCGTTGCCCATCGCCGGGTGTTGGCTGTAGCCCAGCTGCTCGGGCATCAGGGAGGCATACGCGCCATTGGGCCAGCCGTTCATGTGCGCGTAAGAGTCCAGGCGCTGCCCGACCCCGACGGGGCTGCTCACTCCGCCTCCCCCTGCGCCTCCCGGGGCCAGCAGGTTCCCCGGCAGAGAGTACTTGTCCTTCTTGAGCAGCGTCTTGGTCTTCCGACGTGGCCGGTATTTATAATCCGGATATTCCTTCATGTGGACGGCGCGGAGCCGCTTGGCCTCGTCGATGAAGGGACGCTTCTCCGAGTCGCTCAGCAGCTTCCAGTCCGCGCCTAGCCGCTTGGAGATCTCTGAGTTGTGCATTTTGGGGTTCTCTTGGGCCATCTTGCGCCTCTGGCCTCGAGACCACACCATGAAGGCGTTCATCGGCCTCTTGACGCGGTCCTGGTCGGCGGCGCCATTCCCTGCACCGCCGCCGCCACCACCTCCGCCACCACCTCCACCACCACCACCGCCGACCCCGCCGCCGCCGCCTCCTTTGCCGTTGCTTCCCGGAACGCCGTTGCCAACCGAGCCTCCCCCAGGGTTAGTCTGGGGCCCCTTTAGCTCACTCTCCAGCATGCTGTACATGGCTGGGGAGGACAGGAGGTGCGCCAGCGTGGCTGCCAGGGGTGGGGAGATCTCAGACTAACAAGAAAAAAGCAAGAACCATACAAAAAGAGGCTCACAGCCCCGGCTGCTAACTTCTCTTCTGCAGCGTAGCCCGGTCGGAGAAGCTGCTCGACTTTCGCGCTGCCGCTTTTTCTTCCGACGGCTCCTTCCGCAAGCGCTGCCCGTGAGCTAAACTCTCCGGCCCTATCCAAGCGCGAGGCTTTCTCTCCGGGCCATTTGATTGACGGCCTATAAATGAGAAGCCGCTGGCCAATCAGAGCGCACACCTCGATAGGCCCCTGACGCGGAGGAAAATTGACCAGGAACTCAAGCCGCCCCCTTCCCTCCCGCACCCTGTCCAAAGTTGCAAGTGTTAGGGGGCTCCTCTTCCCCCTAGAGCCCCCTTTTCGCCCCAACCCCCGCGACGTGTATTTATAATGGAGAAACACCACACTGGCTCCTTCTTCACCATCGTTGATATTATTTGAGTGGGCCACTTTGAAAATAATAATAAAATCATGGATACTTATTCAAATACTGTATCCTCACTCGCTATTCCCCCTAACACCTCCCCTTTTTGCATTCTGGGTGTTGCTTTTTCACTCTCTCTCTCACGCACATCCACACGCACGTACGGGTGTGTTTGTCTTTCGCTAGACTGTCCCGTTGCCGTTTTGAAATAAAATTGAAATACATGCATAAATATATGTCTGTAAATGTAATTGCAAGACACAGAATTTAATTTTAAAACACCAACAGGACAGTCAAGGGGGGAAATAAAGGGGGAGGGGAGTTAGGCATTTACATAAACGTGCATAAGTGATTTGCACGTTTCTTCGAGAAGAGATCTAAGTTGCGGGGGGGGTCTTTTCAAGGTCTGAGCTGGCTTTTTCAAGGCCCTCCCCGCGCTTCCTCGGGGAAATTTGCGCCTCCGTTTCTTCCTCCGAACCCCGGGCATCCCGAAAACGCACCTTTCAACGGGGAAGCAACAGCCCTGAGATTTAACTCACGAGTGAAGTCAGGCTCGACTTTACACGGAGTCTTGCTTACGAGAAAACGGCCTGCCAGGGGCTGATTCAAGTCAACTTGCAACCAATTCAAGCGCGCGCCTGTGTGTTTCTTTTCCAGTTTCAGGGGAGGAGAAAGAAGGAAGGAGAAGGGAAAAGCTTTCTCCCCCCCCCTTCTGAGCTTCCAAAAAGAAAGAGAGAAGACAATGCAGCAGAATTAAAGCTGCACAGGAGCTATGAGGAGGCGGGGAGGGGGGAACTGGCAACCTTTGCGACAGACGCAGAGCAAATTTTGGACCGTGGTCTTGATGATGTGACAGAAGAAACTCTGCAAGGGAAGGCATTGGACGGCCGGGCGGGGGGATACTCGAGAGTTAAGTTGCTTCGAAGGGTGCAGACTGAATTTGCCCCGTCCCGGAGCGCGAGAGAGCAGAGCAAAGCATGGGGGGGGGGAGAAGAGTGTGCATGGGCGATAGGGACACAGAAGAGCGCTTGAACGCTCTTCCTGCTTCCCAAAATCTGAGAAAAAGCTCTGTCCTTCCCCTCGCGTGGGGATAAACAAGGCACGATGAGGCCAAAGGGTCCCGCTCGCTCTTTCTCCTGGAAAGCAACAGAGGACTGTTTTCGGACAGGCGGGGGGAGGGGGAAAGTAAGCCGGAGTTTACTGCTGCCCACACATCTTACCCCCTTCAGTCTACTTTCTGAAGAAGAAGCACCCTTCGTCGGTTTTTCCCCACTTGGCTGCGCGGGGGGGGGAGGGCGGAGGGGCCGCGCGCGCGCAAAGACACACACTCTTTTTGGGGGGAGGGGGGAGAAATCCGTTTGCATGGCAACCGCCCAGCCGCGCAGGCGGGCAGAGGAAAGAAACTTTCTTGAGGGCGACTGGAGAGCCCTCCTCGCTGAACCTGTCAATCAAGGAGCCCTCTCCCCCCTCCCCGCACACACCTGCGAGGCCCACACAATGTCAGGCTGAGCGCCCAAGTCTTAAAGGGCCAGCATTCCTCTTCTCACTCTCCCCCAGGGTGGAAGACGGTTTCTTCTTCTTCTTTCTTTCTTTATTATTTGATTCATATCCCTTCCTTCCTTCCAGCAGGAGCCCAAGGCGGCATTCTTCATTTTTCTTTTCGTTTTTGGCTACGCAAATTCCTTCCGTTGTGCAACTTGCAAACACCCTCCGCCCCTCCCCCGAGGCAACTTTATCAAGAGTCAGACAACGGTTAGGATCCATTTCCTTCAGAGTAGCTCGATTCAGATTCCCAGAACTGCTCTGCACAACGTCCCGGGAAGACGCAGCTCGGGGTCTGTGCTTGAATGCCCCCCTCCCCCGACCCGCTTCAAGGAAGTGGAAAGGGAGTTTCATGGCAGAAAATGACCCCCCTCTCTCTGCAAGGCGCCCTCAAAGACATGGGCGCAGAGGAGCGAGAACCCCCCCCAGGTTAGCATTATTAGTAGTAGTAGCAGTAGTCGTCTTACAGTGCCGTCCAATACATGTCTACTTAAAAGTAAGCTCCATTGGGTTCAATGGTATTTACTCCTAGGTAAATGAGTATTAGATTGTGGTGCTCCAGTTGTTGTCGGACAAGCCATCGTGACTAATGGTCAGCAGAAAGAGAGCCCCAGATTCCCAATCCTCACCCATGAGGTATAGGATACAGGAATGCACTGAGAGGTGTCATAAAACTATTTCCAGTTTTTCCAATGACAGCGCAATCCTATACATGTCTACTCATGAGTAAGTCCTACTGAGTTCATTGGGGCTTACTTTGGGGTACGTGGGTGCAGTACTGCAGCCTATAAGATTACCCCATTGGACTCACTGGGCTTACTTATGAGACTGCATGCATCGCCTTGCGTTTGCCAGGCTAGAATCCTATACACACTTTGGAGTAAGCCCTGTTGGACTTTCTTCCATCTAAACATACAAGGGATTGTGCTACATCATAGCTATTGCCTGGAGCTCAATCAATCAATCAGCATGTTATTACTATTACTACTACTACTACTAATAATAATTAATAAAAACAAAAACTTCTATCCCGCCCTTCCTCCCAGAAGGAGCCCAGGATGGCAAACAAAGAACAAACGCTAAAAGCATCTTAAAACATCTAAAAAAAAATCTTAAAACATTTAAACATTAAAAAAATGTAATAAGAATCAACAATACATCATGAATTAGTGCATTAATAAGCGCGAGTCTGCCGGGTTCAGCTTTTTCCTCGAGTAGAGTGGGAGTCAGTTCTTAAGGCACAGGACCCTGCCTCAGAAGTTAAAAAAAAGTTGGCAATCCCAGTACAGAGGTATGGATAACACCAGGAGCCTGTATAAATCAGTCTCATTGCAAACTTTACTTAGAAGTAAAGGTCATTTGCTTCCGCACAAAAGTGCGGAGTCTTGATTCACAATTCCTACTTTTACTAGCGTGGAAATGACCATCATTATAATCGCTTATAAAGAACCTCACATTTCCTAAGCGCTGAACATATACTAAAATATAAGACCAGCTCTGTCTGCAGGCTCAGGATACAAAAGGAAACAGGAAAGCGGAGGGAAGAGGAAAGCAAGCAAATGTGACCAACGCTTACTTTACGAGATACGCCGATTCTCAGTGGGGAGGAGTTATTGGCTATTACTAATTTTATTGGAGATTTATAGAAACATATGATTGACATAAAGGAAATAACTCTTCGCATTGGTGGGGCTTTAAAAATAAAATCTAAAACTAGACTGTAGTAAACTGTAACTAGAATCATATTGAGGATACATGTAGGTGACATATATCCCTTTCCCAGGCATATGAAAGCTGCCTCACTGGGAGCAGTTAGGACAGGCGCACATGATCCGGGCAGTCTTCGCCATTCTATTATGCTAGCAGGGCGGCCGCACGATCACTGAACAGGCTCGAGAGTTCGACCCTGAATGCGACTCTTGCGCGGGGAAAGGGCGCCCCCTCCACACAGAAAGCTCCAAAGCAGGGGGGGAAACTTACCCCTCCTTCCTCTCCCCCTTCAAACCACCCACATCTCCAACATCATTCACGTTGCTGCCTTTCTACATCACCGAGAAAAGTCCAGCGTGGCTAGAGATGCAGTTAAACGCGGAAGGGCCGTAACTCAGTGGCAGAGCGTCTGTTCTGCAAGTCCCAGGTTCAATCCCCGGCATCGCCAAGTAGGGCTGGCAATGTCCCCTCCTGCCTCAAAGCCTAGACGAGCTGCTGCCAGTCAGTGTCTGTAAAAGAGAACTAGATGGATCAGCGGGTCTGACTTGGTTGGAATAAGGCAGCCGCCAATGTTCCTAAGGAGCTCCTGCTGGGAGGAAGGGCAGGATATAAATCAAACAATACATTAATAAATAAATAAATAAAAAAGAAAAAAGACGCAAAAGTTGTGCTGGACAGAGGAGTTTAGCTGGTGCGACCTCTTTTGCAGCTGGCCATCCAAGGCTTGTCGTTTCAGAACTGCAAAACGTGCTGTATTTGAAAGCTGGACCATCCTGACAGTTTAAAAACACACAGAGACACAAATTAATTTAATGCGCAACTCTGAGATTTTAAAGTACAGAATTATCCACTTTGAAGAAACAGCCATTATTATTGTTGTTGTTGAAATAAATAAGACTGCAATTCTATGGAACGCATTTCTGAGCATGCCTTCTATGGGATTTTGTTCCCCCTCAGCCTGGACTGGGCAGGAATCACTCGTCCTCTTTTAAAATCAAATGACACCAGTACTATATACAAGGACAATCTCAACTGAAGAAACTGGACTTAAGCAGTCCTATCCTATTCATGCTGATTTGGAAGTAAAACCCACTGAGCTCAATGGGGTTTACTCCCAAATAAGTGGGCATGAGGACTACAACCTTACTGATCCAGATTAAAAACCCAAGCAAAAGTTAACATCCTGAAATGAAATAAGGTGTCTCCAGAACAAAGGGGTTACTTTCAAGATAGTTGGTGTAAGTTTGGGGTGGGGTGGGGGAGGGAGAAGGTCCAGAGAGGACTAAGCTCGTGTTCTTGAAAGTAAGTTTAATTGAAAGAAAATGAGGATGGGGAGGATAGTTGGATTCCTCCACGGAGCAGGGGGTTGGACTTGATGGCCTTATAGACCCCTTCCAACTCTCCTGTTCTATCATTCTATGAGAGGAGGAACTCCTCCAGTCCTCAAAGTTCTACTCAGAAGCAAGTGGCATGGGTTTCAACTTTTTAAAAAGTTGCTTCAAAATAGATGGGATTTAGGTCATTGTTTCATGACCTTTTTTGTAGTTAAAAGCAAAGTTTAGTTACCTCTTTTTATCCCACCCTATTATGATTGCAAATTGTTTTAACTGGTTTTAATATTGTAGTTTTATAATGTAACCGGCCCTGGCAACTTATGCTGAAGGGTGACTAAGAAATCTTTAACAACAACAACAACAACAATAAAGCTCATTCCATTATTTTCAAACATTGTTTTCACGCCAAGGCAAAGCATTTGAGTTGCTTTCTGTAAGTATTTTCCGATTCTATGGACTGTATTGCTCTTGAATATTCTACAACTTTATAAGTATTTTTTCTTTTATAAATTCGATTTCAACAAACAAACAAACAACTACTTTTTTATATATAGCAGGCAGGATAGAAGGGGTGGGGGCGTCGCTTCAGCCCGGCACTTTCTCATCACAATACACCTCTACAAAAAGCTCAGCTATTCATTCATAAAACCCTGTTCTTTCCCAGGCTATGAACCGAAATCACGCCATAAGAACCAGTTTCCCGCAGCCTCTGCCCTCCCTCCTCGGTTACTACTCGAAGGTAAGCCCCACTGAATACAGCGGGACTTACTCCCGCGTAAGACCGCGCACATTTACTCCAGAGGAATCCCCCTCCGTTTTATTCAACGGGAGATGCAGAGAGCTCCTAACGGAAGCCCCTTTCCTCTGAAGTGAACGCCCATCGAAGGCTCTATACTCCCGAGTAAGCACCATAGGACCCCAGCCTCAATGCCCTTCGACGAAAACGAAAATCCTGGGACGCTGACCGAGTCGATTCTGCACGTAAAAGTCGTGGATCTATAACCATGCCTCCTATTTCGTTTGTGTCTTAAGGAGTTTAAAATGATTGGGATTTTTTGGGTCAGACTCCCTCGGCCCGCGAAAGTTTACAAAGCGACCCTGAGTGAGAAATCTAGAATTTATCTGATGCGAGGGAATGCAGAGACACCTTTTTAAAAATGCTGTTGATGTTCCTCTTCTGCGCCTCGTCTCTCTAGGGTAGATCCACCCAGCCGCAGTTGGTCTCCATTCCCTGGCTGAGCAAAGGCGAGGAAGTTAACCCCTTCCTGAACGTGAGCATAGTGTGCATGGATCCCAAGGGCCTAAGAGCCCAAGGTGCTTCAGAAGTAAGCCCCACTGTGTATAAGCACACTTTTTAGGGAGTGAGTTGCAGGGAGGTCAGTGGAGTCACCCAGCAACATAGAAAGCACATGAAGACAGGAAGATAGGAAGCTGCCTAAGACCACCTCAGACCATTGGTCCATCTGGCTTGGCATTGGCTACACAGATGGGCAGTGACTCTCCAGAAGTTTCAGGCAAGGGTCTTCTCCTACCTGGAAATGTTGAGGATCAGACCTGGGACCTTTGGGATGCAAATCATGTCATGTGCGCTGCTCCTGAGCTACTGCCCTTCCCCTACGGTGACGTTGAAAGTGCCCTTCAGCAAGCCACTTTCAGCCTCCTTCCATCACCTCCATGGCAATCACAATAGCAACCTACCTTACAGGGCTGTTGTAAGTCCTATAAACAAAGACAGGGAATTAAGATAATGTATATGAAGCACTTGGAAACACTGCAGTGCCCCCATAAAAAGGCCTAGCCTACTCATGCAGCAAAACAAAGAGAGGCGATCCTGGGTGGTAGGAAAAAAAGCAGGAGACCCCCCCCCATCTAACACACACACACAACCTGCAGTGCAGAGTGCTTCTGAGTGTGCCATCCAGCCAGCCATGCCTTTCTCCATCATGCTCTGCTCCATTCCATTCCATTTCCATTTCCCTTCCCATCTGGTTTTTTGGCTGCCCTTTCCCATTTTCATTGGTGTGTGTGTGTGTAAAGATTTTGTTCTTCTTCTGCAAACATTGGGGGTTTCCCTGAGCCAGCAGATGTTTTCCTTTTGGGTAATACTGTTTTGGCGACATAAGCATCGGCACTCACAACCTGAATATCAGGAATGTAGGGGAAGATGTTCCCTTATGTGTAAAATGTTCTGCATTTAGAATATCAGCACTGTAGTCAATATCCTGGGCTAGAGCTTGCCTTTCTAGGTGATTTTCTTTAGTAGCAGTGGGACCAGGCAAGATATTGTTGGTGTGCAGATGTTTTTTGGAACTGGGAAGCAGATAAACCCCCCATGCCCCCAATCAGAGCCCATGGCCAGGGGTTACTTCTGTTTCACACTCCCCTGATAGACTAGAGGCTAGCCCCCAGTGACAATAATGTAATAGCAAATTCAGAAGTGCAGAGTCCTACCATGATAGTCACAGCCACACTCTTCCCCCCTTTTTGCTGCTGGGTTGAGAATGAGATCCTTGTTAATGCCTTCTCCCACAACAACAGACGCCTGTAGGAGCCAATCAGCATGAAAGAAAAGAGTGTTAGCTACCGAAAATAGTCTTCTCAGTGGCTGACTCATTTCCTTCCACTCTGATTGGCTCCAATCAGCAGGAAGGAAAGCATGTTAGAAGACTCTTCTCAGTGGCTAACACATGGCCCTTTCATGCTGATTGGCTCATAGGATGCTGGAGACATTGGGACCCTGCTCCCACCAAAAATGAGCAGTCTAAGACCCTCTGAGACCCTGGACAACTACACCCCTCTATCTGGGAAATAGGAGTGTCTTAACAACCCTCAGGATTCTTTGGGGGAAGTCAGGACTGTTTCAAGTAGAATAAATGTATGGAATGGGTGTGACCCCCTGATTAGCCAAGCCAAACAGCCGTGAGTCTGGCTTTTAGAACACGGACAGTTGGTTCTTCCTGAGCATGCCTGCACCATCATAGACTCCAATGTTAAATTTCTAAAATTAATTAAAAATCAGCCATGAATGTTTTTTTAACTTTTAAACTGCAGAAGATAAAAGTCAGAATATGGGGCAAGGTCAGTAATAGGATTACAGGTACTCTGTGAACATAGCTGATTTTTTTTAATTAATTTCAACAAATTATGAGACTACTGACAGAGAAAAGTCCAACAGGGGTCTGGACTTTTCCCCCTTGTTTTAGACTTTGAACTCTTAATGCTCTCTGAGTGTTTTGTTAAGCAAGTGTTTCTGAGTTCAGGACCATATGTTTTGTAAGATTTTCTTTTGAAATGAGCTTATGGAAAGCAGCAGAATGGCATAGGGAGTATTTTCAATTTAACATTGCGGAATGTGAAAAATCCATGCTGGCTATAGTGTACAGCCACTCTCATGGCTGTATAATTTGTCACTTAGGGGAAACTAGTTAATTTGGGATTTGCTTCCAATCTCATAGCCAAAAAACAATACAGGTTTTAGGTGATACTAGTCCTACTCAGTGTAGACCCATTGAAGTTAGTAGATATGACTAACAGGCTAATTAATGTCAGTGGGTCTACTGTGAGTAGACCTTAACTGAAATCTACCCACCGTTATTATTTATTTGCATCATAAATATTTCTACTTTATTTGCACTCCAGCCTACACAAATAAAATGCTCAAATCACCTCACCTACAAAGTTTTTATTTGTAGTCTAACACAGGGATTTCCAAACTGTGGTCCGTGAACCACCAGTGGTCCATGAGCTTATTAAGGTGGTCCACAGTATGTCTGCAATAACTACTCATATTGATTTTAAATTGTATTTTCATTGCTTCTTTTGTTTCTTATATTGTATGTTATGCAGGAGTGTAGTCGTCCAGGGACGCAGGGGGTCTTAGGCCCCTTACTTTTGGGAGCAGGGTCCTAGCAGGGTCCTTATGTCTCCAGCATCCTATGAGCCAATCAGCATGAAAGGGCATACTAGCCACTGAGAAGTTTTCTAACAAGCTTCCTTGTCCTTTCCTGCTGATTAGAACCAATCAGATTGAAAGGAGGTGAGTCAGCCACTGAGAAGACTCTTCTTAGTAGCTAATTCTTCTTTTATGCTGATTAGCTCTGTTGCTGTGGAAGAAGGCATTAACAAGGATTTCATTCTCAACCCAGCAGCAAAACAAAACAAAAGCATGGGAGGGACATGGTTGTGATTATATCAAGAAGGGACCCTGCACTTCTGAATTTGACACTACACTGCTGATTTTATGGTGTTACAATTTGAATTCTATGGAATGCAAATTGTAATACAACAAAATACTATATAAGAAATAAACAAAGCAAAAAAAAAAAAAAAGCACAGCACATTAGAATTGTTACCCCAGGAGAAAAATCATCAATCCAAGACCCTCAGCAATTTTCAAGTGGACTGTGGGAATAAACATTTGGGAAGCACTGGTCTAACAGCAATGCATCACACACACCTCCCCTCTTCAATAGCCCTTAAGATCTCTCTCTCTCTCACACACACACAGAGTCACCATCCAAATGTGGAGTTAGTTTGCCCCTCTCTTCATTTCTTTATCACTCAGAAGTCCAGAAATTCCATAAATACACACACACACATACACCCTTCTCAGGTGATAAAGGGTGGTGCTAATTAAAACTCCATCCACCCAGAATGCTAACTGATCAGAAAGAAAATTTGCCAGGCCTGCTCTTGTGCCATTAACAGCAGCTTGATTAGCAGAAATCTACAGGCTGGAAGTCTGCACAGCACGGCAATGCCTATTACCACCTGCAGTCAAACTGCTGCTAGAGGCAAACCAACAGGGGTCATTCAGAAATCTGGTGACCCGACCCCGCTCTTGCCCATCCCCCCCCCAAATTTCTTGGAGTAGCCAATCTGGTTGGGGGCCATGAAAGGATGTTGAACTGACACAGGGGATTTAGGTTGAAATGCCATGGCATGGTAGATTTCATCTGCGAGTAGCACCTGGTATAGAAATTGCCAGTGAACTAAGTGTGATTCATTTCTGGGTTAACAAATGGCCTTAGGTTTGGAACTGTTGGTAAAAGAAGTCCAGCCCTTAATTTTGATTATTCAGGCCTTTTTATTTTTATCATCATTATTTTCAATCTGAAGGAAATGCTGTACAATGCCATCTCTTGTGCACAGAACTGGAAAACCACAGTGTTGTCCATTTTTGCTATGCAAATTGTGTGTGTGTGTGTGTGTTCCAGGAGAAAAGTGATGTTGAATGACTGCTCCCCCCCCCCAATTCTGTGTTGCTTCCCCACAAAATGGTTCATTTTCTTTTTTGATTGTTGCAATACAGATAAATTACTGTTTTCTCTCCTGATCAGGATAAACCAAGGCAAACACACAGCTTCCTCTCCTCTAAACACTCACTCCCTATCATTATCCATTAAAAAATTAAAAAGACCCTTTTGTTGGAAAGTTCCCAACCCCTCCACACACATTGTTTCCTCTATTTTGTTTTTGCACAGAACAACCCACCATATTTCTTAGCCATAAAGGCTCTCCTCTTTATGATTTCATTATTAGTATTAGTGGAATCAGACACTAATTGTACAGATCTAAGTTGCCGGGAGTTGTGATGCAACTGGTCCACATACAGGGTGGGGGTTGTGAGAGAGGGGGTGCATATTGTTTTTAAAGGAGCTGGCCTCCTCCAATATCATAGCAAATTGAGATCCTGAAAAGGGTTCTGTAAGGGAGAAATAATTAAAATATAGCCTACTTTAATTGACATTAGAGACGCCATAAATGAGCTCTCATCTCTCCCCCCCCCCTTTAAAGCAAAAGACAGAGAAAAAGGGAGGAGAGGGGAATAGCAGTTTTCTAAATAAAGCACGAGCCAGCCTACAGAATGGAGGTTGCAGGCAAATGAATAGTCATTACTACCTTTTCACTGATGTGGGCCTTTTGATCAGGGAAGAAATTAGCTCTAAAGGACAGACAATAGAAGCCTGCCCTGCAATAGGGAGAGAATGAAATGGCTACAGCTCTTAACAACACCTCTCTCTGTAAACTGGGGGAGCATCTTGCTTTTCAATTACAGCTGTTCATTTCATCGGAGGATGTGGTTCTTGGTGAGGGGAAGAACACAGCCCAGTATAAACTGTTGCACCATTAAAGATCCAGGCTGGAGCATTCAGCCAGCTAGTCTCTGCTCTTCCTTTTGTTGTTGTTGTTGTTACTAGTAACTAATATTATCTTGGGGGGAGGGGGATGTAGGTTCCATGCCTGGCTTCCTTAGAAGAGTTGCCCAGAGCAAAAGCGCCACCAGGGCATGAAGATCTGCCATTTCTACATTAAATTTGTCTTGCAAGTGGATTTTTTGTGGTAATTCATGCCTACGTACATGCATACAGTGGCAACTGGTGGCTCCTTGTCAGTGGGGCTGCGGAATCCACTACAGGTTTTAGTATAAAGTTTGAATGTTCAAAGTAAAACCGTTTACAGCCCAAGGACCGCATTTCCTTATGGGCAACCTTCCAGAGACCATATGCTATTGGTGGGTGGCAAAAGTGGTGGAGCACCAATGTTACCTTTGTACAGTTGGCACGCACAAACACCTCTATCCTCCTTCTAGGGAAGCAAGAGACATTATTAGAGTTCACAGACACATTTGAGTCAGGCAAAAATACTCAAGAAGGATGCAAAGCAGGGTTCCTAGGAGATGTGACTGGGCCTGGGGAGATGTTTGAGGACCACATAGAAAGGCCTAGAGGGAGATCATATATATCTATGACTGGAAGTTTGAAAGAATAGCACATATCATAATCTTCCATATAACAATCCTGTGAGGTTGAACAGTCCTCATATGGCAGATGAAGGGCTGAGCACAATTATTTTATTTTATAGACCCCACCCTTAATAAAAAAGCAAATAATCACTCTGCTAAGAACTCTTCCAGGCAGATCTCTTGAAATTTTGGTGTTGTTCTGTTTAAGGGACAGCTGGTATAGCACAGTGGGGAGGAGAGCCTGGCTGGGAGGCCAGAGTCTGTGAGTTCAAATCCCCACTTGTGTCTCCTGTGTGTCAAGGGCCAGCTAAAGATCACTCCCACAGTGAGTGGCTCAGGGGTTACATGCCCTGCCACCTGTGCAGCCGTGGGCAAGCTGCATAGCCCCAAGAAGCCCAATTGCCCCCCAGCTGGCAGTTGCAGACAAGGAAGGGGCTGGCTTGTGCAGCTGTGGCAAGCTGAGCAGGCCCTAGCTAGCTGGGAAGGACCAGCCTCAGAGGGAGGCAATGGTAAACCCCCTCTGAATACTGCTTACCATAAGTTTTTCTGTTTCAGGGAAGTGTCCTCTCATATTACTGAGATTATTGCCAATTTTTTTCTGACCTCAGTATGGACTTTGCTGGCTTCTTGAGAGAGGGAAAATGTACATTTATATGCATTTGTTTTTAATTGTTGTAACAAGCCGTATCTTTTACATTTGTACCAAATTGTATGGATCTGAACTGTAATAAACAAAAGAACAACCAATAGTAAAACTCCCAGGCAGCTCTTCACAGCAGAAGTGAGATTTGCATTAGGGACTTCCGGATATGCAGCAAACAGCAGAATCCTATGCAGATTTATTCAGAAGCAAATCCCACTGTTTTCATGGGAAGGGCCCATTGTTCAGTGGGAGAGCACATGTTCTGCACATAGATTAGTTCCTGCCATCTCCAGGCACTGGCATCACTAGTTGAAAAGTTGGCAAGCTGAGTGACATGTCATAGCATGCAATAAAGTTATCACCACCACACATGACCTGTAGTTAGGAATGGGACAATCTGTCAATTTGGCTTCTCATTTTTCTGATCTTAAATTCACTTCTCCACATTTCCATTGAGATGACATTTATTTTTTCTATATGTAGAATGCCAGCATGTGCTTTAATCCCTTTGATTATTGATGGTTTTAAAGATCTTTTCAATGTTTTAAACACCAATTTTTAACTGTCATTTATTAATAATTTAAACTGTTTTGTGTAAACCACTAGAGGTTTTATTACAATCAAGTAATATATAAATGTTGGGAAATAAGTAATAAAAAAATAAATATATGACTGTACAGTTCCAGTCTTATTGTAGAATAATTTCCATGCATCCAGGAAAGGGCAGGATGGTGATGGTTTTGGAGCGGGTGGTCGCTGGCCAGCTCCAGGCGCTCTTGGATGAAACCGATTATCTGGATCCGTTTCAATCCGGTTTTAGGTCCGGTTTTGGCAATGAAACAGCCTTGGTCGCCCTGTATGATGACCTTTGTCGGGAGAGGGACAGGGGGAGTGTGACTCTGTTGATTCTCCTTGATCTCTCAGCGGCGTTTGATACCATCGACCATGGTATCCTTCTGGGGAGGCTCGCGGAGTTGGGAGTTGGGGGCACTGCTTGGCAGTGGCTCTGCTCCTACTTAGCGGATCGTTGCCAGAAGGTAACGCTTGGGGAACATCGCTCGACACCCTGGACTCTCCATTATGGAGTCCCTCAGGGGTCGGTTTTGTCCCCCATGCTCTTTAACATCTACATGCAGCCTCTGGGTGCGGTCATCAGGAGTTTTGGAGTGCGTTGCCATCAGTACGCTGATGACACGCAGCTCTACTTCTCCTTTTCACCTTCTTCAGGTGAGGCTGTTGATGTGCTGAACCATTGCCTGACCGCGATAATGGATTGGATGAGAGCTAATAAACTGAAACTCAATCCAGACAAGACTGAGACACTGTTGGTGAGCTCTTTCCCTGCTCAGATGGTGGATGTTTATCCTGTTCTAGATGGGGTTACACTCCCCTTGAAGGAACAGGTTCGTAGTTTGTGGGTCCTTTTTGACCCTTCCTTGTCGCTCGAGGCTCAAGTGGCCTCGGTAGCACGGAATGCGTTTTACCACCTTCGCTTAGTCGCCCAACTACGCCCCTATCTGGACAGTGATGATCTCGCCTCTGTTGTCCACGCTCTGGTAACTTCTAGATTGGATTACTGTAATGCGCTCTACGTAGGACTGCCCTTGAAGACTGTTCGGAAACTTCAGCTAGTGCAAAATGCGGCAGCCAGGCTGTTGACAAGGACCAATCGGTCTGCGCATATAACACCTGTCCTGGCTCGCTTGCACTGGCTACCTATTTGTTTCCGAGCTAGATTCAAGGTGCTGGTGTTGACCTATAAAGCCTTACACAGTGTGGGACCGCAATACCTTGTGGAACGCCTCTCCCGCTATGAACATACCCGCTCACTTCGTTCAGTATCTAAGGCCCTCCTCCGGGTACCAACTCACCAGGATGCCCGGAGGACTGTTACTAGAACTAGGGCCTTTTCTGTGGTGGCCCCCGAATTATGGAACAGCTTACCGGAGGAAATACGCCTGGTGCCTACGGTTCTTTCTTTTAGGCACCAGGTTAAGACCTGGCTGTACTCCCAGGCATTTTAATGTTCAATGTTTTATGTTTAATGTTTTAGTTTAATGTGTTCCTTTCTGTTACTGATTTTATTCTATATTATATTTTAATCTCGTTTTGTACACCGCCCAGAGAGCTATTAGCTATGGGCGGTCTAGAAATGAAAATAAAATAAATAAATAAATAAATAAATGATACTTTATGAATCTATAGGGAATTGGGCTGTGTGGGAACCAGAGACACTGAGAATTGGGTTGGGATTCAGGTGAACTGCAAACAAATTCTATATATATCTTGGCTTTCCTGTGTAAATAGCAGCTTCTTCCTGGCCTTGCAACATAGCCCAGGGCCAATCCGATCCTGCATGCCTCATTAAGTGATGGCTTCCTTTTTTCATTTGTCATCTGCATTGGATCTTAAATCTAAGCAATCACCATAACATATGTTTGCCTTTAGGGTCCCTTTATGCTTTTCCTGAAGGCCTTTGCTGAAGCACATAGTAGTCAAATCTTCCCCAAGCAGTCATTTTGCAAACTGCCCAGAGAGCTCTGGCTATGGAGTGGTATATAAATGTAATAAATAAATAAATAAATAAATAAATTTCCTTGTAGAGAGGTAGGGCAGGACAACAGAGATAAGTGATCCCAGTGTTTAGTCTCCAAAAATTGCCAAAGATCAAAGATCAAAACAAACAAACCGGCAATGCAGAAAAACCTCAATGCCCTATGTTAGAGTTGCCAACTTTTTTTATTGGCCCTTGCTCCTATGCTTTGCACAGCAGTGTGAAATACAGGCATCCGCAGGTGATAACTCCATGGCATGCAGATCTTCCCTAGATGATTTCTTCTGATCATGCTGCTGTGAAAGGCACAGGGATAATCTAGGCCATGTTTATCCCAATTGGTTGGCAATCTCCCAAATGCTGAAGTTTTGTGGTGAAGATTATTTGCTTTAGTTTTGAAGACTGCCTTATCCAGGTGACTCAGGAAGAGTTTGCAGTAAAAGGGCTAGTATGCGTGCATGTGTGCATGCATTAATTCATTTATTATTACATTTATATCCTTGCCCTTTCCTCCAAGGAGCTCAAGGTGGTGTATATGCTTCTTCTCTCCAGTTATTATTATTATTATTATTATTATTATTATTATTATATCCCTCTCAGTAGGAGCCCAGGGCGGCAAACAAAAACACTAAAAACACTCTAAACTTTTACATCATAAAAATGGACTTTAAAATATATTAAAACAAAACATCTTGGAAAACATATTTTGTTAAAAAATTGTCTCACAACAACCCTGTGAGGTAGGGTAAGTCGCCTAATACCCATTGTGAGCCTGTGATCAGGGACTTTAAAAAAAAAATCTTTACAGCACTTAGCGTACATTAGGTGCTTTGCAAATAATAAATGATGATGAATTTAAAGCTGGAATCCACTGCTGGTCAGTGTAGAAACACTGAACTAGATGGACCAATGGTCTGACTCATTGTAAGGCACCTTCCTGTGTTCCTTTGGCATGATGCTTGTGCAAGGGAAGGGCTGTAGGCTGTTGCTCAATGGCAGAGCACCTGCTTTGCATGCAGAAGGTCCCGGGTTCAATCCCCAGCATGGCTAGGTGGGTCTGGGAATGTCCTCTATCCGGAAACCTGGAGACCTGGTATAGACAGTAGTGAGCTAGGTGTATCAATGGTACGACTCAGCACAGTGCAGCCTCCTACATTCCTCTGAACCCCTTCATTTTTCTGAAGTGAATGGATGTAAACCTCTAACCAATTTGTGAATCAACTAGGTTAAAGAAGAAATACCAAGTGATGCCAGAGGAGGGAGCACTGTCGCAATGTCAATGCAAAATATTATAGATATGATAAGTGTTTCCATAGGTTACAGACGACGAGGTTGTGTAAAACAAGGGATGCAATTCTCATTGTGTTAGCAATTAGACTAGTTTGAAGGACAGAACAGCCAACAATGGGGGGGGGAGTCAGTGGCAGTGAACAGTTTCTGGAACAAATTTGTAATGAACAATATGTACCTGGATCTAAAGCCACATCCAGGATTCTTTTGTGGGGAGCCATATAAAGTGCTATCAAAGTGCTTTCGATGTATAGTGCTAGGCTTATTTTATCTAAATATTTTTACAGCCCAGTCCCATGTATGTTCAGCAGAAAACCTGTCCCATTCCTTAACACTTTTGCTTTAAAAGTGTACTTTTCATTGCAGCCATAAATGTATTCCTATGGCAACACATTTATCCCTAAATCTATTTAGAATGAAATGAGTGCTGGAGTAAGCCAGCTTCCGTTCCCCTCCTCCTCCATTCCCCTCTAGCTAGATGCCCAGGACCTTGCATAAAACATGCTAATGTACATCACAATTTGCATGTGAAATGACCGCCATGATGGGCCCATACCAAGTTTTTAACAGGTGTAAATAGCCAAGAGAGCCATTAGCTGTTTGTTTATGTATGCACACATTAAGCTTATCCCTGCATTCAGCCATTATGCAGCTATGAGGAACCCAATTTTTTCTTTGGCTTAGCTTGCTTGAGGTTCAGTTTCTTGGGGAACTGTTTAAGGCCAGGCCAAGACTTCACTTCCTTTTATTTCCAGTTGCAGATTCTCATATAGACTTCCATACAGTCACTCCAAATTCTGCACTTAGGTCCACGGAGACCTGGGTTCAAATTCCCAACTTGGCCATGAAACTCACTGGGTGACCTAGGGCCACCCACTCTCTCCCTCTTTGTCTAACTTACCCCACAGGGCTGATGTGAAGATAAGAAGGATAGGGTGGGCAAGAACCAGATAAGCGACCTTCAGTTTCTTAGAGGAAGGATGGGGTAAAAATGTTGTATGTACAATACTGTCAAATACTGCATCAGCAACAGCGACTTCCATTTTGTAGAATGCCAGATTAGAACATAAGAACCTTCTGGATCAGGCCAGTAGCCCATCTAGTCCAGCATCCTCACAGTGGCCAGCCAGGTGTCCCAATGGGAAGCCTGCAAGCAGGACCTGAGTGCAAAGAGCACTCTGCTCTCCTGCGGTTTCCGGCAACTGGTTTTCAGAAGCATACTGCCTCCAGCCATGGAGACAGAGCCTAGCCATCATGGCTAGTAGCTACTGATAGCCTTATCCATCATGAATTTGTCTCATTTTATAAAGCCATCCAAGTTGGTGGCCATCACTGCCTCTTCTGAGAGTGAATTCCATAGTTTGACTATGCGTTGAGTGAAGAAATACTTTCTTTTGTCTGCTTGTATCTTCCAACATTCAGCTTTATTGGATGTCCACGAGTTCTAGTGTGACGAGAGAGGAAGAAAAATGTCTCTCGGTCCACTTTCTCCATGCCATGCATAATTTTATACACTTCTATCATGTCTCCTCTGACTCACCTTTTCTCTTAACTAAAAAGCCCCAAATGCTGCAACCTTTCCTCCTAGGGGAGTCGCTCCATCCCCTTGATCATCCTGATGGCCCTTAGATTCTCCTGGGTCATTGGACTACACCCTCCAGATGTCACTGGACTACAGCTCTGGTTGTCCCTAACCATTGGCTATGCTGGCTGGGGATGATGGGAACTGGAGTCCAGCAATACCTGGAGACATTCCTCATCCTTCTGCAAGGTCATCTGAAGATGACCTGTTTGTTGAGCACTTGTCCTTATTTAGTTGCACAAATTTTGCAGATAGGTCAGTTGTATATTGAGCTATCATTCAGATTTGTTTTGGGGGAGGTTATACAACCTCATGTCAAGCCATAATTATATCACACATTCCTTTGCATATCCCCACCACCTTCCTTACAGCTAAAACATTATTTGTGTGTGTGTGTGTGGGGGGTGAGTTTGTTGTGTAAAGAGCTCCAAATCCACTTTCATTGCACAACCTGAATAGGTCAGTGTGTCACTGAATTCAGCTTGCAAAATAGCGATATTCTGAAAGCACCTCAAAACATTTGTTCCTGGCTGAGGGAAGTGTTGTGGTGACTCCATAATACTTCCTTGCATAAAGATAAGAGCATAAATGATGGTGCATTACAGTTTTCCCATGCAGAAATACTGAGTTAAATTATTTATTATTTAGTGTGCACTATGGCCCCATCTGCACTACACATTTGAAGCAGTATCATACAACTTTACATGGTCATATGTTCCCCCAAAGAAGCCTGGGAACTATAGCATGTTAAAGGTGCTGAGAGTTGTTAGGAGACCCCTATTCCCCTCACAGAGCTACAATTTCCAGAGTGCTATTTACACTCACAGAGCTACAATTCCAGAGTGGAATTTAACAGTCACTCCCTCTTCCAAGGGAATTCTGGGCATTGTGGCTCTGTGAGGGGAATAGGGGTCTCAGCACCTTTACAAACTACACTTCCCAGGATTCTCTGGGAGAACCAACAAATGTTTAAAGTGGTATGATTCTGCTTTAAATATATAGTGCAGAAGGGGCCTAAATTCCTTGGACTGTTACTTTTTACTTTTTCACTTACATCATGTGCAAGATTTGGGCTGCAATCCTATATACACTTCCCTGGGAGTAACTCCCATGCAATAATATGGGGCTTACTGCTGAGAAGACAAGTACAGGATTACACTGCTAATTGGTGAAAGTGGAACTTGACATTACAGAGACGTTAGTCATATATTGTATCCTCATATCTAGTTCCCCTCCTTTTCCGCATTACTGTGTTGGGCGAACATCAGAAAGTCCATTCACTTCAATTGCTCTCTCTCTCTCCCCACCCATCTACCATCAACTATCTTGTGGGGACATATCTTGATCAGTTGTTATATTCAGATGTTGTTTCATTGTGATTTTTGCTAATGTATTTTGTCAGCTGCCTTGAATGGAATTGTATTCCTAAAGGTAGAATAGAAATAATTTAAACGAGAGCATAAACAGCAAAAAACACAGTGGATACTGGCAAAGTTGGTTATTAATGTTACATGGTGCGCTAGGTCAAGATTCAGGAGCAAAACTGGAATGTTCAACACAATATAGGTCGAGTGGGATTGAATCGCATACCCAGAAATTCAAGTTGCAAAATTATAGTTGGTTGCAAGAGTGTAGTTGTCTGCGGTCTTGAGGGTAGTAGACCTTTTACTATTTTGGGAGCAGAGTCCCACCAGCGTCCCTATGACTCCAGCATCCTTCAAACCAATTGGCATGAAAGGGGAGGGTGTTAACCACTGAGAAGAGTCTTTTAATATTCTTCCTTGCCCTTTCCTGCTGATTGGAGCCAATCAGAGTGAAAGGAGGTGAGTCTACCACTGAGAAGAGAAGACTCTTTTCAGTAGCTAACAGTCTCCCCTTTCATGCTGATTGGCTCCTAGGGATGTCTGTTGTTGTGAGAACGATCTTATTCTCAACCCAGCAGCAAAAAAAAAAAAAAAAAAAAAATGGAGGAGGCGGCATTGCTGTAACTACCATGAAGGGACCCTGCACTTCTGAATTTGCCACAACACTACTACACTACCTCCATCCAAAGAGTGGACTTTTCACAGTAAGGAAAGTGATGGGGGAAATGCACTGGAAGGTGTGAGATCACACTTGCTTTGAGACAAGATTACCTAACCTCCCCACAAACAAATCAGAATGAATGCTTGTGAAATAGCTAATGTTGTCTAATCTCCCTGCACACGAATCAGGATAAATGCTCTATATACCAGTCATCTCGAAGCCTCCTTTAATTAATTAATTAAATTAATTTCTTGCGTTTATTTCCCACCTTTCTTCCATCATTGAACCTAAAGCATTGTATGTGTTGTTTCCAAGTAGTAACCCATCCAGGCTCTGATGGGACCTGCTTAGCTTCAGCAAGGTGATGACCTTATGTGTTTTCAGACTAGGGGCTCCTCCAGATGACCTGTTTAGTTGGCCTATATCCCAATTTGCTTGCACAAAGTTTATGCAGTGGTTATTTATTCATTAAAATCATTGATATACCACTTAGTCATTTGCATTTCTAAGTGGTGTACATACAAATAATTCATATATAAAATAAATGATAGAACAATAATATCATCAGAAAGCCAAACATGTTCTGTGAAACATTTCCCAAATGCAACAATTATAAACTGGGGTGGAAAGGTTAGATTATAGCTGGTCTTTACTGAGCATTTATTCTGATTTGTTGAGCGAGTGGTTATATGGCAATGAGTATTCATTCTGCATTCAGTCTGATCTGCTTGTGGAATGCTTACATGTCTTCCCATGAATAATTTGTTCAATGCATTTCCTGTCACTTTCCAAACTTCAAAAAGTCAGTTTTGTTTTTAAAGTGGATTTCTTGGGCTAAGGCAACAGACTGGTTTTATGGCTCAAACTTTAAATTCCGGTATGTATGAAAACCTCTGGCAAAATAATAACTCTGGAGACACCCAAAATATGTGAGCAATTGCGCTTTCATGCAGTTGTTCCCCAGCAAATGGTATTCAGAGGCAAGCTGATGGATCTTAGAGCCCATTTGCACTACTAATGCCCCCTAAGCCCAACATGGTCATGGCTAGTGGCTGGTGCCAGGAGTTCAATAATCTTCTTGTTTTCACATCTCACCTGGAACTGAAGAACAAGGAAGTGTTGGTCCCACCATGCAACTGGCAAGCCATGGCATTCTGATTTTGTTTTCGATCAACAAAAAGGCTGGAATATTGAAACACAGGCTGTGTATGCACCATACATTTAAAACACGTGACCTCCTCCAAAGAATCCAGGGGAGCTGTAGATTAGCCCCCACAGAGCTACAATTCCCAGCACCCTTAACAAACTACAGTTCCCAGAACACAGGAACGCAAGAAGCTGGTTATACTGAGTCAGACCATTATTGGTCTATCTAGCTCCATATTGTCTACACTGACTGGTAATGACACTCTACGGTTTCAGGATTTCTCCAGCCTGACCTGGAGATGCTGGGGACTGAATTTGGGACCTCTGCACGCAAGGCAGATGTGCTACCACTGGGCTACAGTCCTTCCCCTGACAAGCTTTGAATGTACTGTGTGTACACAGCCTGTAAATGAGTAAAACTGAGAAATAATTTTCTCAAAGCCTCGTTCAATGCTGCTGGCTGCCTTACTCCTTCCTTGCCTGTATGCGCCAAACCCCCTTCAGCAAGAGGCATTGAGACAGCAAGACCCAGTGTGGTGTAGTGGTTAAGGTGCTGGACTATGACCTGGGAGACCAGGGTTCGAATCCCCACATAGCCATGAAGCTCACTGGGTGACCTTGGGCCAGTCACTGCCTCTCAGCCTCATGAAAACCCTCTTCATAGGGTCGCCATAAGTCAGAATCGACTTGAAGGCTGTACACATACACGTTGAGACAGCCTGCCATAAATTGACATGTCCTGAGAAGACAGTCTGTTTCCTTTTACTGTCCAGGAACCTGAGCTGCTCACTATCTGCCTCGCCACTTGTCTTTAATGTTTGATTAAGCACTGTGAGAATTGTCACTATTGATCAACTTCTTGCCGGTACATTAAGCTCTCTAATCCCTCAGATCCTCTCTCTCTCTCTCCACGGAATTGTGTTTGATGCTTTTATAACTGTCTCTATATATGTATTTATTTATTACATTTCTA
The DNA here is from genome assembly GCF_030035675.1 of Rhineura floridana. NCBI lineage: Eukaryota > Metazoa > Chordata > Lepidosauria > Squamata > Rhineuridae > Rhineura > Rhineura floridana. The sequence goes on along the minus strand of NC_084495.1, from coordinate 33,380,590 downwards.
CCCCGCCTTTCTTTTCATGATAGGAACCCAAGGCGGCTTACATATGGTTGCCAGGCGGTCTCCCATCCAGGCACTGACCAGACCTGACCCTGCTTAGCTTCAGCAGGGAGCTGGCCTCATGTGCCTTCAGACCATAGCCTGGTCTATTAGCTACCAGGCTAACTACAAGGTTCTGGTTTTGGTGTACAAAGCCCTATACAGCTTGGGATCAGGATACATGAAAGATCGTCTTACCCCTTATATACCCAGTCGGTCACTGCGCTCTGCAGGTGAGGGCCTCCTGCAGATACCATCTTATCAGGAGGTCCATTCCGCACAACATAGGCAGAACTTTTGTGTAGTGGCACCAACACTTTGGAATTCCCCTCCCCTTAAATATTAGACAGGTGCCATCTCTGTTATCTTTTCGGTGCCTACTGAAGACCTTCCTCTTTCGACAAGCCTTTTAAGTAGAGACCTTGTCCCATTCTGCGTCTGTGTTCGAGTTGCTTTTTAAAATGTCATAGAATAGTAGAGTTGGAAGGGGCCTATAAGGTCATCAAGTCCAACCCCCTGCTCAATGCAGGAATCTTTAAAGCTTCTTTTAAGCTTTTTTTATTTTTAAAGATGTTTTTAAATCTTTTTTTAAAAAGATGTTTTGTTTCAATATGCTTTTAAGGATGTTTTGTTGTAATATATTTTAAAGTCTGTTTCTATGATGTTGTAGAGTGTTTTTAGTGCTTTTGTTTGCCGCCCTGGGCTCCTACTACGAGGAAGGGAGGGATATAAATCTAATCAATAAACAAACATGTCTTTAGCGCCAAGTTATCTTGCTCCCCCTAACAGTCTGTTTTGCTACCTGTCTTGAGAAATGGGAGGTCAGAAGTAGAATCAATGCTTTGGGAAATATTTATGCACCTATTTCCAGCTCATTCTTTCAGATTAGTGACTGAATGCATAGGCTTTGTTCTGCTCATCTTCACTGTGCCTCCCAGTTAAAGGAATCTTGGGCTCCATTCAGGTAACTTGTTCACATGCGATTCCAGCTGTGCAAGGGGGAAGAGCAGGTGTGTGGGGGTGTCCCTTGGTCTTGCACCCCTGTCCTCATGTCGCTTTTGCCAGCCCTTCAACTTTTTGTGCGTTGGGAACAGGATGTTTGCTCTGGGAGACCCTTTTCTATTGAGGAACATAGCAAGCCGCCTTACACTGAATCAGACCATCCACTCATCTGGCTGGGCTCTGGGTGGCAGTGGCTCGCTAATAATTCAGGCAGGGTCCCCTCCCAGCCCAAACTTGAGATGCTGGGAATTGAACCTGAGACCTTCTGTATGTAAGGCAAATGCTCTACCACTGAGCCACAGCCTTTCTCTTGTTGGTGTTGGGGACAATTAAGCCTCTGACGCTGTTGGGAGTTCTGTACACATTGACCTATTTGACATTTCTTGGCCTATGACCTCTTGTGAACCAAGTTGGGCTTCAACTCAAGGGAGATTGTGTAGACATTTCAGCACAGGGAGATGCCTCTTGTGGAGCCAGACCCTTCGTCCATCTAGCTCAGTATCATCTACACTGACTGGCAGTGGCTCTCCAGAATTTCAGACAGGGGCTTCTCCCCGGCCCTACCTGGAGATGCCGGGGCTTGAACCTGGGACCCTTGGTGTGCAAGGCCACTGAGCTATGGCCCTTCTGTGATTCTATAAGCTTGGAGGCTCAGCATTCCAAATTGCATGGGGAGCCTTCCCAAGCGGTGAGGTCTCTTCCTTGCTGTGGAAACGTGCCTTCCCAGCACTTGGGATAAAGCTGGCAGGAGGGGTATGACTGAGGGGGTGCCGCCGATGGATTCTTCCCCACTCTGCCCCCTCACCTGACGGCATGTGGGGAGAATGCCTAAGCAGGGCTTTAGTCCGGGAGTTGAGAACCATGTTTAGCCTGAGGGCTGGACATGGGCAGCCTTCAGGGGGTGGTCGGTGGAGAGCCAGAGGCAAATATGGGGGCAGCAACAAGGCGATGCTGACCTTTGTACAGTAAGCTACATTTCAGCCATGTAAGAGTTAGAGGTTTCTACATCCCCCCCCCGCCTGCAAGAGATATTATCGCAGTTGAAGGACATATTCCACCCAGGCAAAAGCACTTGTGGATGGTGTGGGTGGGGGATGGGGACAGTCTCCTACTCCCTCCTAAAATCTCTTTGAAACCTGTTTGGGAAAGGTGACATCATCTTTCGAAATCATTATTTTATACTTCATAGTTCTTCCTTATGCCTCTTTTCCCAAGGAAGGGAAAAGTTTATATTTCATCATCATCATCATCATCATCTTCATCATCAATAGAAATGTTACCAAAGAAAATATGACTAAAAACTCTAGCTTCACCATTCATTTTTGTACCATTTTTTTAAAAAAACACTTTGCTTGCCTTCATTTTAATAAAATAGGCAGCTTTCCTTTCGTCTGTGGCTCTAATAAGAAAAAAATATGATAGAGCAGAAGATAATTGCAGTGAGTGAGGCCTCTCATTTTTCTCAAATTTTTCTCATTTTTCTTTGATAGGATTACAGATGTCTTCGACATAAGTGCTGCTGCTGCTTCAGCGGGACTTGATTAGTTCCAGGTGATGCGTGGCTTTCCTTCCATGGAGACAGATAGAATGCCACAGCAGAAACAGTCTGAGCAGGAAGGAACATTGTGCCCATAACTTCCTTCCAGAACAGATTATGTCATGCACAGTCATGGACTATCTCCTTTCCTCAAGGTAAAGTTTGTGGGCTCTTTCACCCTTTGGTTTTTGCAAAATGATCCCAAAGCAGCAAACTATTCTTGGTAAAACACAGACACACACAATGACATGACAAAGGCTTCTATCCAACGAAGTTTTGCCCAGAGTGGATCCACTGAAATGTATGTACAGTGCCTTCCAAAAGTAATCAGACACCTGACCAGTGCTCTCGTATTACTGAATTACAAATGGTACACTGTAATTTTGTTCTCTATGATATTTTATTTTGAAACACTGAAACTCAAAATCAATTATTGTGAGGTGCCATGGGTTTTATGGCAGGAAATGTTTGTAAGAAACATAAAAAACTGAAATATGTTGCTTGCATAAATATTCAACCCATGTGCTGTGGAAGCTCCCAGTTTACACAGATGAAAGAAATGGGCCTGTCAAGGACTCAGTTACCATTGGGCCCCATTGGGACATCTGGTTGTCCACTCTGAGAACAGGATGCTGGACTAGATGATCCGTTGGAAAGATCCATCAGCCAGGCTCTTCTAATGTTCTTATTCTGTGAGTTGCTGTTGATGTTTTGCTCTGCTCATTATTGTTGTGGAAAGATTTTCTGTATTCTCCCTCTGCTGCTATGTAAGTATTTTCTGGATTTGTCATTTGTGTTTGTTCTGTTTTTTGGGAGGGGGTTGTTGTTCTTTAACTTGCATGTTAGACATTTGGTGTTCATTTATAAAGAGAGATTCAGATTTTTAGAATAAAATGGTAATTTTTTAAAGAAGTAATGCGCCGTTATAGACCAAACAAATTCCAAAATATCAGCTGTATGGAATGCAAACATTTAACAGCAGTATATAAAGGTAGCAACCGTATAAGCAATGGATAGTAGCCGAAGGGGCTACCTCTGTTGGGCACAGAGAGTAACTGTGCAAGGCTTCACGTGCAAAGGAACATCTCCTTCTGTCAGCCTCAATTAATAGCATCTTAAGCACCTGCCTAAGGCAGGAGGTCTCTCTGGGATGCTGTGTCAACCTCTCTCATTAAGCCAGCATTCAGCAAGCTAACTAGCAGATGCTGTTGACGTGAACCTCTGGATAATCTCTTTAACCTTGTCTTGTGGACAGCAAGCAAGTCACAACTGCGTAGGTCTCCTCCAAATTAGGTCTTGTGCCTAAGCCTATTCCATCCCCCCACTCAGACTTATGATACCCAAACCACACTTTTATTCTATGCTCTCATGCCTAAAAATATTTACTTATTTGCACAGTTTAGATGTAATGATTGTAAGCCATGGTTTGTTGATTAAGCTGAAATCAGTTTCCCAGGACAAAACCGGAAACTGTGTTCTAAGAAATCCCATAAGTATCCATCTATCTCAGGGGTGAGGAACCTTGTTGAGACAGATGGTCATCTTCCCATTTGGGCACCTTTACGGGGCCATATGCCAGTAGTGGGTGGGTCCGGAGGCAAAATTTGGTGGAGCAGTTATCGGTTGATGTACACTAGGCTAGATTCTTCACACCCCTTCTTTATCCTCTATCCAGGCAAGCGAGAGTCATGATCAGAGCCCAGGAACACATCCCAGCCAAGTGTAAACACTCAAGGGGCATATGGACTTGTGAGGGATGTGGCCTGGGGAGAGGAGGTATGGCTGAGGAGAGGGTGTGGCATGAGAAGACTTCTCTGGGCCAGACTGAGAGCCCTGGAGGGCCATATTTGGGCCCTGGGTCTGATGTTCATCACCTCTGATCTATCCAGTACACAACCTTCCCCAACCTGATGCCTTGCAAACATTGTTGGACTCCAACTCCCATCAGTCCCAGCCAGCAATGGCCAATGGTTAGGGATGATGGGAGTTGTAGTCCAAAACATCTGGAGGGTGTCAAGAACAGTAAGGTTGGCCGAAGTAAAATGGCCCTGCCTAAAAGGATTGTGGGGAATATTCTTCATAGGTTTCTGGGATGCTGTACGCTGGGAAAAATCAGGGCATCTCATATAGTCCAGTTGCAGCTCATTAGCCGAGAAGGGAGGCAGCTGCATCTTATCTGTATGTAATACCTGGTACCAAGGTCAGGAGGCCTGAGTAGCCATAAATTAGTAGGCCTGGCCTTGTGGTGAACCTTCGGACTATTCCATCACCAGAGGTGCCATGACTGGCTAACTGGCCCTCTCACTGTTGCCGGGCAAATTATCATTCTTGGTCCAATAAGCAATGGCTTATTAGACCAAGATTGTTATATCTGAACCAAACATTAAAGGTGAAAGAGTAAGAAGGAGATGCTTTCAGAGCAATGATGAAGGAGGGAGACTCTGGACATAACAGTCTTATTATGCCCACTGCCCCCTCTAGTTGGCCATGTGCATTATGTCACTTTTTAAAAATAATGTGGCAAGCCAGCCCTGCCACATTATGCCACATTCATGGCATAATAAGAACAGAATCATGGTGCCCCAGAGTGACACTATCTATCTATCTATCTATCTATCTATCTATCTATCTATCTATCTATCTATCTATCTATCTATCTATCTATCTATCTATCTATCTATCTATCTATCTATCTATCTATCTATCTATCTATCTATCTATCTATCTATCTGTCTGTCTGTCTGTCTGTCTGTCTGTCTGTCTGTCGACTGCCTTTAGGCCAGGGCTGGGGAAACTTTGGCCTGGGTACTGAATGGGGCCTCCCCAGGCCATACCCACCGGCCCTTGCTTTGCTGCTTGAGTGTTTTTCCCTGGCTGGAAAGTGGTCTTGAACCCTGACCAAGTCTCTTGCTTGCCTGGATGGAGGCTAGAGACTGGGGTATGTGAGGTGGTGCAGAAAGTAGCCTACTGCACCAAGGTAAAATTTACACTCATTGCTCTGCCTCCTTTTGCCTCTTGGCCCATCCACCACTGACATATGGCCCTGGAAGGTTGCCCAGGAGGGAATGAGGCCCTTGGGTTTAAAAAAATGGTTCCCTTGCCCTCCTGATAAAGATGGAGTGGGTTTACCTATCCTAATGCAAGTCATAAAGTGTTAAATGACTATGTGAAGAGACCCCAGTGATACGTGAATCAGCTTTATGAAGAAGTTAATAATTCAATTAGCAGAGAAAAACAAAAGCCCCCAGAACCCCATCAAATTTCAAATGATCGCCAGATATTGCTAATAGGATGGTCCATTATTTTCCATATCTTAAAGATTGAGTTAGTCACCATGATTAATAAAATACTGCTGGCTATCACTTTCCGTCACATGCATGCATGCACGCACACACAATCCCGTTACACTATAGAAATTTTCTTTCCTTTTTTTTGGTTAAAATTAACAATTAGGACCATAGTATGGTACAGTTGTACTATCACTGCCAATTAAAAGACTTCACTTATTAGGCCTTGAAAAGAGGGGGGGGGGGAGAAACAAACAAGTCTAATTTGCCAGATTAATTTCATGGCCAGTTTTGTGTAGTCAAACTGTGCCTTTTAGGAGAAATGACAAATCTGGATTGTCAAAGTGGGCTCGATAAGTAAGATAAAGGTCATATATTTTAATGTCACAGAAGGTCTTATTAAAGGAATCTTAATTGCGTGAGGTATCTATGAAAACATTAATTAAATACTGTCGGGAATAATTAGGTCCAGTTACTGATGGTTTAATTAAAGTTGGTTTCCTATTTTATAAGAAAAAACCTGGACAGACCAGTATCTGCCTCCTGGCAGGATAATTGATAATATGTCTGAAAAGTAGAAGGAACCAAACAGTAACCTTGACCAACCACAGAAGAAGATGAACATCGCTTAGGGGAATCCTCCTGCCTGCCTTTGAGGGCAAAAACCATCAGCTTTCTTGCTGTGGTTTTAGCAAATGGAAGAGGCAGTGGTCGTTGAGCTGAGCTTATGATCCTGCCCTCAGTTAGGCATGTATAAGCTTCTGTCGCTTCCAAGATGACCAGATGCAACCTCAGGCAAGGCTTCTAAGGACGTAAGGACAGACCTTCTGGATCAGATAACCAAAGGCCCATCTGGTCTATGTCTGGGGAACCTTCACCCACAGGCCAGATGATCATTTATTGTCTTACTTATTTTGTTTATAAATTGCTTCCCATAAAACAGTGGTCCCTTTGCTTTCCCTCCCATAGACCACTTGGAAATTGCTGATGGTCTTGGCGGACAACCTAATTATTTTCCTGCCTGTTGTGGCAATTATGATGTGCTGTGCTAGCTGCTCTATGATTTTTAACTGCATTTCTATTGCGTCTTTCATTTCTTATATTTGATTGCATTAAAATTTGCATTCCATAGAATGCAATCCTGTGGCGTCAGTCCTGTGGCTTCAGTCCTGTGTATGCAGTCTTTCCTGGGAGCAAGCTCTATTTATTTATTTATTTGCCCATTTATTAATATGATTTATGTGCCACCCTCTGTGAAAGGCACAGAGAGGTTTACAACCAAGTCACATATGATAAAAAGAATCCTTAAAACCCGTAGAATAACATAGTCTGTAAAATACATAGCTCCTTAGATAGTGATTTAGTAACAACAGTAGCAACAACTAATCCATTGATCTAATCAGGTCTCTCTTTCTCCAAACACCCGCCAAAAAGGTGCATCTTAACCAGCCCCCTAAAACTATAAAGAGATGGGGACCAGACATATTTCACTGAAAACAGTGGGGCTTACATCTGAGTAAGCATGGATAGGATTGCACTGTACATTTCCTTAGAAGCCTTTGGTCAAAATCCAAATGACCTCTTTCTGTTTCATCATGCCATTCTACATGTTTGTGTCGAATATCCTGACATATTTCCCTAGTTTGTTAAACAACTTTAAGCCAAAGTGTTCTGGTTTGGAGGTAATGGGGTACACTGGCTTAATATAAACCAAGATCTAAGTGCTAAAAATCAGAGCAAGGTCTATTTCTACCAACTGTAAAGGTGATGGTTTGATTCCGTTTACCTCTGTTTTAATATCTTTGTAACAAACCTATAGTGTATACAAATAAAATGGCTAAAAGTGATAAAGCTGGTGTGTGAAGATGAGGAACAATTAGGGGAGTAGTGTGCAGCCCTGATGCTTGTTCACAGCTCCATAAACGATGGTTTATGAAATCTTGATCATATGAACCAGCCCATTCAAAATATGTTAAACTGAGGATAGTGAGGAATGATTTAATGGAGGATGAGGCTATGAATGGCTATTAACCCTAATGGATATGTTCTACTTCCCCAGTCGGAGGCAGTATGCTTCTGAATAGCAGGTGCTGGAAACCCAAAGGGTCACATTCACACCATGCATTTATTTCACTGTTGTTCCACTTTAACTATTCATGGCTTCCCCCAAAGACTGCAGGTAAGTATAGTTTGTGAAGGGTGCTGAGAGTTGTTTGGAGACTCCTATTCCCCTCACAGAGCTACAAGTCCCAGAATGGTTGAACAGTCAGCCCCTCTTCCCAGAGGACTCTGGGAACTGTAGTTCTGTCAGAGGATTAGGGGTCTCCTAACAACTCTCAGCATCCTTCATAAACTACCCTTCCCAGGATTCTTTGGGGCAAGCCACGACTGTTTAAAATGGAATGATAGTGGAATAAATATATGCTGTGAATGTGGCCTAGGAGAGGACCTGTTGTGCAACTCAGGTCCTGCTTGAGGGTTTCTAGTCCAGGATCCTGGACTTAGATGGACCACTGGCCTGAGCCAGCAGGACTCTTCTTATGTTCTTCTTTCCCTTTGCAGAAGCCTTGCTAATTTTTTATCTTTTATATGTTCATCATTTCTAAGCTAAACAATGCTTGCTTAACTTCAGGTGCTTCCAGGTGGGGGCTTGATCTGCAAATGGGACTTTGAGATAGCTCAAAGCAAATCATTGGCAACAGTTTTACCTGGAAAGGGTAAATCCAGATAAATGGGGGGAAATGCAGGCTGGCATTTTGATCGCAACATTGCTGCATGAATGATGCAAAACAAAGAAACAAACACAAACCCTTGCATGCACATGGAGTACCGACCCCACAATAAACACCCCTTTGGAAGTACCCTCAGATTCATTGAAACATGTCCTGAAAACCCAGTTTTGCCCTAACAGCAAACAGCAAATTTCACGGATATGGTTGCGAAATTCTGTGTTGCGGCCATAGCTCGTAGGAAGAGCTTGGTTCAATCAGTTTAACTTTTGTTTTAATTGTTTTACTACTTGGTATTAGGCCTGGGTAAATTGTATTTTATATGTTTGCATTTATGTTCGTCTTAAATTGCTGGTCTTGGACCGAATTAAAATAAATTCAATTTGTTATAAGGTTCTAATCTACATGTGCCTCATGTGATAAACAAATTATAATTCAATTCTAGCAATTTCTGATCCAAAAGCAGACATTTACATTCCAAATAGATCCCTTATTGGATAAATGGTGATAGAAACACAGCAAGTTTTCGAGTTACACTGCAATTTCCCCCCTCCCGGCTCCATGAATTTTGGCTCCTGTGTGACAACAGATATTTTAAACAATACTTTGGCAATAAAATGGAAGCATGAAAATAATTTGATCAAGGCTGTATTATTTACAGTCTGATGAGAAGAAGAACGTATTATTTTTCACCATAATTGGCATGCTAATAGCTCTACCATGAATGCCTTTCCCCCCAACAATACATCAATACAATTCATTCAGTTCATGAAGAGCTTCAGTGCTATCACTTGTGAGTTCAAGGGGACAAAGTGGGTTAGCACATTAAATGTGCTAATTGGCTTAGCAATTCCAGGATGTTTGTGTTACCTATTACTATTTTTGTGAATTGCCACTGTTAATTATGTAATTATCACTACCTGTACTTTTCCGTGTTTCATTTCTCTCTGACCTCACTGTTTACAATCCTTCCTCCCACCAAAAAAACCAACAACCCATATTATATTTGATGAAGTGGACTATAGCCCACAAAACAGTATAAATCTGTAAAGTCTTTAAGGTGCCACAAAACGCAACACAAGAGACTAACAGGGCTACCCCTCTGGAAATTATTTTTCACTGATTGCAACAAAACCTACTCTCAGTACGCATTCTCCAGATCACAGGCTAGGGTAATTCAAGGTCAGCATTAATTCACACACTCCTGTGGGGTCTATAAAGGGTGTTAAGGTGTGCAAGGTGCACAGGAAACCATAAAACTGTGTTGAACACCCTTGCCATAACATAAACACATGTACAATGAATAGAACAAGGCAAACAGGATATCCACCTCCCCCCTTCCCTTCTCTGGTTCTGTAGAAGATGAGCGCTTACCTGGTGTGCTTCATGTAATTTGCTGTAAAGATTCCCCCCCCCCCAAGATTTTGGCAAAATGAATAATGTGGATGAAATGCAATAACGAAAAGTCAAAATATGTCCTGTTATCAGTTGCTCACATTCAAGCAGGAATCCATCCCTGGGCAGGCAGAGGAGGAAAGAAAAGACTATAAGCTCTGGGATCGTCTCATTCAAGCAAGATTGCTTCATACAAAAGTTGACAATACACTCGCAAAATCTATTGTTGATATTCAACATATTTTAAATAGCTGAACAGAATAGACAATAAGGCAGGAAGGAAAAGTTGGAGAGGAGACTGGCCTGGATTGTCGGTTCAGCAAGTAAAACACTGTCAAAAAGAAAGAAATAAAGAAAAAGAATTGCCCAGTGTAAATGTTCTTCTGACTTTTTAAAAGACCTGGGGGAGGGTCAACTAAGGCCATCATTTGCATTTTGCTGTATTTCAAGCAATAACCATATGGTGTTGTGAGCCACAATTAGGAAAAAAACAAGTATCAATTAATTGTACCGATTGATAATTCATTAATTGCATATTAAAAATGTGGATTTTCATTGGAGGTGCTTGTTCCAATAACTTTGATGCAGTAGATGTTTGAACCTTTGTTCACATAATATATTGCCCAAATAAAAAATGACTTGTCTGTGATTTTCACTTGAAAAGTATTGGGTTTTTTGGGGGGGAGGGGGAAGGAAGCAACCAACAAGGTTATTGTCAGTGAATGCAGAAATCACAATCCAAGAATATGTTCATTTGTTTTCCAAACTTGCTCCCAAAAAACTTGGGATTTTTTTTCCTTTCCACATGAATTTGTCTTCCTCAAAACCTCCATGCTCAGGGTCATAAGGACATATGAATATAAGAAGAGCCTGCTCATCTAGTCCAGCATCCTGTTCTCACAAAGGCCAAATAGATACTCCAATGGGAAGCCCACAAGCAACCTGAGGGCAATAGCAACTCTCCCCTCCAGCAGTTTCCAGCAACCAGTGTTCAGAGACATACTACCTCCAACAGTGGGGCCGTGATGGCTGTTGGCTCCATGTTTGTGAGACAGTGGAATCCACTCTGGCTTCTAGTCCAAACTCCCAAGGAGCTGCCCAAGGTGCTGAAAACTAGGTTCAGTACCTTGGACAGCTTCTTGAGAGTTAGCGCTGAAACCCAGAGTAGATTCCACTGTCTCGCTAACATGGAGCCAACAGCTGGAGCTGCAGTGGAGGTAGAACCTAGCCATTAGGGTTAGTAGCCATGGATAACCTCCTCCATGAATTTGTCTAATCCTCTTGTAAAGCCACCCAGGATGGTGGCCATCTCTGCCTCTTGTGGGAGCGAATTCCATAGTTTAACTCTGCGCTGTGTGAAGAAGTCCTTTCTTGTCTGCCTTGTATCTTCCAACATTCAGCTTCAGCGACAGGAGAGCTGGCCCTCCTGTTAGGCAGAGTGAGGCAACTGCCTCAGGTGACCAATGCTCAGGGACAGGGGCAGCCCCCAGTTGTTCCTCCTGAGCTCCCACATACCTGCTCCTGGGCCCCCTAATCTGGTTTCTTCTTTGGATGTGACATCACATGCTATTCCATCAGCAGTGTTGAAGTCAGCTTCAACTGCTGGTCCAGTGGAAGAGGAAGGGGTGCCATCTTGTCCTTCAGTCCTTCAGTTTCAGACTCAGCAGCCTGCATGGTCAACAGTGAGGGATGATGCAACACCTAGAAGGTGACAGGTTCTCCAGCCCTGATTTAAGTAGACTTTCATTATCGTTATTGTTATTTACATTTATTAGTCGCTTGATACCTGAAGGTCTCCAAGTGACTTACAACAATGTTTAAACAAAAACAAATGTACAATTTAAAAACATCATAAGGCAACAGCAACATAACAATCCCCCCCCAATGCAGCCACAGAAAGCTTTGGCAGCATACTAATAACGCTGAGAAGATGTCAATGAAGGTACCAGGCAGGACTCACTGGAAGCGTATTCCACAGATGAAGAGCCACAACTGAAAAGGCTCTCTCCCTTGTCACCACCCTCCGAGCCTCCCTCAACGGGAGACGTGGAGAAGGGCCTCAGAAGATGATGGGCTGGGTTATATATCCAAATGTCTTACTAGTGAATACACTTAGATGGGTTCAATGCTCCCTGGCAAAGGGCCCTTTTGGATTTATAGGAGTGTCTGCACCATCACTGACCCATCATCCCAATAGGATGTGGAGGAAGGAAGCTCAGGAAGAACTGTTGGTTTCCTCTTGTGATGTTTCAGCTGTGGGTGGCTTCTCAGTGCCCAAGAGTCTGACTCTGATTCTATGTGCTAATGAGAATGAACTCATTCACTGAGTGCTGTTCCTTACGAAGCCAAATAGGTAGCCAAATCGGCCCTTTTACAAGTGCCACATAACACACATTCAGCACTTGTGAGAAATTGTTCTTTTAGTGTGGCAGCACCTCCTCTTTGGAACTCTCTGCCTATTGACATCAGCCAGGTGCCTTCACTGTATTCCTTTCAGTGCCTTCTTAAAACTTATAACTCAAGGGTTTGCTAAAGTACAAAAAATCTTCAGAAAAAAACCTAGAAGGAAAAAAATGCCCCCGCCCCCGCAAACAAACCCCAGTTCAATAGAGATCACATCCACACCATACAATTAAAATTTTCTTTTACCACTTGAAACAGTCATGGTTTCCCCCAAAGAATCCTGGTAACTGTAGTTTGTTAAGGGTGCTGAGAGTTGTTAGGAGACTCTTCACAGAGCTTTAAATGTAAGGTGTGGATGGAACCGGAGGTGAAAGGCTAAATAAACACTACATCTTTAAAGCACATTTGAAGCTCAAAGAATTCTAGGCATTGTAGTTTGTTAAGAGTTGCTGAGAATTGATGTCAGCCACACAGAGGTTTTATTCCAATCAACTGGTACATAAATTTTGTTTTGAAAAAAGTGTAGCTCTGTGAAAGGAAAATTATGGTCCCAGAATTCTTTGAGGGAGAAAATGTGCTGTGCGTGTGCTTTGGAAGCATAGTGTGTACTCAGCCTAAGTATGCTCAGTAGGCATGGAATGATGGTGATGATGATTTATTAGATTTATTAGTCGCTTGATACCTGAAGGTTTCTAAGCAACTTGCAACAATGATAAAACAAAAACAAATATATTGTACTATAAAAACAATAAAACAAACCAGGAAGCTTTGGCAACATACTAATAACAGAGAACATGATCTCAGTTTATCAAATGCCTGGTAAAAAAGGTATGCCTTTACCTGGTGCCAGAAAGATGTCAATGAAGGTGTCAGGCAGACCTCACTTGGGGGCGTATTCCATAGATGGGGAGCCACAATTGAAAAGGCTGACTTTTTTTGGGGGGGGGAAACCACTAAGAAAACCAAGAGAGGAAAATGGAATGGAGTATCCTGCAAAAGGGCATGACTGGCTGGTTGGAACACTGAACAGGAGCACCCCACACTGCAACATTTTGTTGCAGGCCCCACTGGTTCTTTTGCTAATGTTGATGTTCAGATTAGCTCTCCAGTCCACTGGTTCTTACATGTAGCAGTGGGCTGAACATATACGATGGTGTGCAAGGATTTCTGCACATTCATTTGTCAAACAGTTGACTGGGGCTGAGTCTTCTCTTAAGTTCCAAAAGTCTGAGAACCATTGGTTTAGAGATAACCATTGGAATAAGTCAAGGGTACCAAATTTGTCTCTCCAAACCTTTTAAGAACACTTCTATGCATAGCTGAGCTTTCTTCTGTGTTTGGAATGGACAGAAAGGCCTAACCCCCAGTGTTTCACCCCCTGCAATTCTCCAGTTGCCTACTATAATTTAGCAGATTAGGTCTACAAGGAAATTGTGGTGTTATCTTCTGAAGGGGTGGGAGAGGCAATATTACTCTGCAACCCCACTGTCACCAAATTGCTTTATGAGAGGTTGCTGTTGGCGATTTCACAAACCCACACTTGTCAGGGGACTTTTGCGGACAGTGTCTGCAACCTCAATTTAACGATAACGTTACACTGTTTTCCTTTCTCTCCTCGGAGCCTTGGAGGGAGACTGTGAATTTGTGGGAAAGAGATATTCAATACCAGGGCATTTGCGAACAATGACGAAAATGACAGATCTCTGTTCCGAGGATATAACACACACCTTGTGCATATTTCCCTTGTATTCCTTTAAAAGGCTGCCAATCCCACATTTCCAGATAACTACAGGACATTACATGTATTCAGTGGCCATTTAAGTTATTTTAAAGTTTTAGGTTACCACCTTAATTGCAAAGTCTTAATTTCCTGCTCTTACCAAAGCCACAATATGAATTCTGTTCCCATTGTTATAATTTCTTGATACAACCCAGCTACAATTTAGCACTCAACTGAATTCCATTATTTAAATTCCTCTTCTATGGCAAAGAATATAGCATGGAAAATGCTTACCTAGCATGGAGGGAGAACCTGTCATCCAGTTTGCTCAATTGCTACCATTGCATTTTTTTTTTTTGTGGCAGCGATGAGAAAAGAGTTTCTCTCTAGCAAGATAATGCAGAAGCCATGTTTTCAGTGTGAGTGACATCCTAGGTAGATCAGAGATGGAGAAACACATGACCTTCACAAAAGTTAATTAAATTTAGAAGAGGGGAGAAAAAGAAGAGACAAACTAACTTTTTTTAAGGAGTTGATATTAGTGACAGTTCTCCGCTGGAACTGATAATGGGGGATAAAGCTCCTTTTACTTTTTTCAAAGTCCCCTTGGAAATATTCACCTTTGAACACCAGGATTGTATTCTTCCATTTGTTCTGGGGAAATGGACTTCTATCCAAGCTATCTTGAATCAGAGCGGTTTTAAAAAACAGTGAAGTATGGCAAATTCTCTGAATTTGGTTTTGAAATTTGGAAAAAGAACAATTTAAAATTTAGTTTTCAGAACATACACACACTCACTTTTCTCAGGGGTGTAATTTAAGTTTTTTTTTTCACAAAGCTATTGTGTAGTTACAAACAGATAAAACTGAAATCTACTCTAAAAATGGGATGGGGGAAATTCCCTGAAAAAAAATCAGATCCAGAATTCTAGGTGTTACATAATTGGGATGCAACTGAAATAAATGACAATGAACTATGCTTAATTTGAAGACTGGAGTTCAGGAATCCAGATTTATGCAGATCTAAACATTTGAGAAATAGCCCTCATTTTTGCCTTTCCAACTTTTTGAGTACTGGCTTTGGACCTCTAGTACTTTAAGTCCACATGCTAGGAATCCCCCATCTGTTTTGGTCTGGCATCACTTTTGGAAATTTAAGAAACTATGCAGGGAACCACATACCCATTTCACAGAAGAAAACTGGTGACACTTGGAAACATCCCTCCTCCAAACTACAGGCAAAACATCAACACCCACCAAAAAACAGTCAACAAGAACAACAAAAAAGCAAGCAACTCCCCCCCCAAAAACAAGCAACAGCCCAGTCAAGCCAAAATAGCAACCTCCCTCAATTTAACAATGGGATGAATAAAGGGCCTTGGTGGGTCCCGGGGGGGTATCTGAGAGTGCCATGGTGCACATGGGCACCACTATGGAGACCCCAACCATCAGTAAAGCCATTCAATAAAGCTACCTTCAATAAAGCCATATTAGATGTTCAAGCATTTTCTGCTTTGCACAAGACTCAGAAGTGTGTAGATGGCAACTAGTATTTCAACATTCATATTTTTTGTGTATGCACCCATACACTCACTTTGTCTATAGGGTGTCTAATTAGAAATCCTTTCACTCTGGTTGTACCTTCTAATGATGTGTTTTCATACTTGAATTCTTAGACCAGAGCTTCCCAAACCATGGTCCGTGGACCACCAGCAGTTCACAGACTTCATTCAGGTGGTCCACGACATGTCCTCACTAAATATTCATATTGATTTTTAATTGTATGTTTCTTGCTTCTTGCATTTCTTAAATTGTATTTTATTGTATTACAATATGAATTCTCAGAAATGAAAATTGTAATACTTATGAAAGAAGCCATGAAAATCCAATATTAAACCATACAGCACCTAGCAGAGCATGTTACAATGGCTAGAACTCAGAGCTCAGAGGCACATGTCACCAAATTCTTATAAGCTACACAAGAAGTGGATTGGACTGTGAAAGAAATCCCAAATTGTGTTTGCATTTTGACAAAATTGTAAGGCAGAACAATATCTCAGAGAGGAGCTCAGGTCTCCTGCTCCCCTGGTGCATTCACTGTAGCTACCCAATTTCCCTGCTTTTAAAAGTTTGTTAGAAATATCTGTTGCCTATAGGTACATTCTTAAACTGCAAGGGTTTTTTTTGCCAGTTAGTGAATAAAAAGTAAAGGTAGCCTTGTTGGCTCATGAGCAAAATTCTAGATCTATATTAGGGCAATATTTTTATTACTGGTATTAAGGGGGTGGGGGGAGACAGAGAGGGGAAAGGTTGGCTTACGGTGAAGCTATGCTGGCTGCATCTGTATGAATACTGGGGGCAGAAGAGGCTGTACTTTTTTTTAGTCCCACAGGATACAGTGATGGCCAACAACTTGGATGACTTCAAAAGAAGAGCAGAAAAATTAATGGAAGATCTGGCTTCAGTGGCAACTAGCTGCAATAGCTATGTTCTCTCTCCACTGTTGGAGGCAATGGGCCTCTGAACACCAGTTGCTGAAAACTGCAGGAGGAGCGAATGCTGTTGCGCTCAGGTCCTGCTTGTGGGCTTCCCATTGGGGCATCTGGCTTGCCACGGTGAGAGCAGGATGCTGGACTACATGGGCCATTGGCTTGATCCAGCGGGGCCATTCATCTGTTTTTTTTTTATGATACAGCAATGGAGGAGAACAGGTGGAGAGCGAGCTACTTGCCTGAGGTTGTGTGTGCATGTGCTCACACTTCCTGCCCATTTCTGGTGCTGCCTATGGGAAGAAAAGATAGTGTGGGTGTTTTTTTCTTCAGGTCATGAGCAGTATGTGAAACTCAAGGCAACCATTATGGACCAGTCGCCTTTAAATGAGAGAATATTGGAGGGTCAGGATTTGTAAGAACATCAGAAGAGCCTTGCTGGATCAGACCAAAGGCTTATCTAGTCCAGTATTCTGTTTCCTGCAGTGGCCAACCAGATGGCCCTGAGGAGCCCACATGGATGACCTAAGTGCAATAGTCCTCTCTCACTGTTGCACCAGCAACTGGCATTCAGAGACATCAAACCTCTGGGCCTGGAGGCAGGAAATAGCCATCAGGACCAGTAGCCATTGATAGTCTAATCCTCTGTGAAATAAAGGATGGGCTGTAACTCAGTGGTAGAACATCTGCTTTGCATGCAGAAGGTCCCAGGTTCCATTTTCAGGCAGGGCTGGGAGAGACTCCTGGAACCAGAAAAGGCACTGCCAGTCAGTGTAGACAATACTGAGCTAGAAGGAGCCAGGATCTGACTCAGTATAAGGCAGCTTCCTATGCCTAATCCCTTTTTAATGCCATCTGAATTGGTTATTACCATATCCCGTGGCAGAGAATTCAGCATCATGTGGGAGCTGAGGTTGCAAAGCGCCAACGAGGCATTTGGCATTTACTTAAAAATCCATCCTCCTCCAGTGAAGAGGGCTTGCACCTATGTAAGTGTGCAGAGGGTTCCTGCCTGAGCTACAGATACAGAACGTCAGGACTTGTTTGCTATATTTAGGCAGCCCTGTTTGCAGTATGGGGATGATGAAACAGACCTATCATACAAGGTTGTTGTAAGAATGACAAGGCCATGTATGTGGAGTATTTTAATGCATCATACAAATAAGATCTACCTTACGGCATGGGTAGAGAACCTCAGCCCTGAGAGTATCTTAGGTCCAGGGTATCTTAGGGACTGCCTGAACCCTTATATCCCAGCTTGATCTCACCCAAGTTGGCAATGCTCATGTAACATTGACAAGAAATTGAGCCTTCAGTGTCATCAGCCCAGGTCTCTGGAATGCTCTGTCAAGAGAGATTGATCAGGTGCCTTCTGTTTTAACTTTCAGATGCTTGCTGAAAACCTTTCAGTTCCGCTGGGTTTATGCAGGCAATCAAGAAGGTGTCTTTTTGCAATAGTTGACATCTGTTTTTACTGTATTTTTAATGGTTTTTTTTTAAAAAAAACTTGTA
Organism: Rhineura floridana; assembly: GCF_030035675.1. Lineage (NCBI taxonomy): Eukaryota > Metazoa > Chordata > Lepidosauria > Squamata > Rhineuridae > Rhineura > Rhineura floridana. Next base: position 33,362,480 of record NC_084495.1, on the reverse strand, counting down.
AACCACTTTGATGTTTTTAAATGAAATAGTAATATACAAATATATTTATAAATAAATAAATAACTGCAGCCCTCCAAGGAGCTCATGCTGGCATACACGGTTCTCCCTAGAGATGTGAAGGCCCAGGAAAAAACTGGGGGGAAACTGGGGGGGGGGAAATCCCCCAATTTTTCTGTTGTTGTTGTTTTTGTTTTCTGAGCTTTCACATCACTAGTTCTCTCCCTCTTCATTTTATCCTTACAGCAACAACCCTGTGGGGTAGGTTAGGCTGAGAGACGGTGACTGGCCCAAGATTACCCAGCAATCTTCTTGGCTGAGTGGGGATTTGAACATTGGTTTCCCATGTCCTAGTCCAAAACTCTAACTGCTACACCACATGGGGTTCATGACAGAACATGAAGACTTTAGCACCCTGTGCATGGGTAAATTGGGGGAGGATCATACCCTTTCCAGCCTCTATGTTGTACCTTTCCTCCAAGCCAGACTTCTCAGTGGCTGTACTCTTTGCCCTCCTCAAATGCTTTTGCCTGGCTGGAATGTGCCCTTGATTGTGCTGTTGCCTCTGCTTACCTGCCTAGATGGAGAGACGTGTCTTTATGTGTGTTGCTGGGTGGGGGGAGGAACCTCAGACTTTGGGTGGCTGGAGTGCAGTCTACTGTGCAAGGTTATGAGTGATGTCCTTTGCTCTGCACAGTTTTGCTTCTGGCCACGCCCTCTTTTCCTCTGGCCATGCCCACCACTGGCTGCCCATGAAGGAATGAGGTTCTCAGGATGTATAAAGTTCCCTATCCCTGCCCAATAGGCTTCTTGTGGGCAGTGAAGATTGATGGTTTTGATGTCAAGTGAGGCAATGAATCAAGTGGGGTTTTAGTCTAAACTTTCAAGGAGATGTCCGAGGTGTTGAAACCTACTCAAAAATAGGTTCAGAACCTTGGATAGCTCCTTGAAAGGTTGGACTAAAATCCGGAGCAGATTCACTATCCCAGTCTCCAGCCACCAGTCTCCACTGGTTGTGGGGATGCTTTGAATGCATTATTATCCCAAATGCTGAACTTTATTATTTTCATAATTCTGCATAGTTTGCAGAATTTCCCATTTCTTGGCATGGAACTGAAGTTCATGCTGCAGAAAATGTGATTTTTTTATTTATGCATTTAGCTATTTTTTTTTGACAAGGCATAGAATGCAGACTTCTGGGGGCCAGTTGTTCTTATAACTCCCTGTTACTCCAACTTACATAAAATGGGAAGAGGAATCTTCTGGGCAAAAGCTTCTTTAACGTGAACCAGAATTATCTGTTCAAAATGGCCCTTTAAGCAGAGTAAGGAGCTTTGCGAGGGGAAAAATAATTTCAAAGTATCTAAGTTCCATCTAAAATAAAGTTACATTTTGAAAAAAGCACAGCAATTGCTCATTTAAATCGTTAATAGGAAGCAATCTTAACAAGAGATGGACAAAGACTGCTGGTCCCCCAATAGATACCTATATGTGTTTTTTCTCCTGGTTATATAAGAAGAAATAAAGTGGAGAAAATGAGGAAAATGCAATATAAACAAAGGTGCTTGGAATGCTTTTTTTAAAAAACCCACAACATTTTTGCAACAAATGAAGTTGAATATCTGTGTAAACGAAGTCCAAGTTACCAATGCTGCCTATTACAATGTATTTGATTATTAGTTTTTTAATGCTAAAAAAAATATTTGCAGATAATCTTGTCCTGTAAAAATACTGCATTTTCAAATTCACCAGGGAGCTGACAGCACCCTGGTCTCTTAGAGCCAGAACTGGTACTGAGCCCGTGCTCCTTGTCAAAATTTAATGAGAGGACCAGTTCTAAAATAATTGAATTTTCATATCAGAGCGAGCCAGGATTACTCAGACAATAAAAATGCTGAGTCCTGTACTGTTACTGGCAAATACCTTTTGCTTTGCTCATGAAATCAGTATGTAAATGTTCGGGACTTGTATTTAAGGCGTCTTATGCATTTAGAGTTGTAGTACCAGCAATAATTTCAAATGGTACCCTTGATAAGTAGCTGTGCATTTTCTGCCTCCACCAGCCCCTTCTTCCTCGTCGTCTTCGTCGTCTTTTTTTATATAATGTTCCAGCTGTAATTTGTTTGGCGATTCGGGATAAGCAATGGGCTATATTTTATATAAATGTTAATGCAGTTGCAGTTTAATTATGTTTCTTAACTTGTTACATTTCAAAGAGAGAGAGAGAGAAAGAGGGCAGAATTTGAAGGCGTCCATTCCATCAGATCGTCGGGCATATAAGAAGTACTTAAGTGCAGCACAGTCCTTCCTGACAATCTTTCTTCCATGGGAAGGTTTTAAAAGAAGGGAGAGCTGTCATTAAATCCAAAAAGGGAAACTGAAGGCTAGCCAGTGGGTCTCCTGCTTTCAAGGACTCCAGCCACATAATTTTGCAACCTCTCTCATCCGCGGAACCTGCATTGTTACAGGTGCCACATAATACTCACTCTGCATTTGTAAGAAATTGATCTTTTAGAGTGGCAGCGCCTACACTTTGGAACTCCCTGCCTGTTGACATCAGTCAGGCAGCTTTGCTGTATGTTTTTTGGTACCTGCTTAAACATTTTTGTTTAGACAAGCCCATCCAGACACTTAGAATTCAATATTTGCTTTAATTTCTGTTGATTATAATTTATTTATTTATTTATTTTAAAATGCTGTTGTATTTGAATGTTTCTAACTGCCTTTCATCGATAATTTTAATTGCTTTTACCACTTAGTGGTTTTATTACAATCAAGTGGTACAGAAATTTTGTTAAATAATAAATAACTATAAGAACATGAGAAGATCCCTGCTGCATCACAGCAATCCAATACCTCATCCCATTTTGTTGGACAGGAAGTTTCACATTGAATGATAATTTCCCAAAGCATTTTAATGATACTCTTGTTTAGTTGCATTTGTTTTTCAAATAGCTTTGTGGACTTTAGCAGTCTTTTTTCTACAATTTCATTATGTACACAGCTTAGAGAGCACTTTGATTAACTGGTTTATAAAGCTTTCTAAAAAACCCCAACAACAACCCCAAAGAATTATTCCCAAATTTTACTCCAAGTGGCAGACCTAAAGCCCAAAATTGGAAGGGGGGGAGACATTGAGCCCCAGGTTTTTGCACTGAGCCCCAGAACACCTGCCCTTTTATTTCCTTGGGAACACCGGAAGCTGTCTTGCACTGAGTCACAGTCCACACTGCCTGGCAGTTGTGCTTTAAAGTTCCAGGCGGGGAGCCTCTTCCAGCCCTACCTGATGATGCCAGGGATACAACCTAGGGCCTTTTGCATGAAAAGCAGATGCTCTGCCACGATGGCCAACACATCTGATAGGAACATAGAAAGCTGCCTTATACCAACATAAGAACATAAGAACATAAGAAGAGCCTGCTGGATCAAGCCAGTGGCCCATCTAGTCCAGCATCCTGTTCTCACAGTGGCCAACCGGGTGCCTGGGGGAAGCCCGCAAGCAGGACCCGAGTGCAACAACACTCTCCCCTCCTGAGGCTTCCGGCAACTGGTTTTCAGAAGCACGCTGCCTCTGACTAGGGTGGCAGAGCACAGCCATCATGGCTAGTAGCCATTGATAGCCCTGTCCTCCATGAATTTGTCTAATCTTCTTTTAAAGCCATCCAAGCTGGTGGCCATTACTGCGTCTTGTGGGAGCAAATTCCATAGTTTAACTATGCGCTAAGTAAAGAAGTACTTCCTTTTGTCTGTCCTGAATCTTCCAACATTCAGCTTCTTTGAATGTCCACGAGTTCTAGTATTATGAGAGAGGCAGAAGAACTTTTCTCTGTCCACTTTCTCAATGACATGCATAATTTTATACACTTCTGTCATGTCTCCTCTGACCCGCCTTTTCTCTAAACTAAAAAGTCCCAAATGCTGTAACCTTTCCTCATAAGGAAGTCACTCCATCCCCTTGTTCATTCTGGTTGCCCTCTTCTGAACCTTTTCCAACTCTACAATATCCTTTTTGAGATGAGGCGACCAGAACTGTACACAGTATTCCAAATGCAGCCGCAACATAGATTTATACAATGGCATTATGATATCGGCTGTTTTATTTTCAATACCTTCCTAATTATCCTTAGCATGGAATTTGCCTACCAAGTGAAACCAGTGGTCCATCTTGCTCAGTATCGTCCACACTGACTGGCAGCAGCTCTCCTGGATTTCAAAATAAAAAGGGGGTTAGGCAGATTTATAGAGGATACGGCTATGACTCACACAATGACTATGCTCTACATCAACTGCGTTGTGCTGTGTGTTTGTGTGCTTAATTTCATTTAAAGCAACACCACAGCAGCAGAGTAACAGCAGATGCTGAAACGTGAGTGTGCCAGCTTGTGCGTGCATTTACTTAAGAAGGCAGGCTTTTACCCTGCATCAGCATCACTGAGACTGGAGACTTAGTAAAATAAGAAAAGCTACTTTATTTATAGAAATACATTGTAGATAGAAAAGCATACCTAGTTCTAACTAACTAACTAAGTTGGAGGGGTAATGCCCAGGTGCGGGAGTTAGCCTCATGGCTTGGAGAGAGCAGAGACAAAGGATGTCTCCTCTCTCCCGGACAGTCGGAGGACAAAGCAGTGGAGAGGGCGGAAGGAGGAGTGACAGAAGGAAGTCAGTCAGAGCATCACAGGTAAAGGTAAACAAGCCTGTCCATCTGGAGGACCATCGCTCTATCTCCCTTCTGGAGCACAAACAAAAGAACAAAACAGGAGTTGCTCTTGCCCCACTTTCAACACACTGTTGCAGAATACCAGTTGCTGGGAATCACCAACAGGGAGAGCACTCTCCTGCTTGTGTCTTGCTCAAGGGCTGCCCATTAGGGCATCCTGTTGCCCGCTGTGACAACAGGATGCTGGACTAATTTTTTTAAAAAATTATTTAACAAAATGTACATGCTGCTTGATTGTAAAAACGTATTTATTTATTTATTTCATTTATACCCCACCTTTCTTTTCCATGAAACCCAAGGCGGCTTACATATGGTTCCCAGGCAGTCTCCCATCCAGGCACTAACCAGACCTGAGCCTGCTTAGGGAGCTGGCCTTATATGCCTTCAGACCATAGCCTGGGACTTCTCAGTGGTTTACAAAAGACATTCAAACTAACGATGAAACAGTTAAAAATAAGTAACTAAAAACATTTTAAGAACAATTTAAACAACAACAAACTAAAAAGATTAAAACACATTAACATCTGTGAAGAGGAAGGCAATGGTAAGCCACCTCTGAATACCTCTTACTATGAAAGCCCTATGAATATATCGACTTGAAGGCATATAACAACAACAACATCTGTGATGGGGCTTTGACCTGATCCAGCAACCAGGCTCTTCTTAGGGTTTTATTTTGTTGAAGGTGTTTTCACAATTACATACACCTATTCTTTGGGCTTTTTTTTTGTTCCTTCCAGGATTCCAGTGTATAACTTAGGGCACATCTGCACCAGATATTTAAAGCACTATCATACCACTTTAGAAGTCATGGTTCCTCCCAAAGTATCCTGGGAAGTGTAGTCTGTTAAGGGCGCTGGGAGTGGTTGGGAGACTTCTATTCCCCTCACAGAGCTACAATTTCCAGCCTTCCCAGGGAACATGGAAAGGATGTCTCTCCGTTGAAGGGAACAGGGGCCTCCTAGCAAGTCTCAGTCAGCGCCCTTCACAGACTACAGTTCCCAGGATTATTTGTGGGGAACTATGCCTGTTAAAGTGGTATAATAACACTTTAAATGTAAGTTGCAGATGTTATCTAAGGTCACATCCTCACCATACATTTAAAGCACTTTTAAAACACACTTTTAAAACACACTCAAAGAATCCTGGCAACTGTACCTGGAAATTGTAGCTTTATGTTGGGTCAATTACAGTTCCCAGGATTCTTTGGGGGGATGCCGTGTGCATTAAATGTGCTTTAAATTATGGTGTGACCATGGTATTCACAATCTCTATGTATGGATATGAAAGTTGGACAGTGAAAAAAGCGGATAAAAATCAACTCATTTGAAATGTGGTGTTGGTTTGCATATACCGTGGACTGCAAAAAAGACAAATAATTGGGTGTTAGAACAAATTAAACCAGAACTATCACTAGAAGCTAATATGATGAAATTGAGGTTATCATACTTTGGACAGATCATGAGAAGACATGACTCCTTAGAAAAGACAATAATGCTGGGAAAAACAGAAGGGAGTAGAAAAAGAGGAAGGCCAAACAAGAGATGGATTGATTCCATCAAGGAAGCCACAGACCTGAACTTGCAAGATCTGAACAGGGTGGCTTATAACAGATGCTATTGGAGGTCGCTGATTCATAGAGTCGCCATAAGTCAAAATCAGCTTGAAGGCACATAACAACAACAACAAATGATGGTGTGGATATGATCAAAGTCTCCCTGCGGCACCACCACTGCCCTGGTTGTCATACCACTATTATTTATCATCTGTTTTATTTTTTAATTACACATTGCAATTCTTACGCTTTCTCTCTTTGGTAAGGCAATTTGAAAGTTACTGAAAAGCAGGGCGTATAAAACAGTTAAATAAATAGGGGATTTTAAAAAAATCATTTTTAAAATAAAATAAAATAAAAGGAACAGTAGCAGTGGCAATGACGTCTCCTTCCCCCAGCCCTCCACTTGTCCAGATGTAGGGTGATGCTGATCAGCTGATGTGGCTGAGTTTAGCTGACCCATCTAACACCTTTGAGAGGTTAAGGCCCATCATCACCAGTAATTAGGTGTTACTGGAATGGGTGTGTGTGAAAATCCTCTTGGCCCATTATCTGGTGCTTTGCAAGTAGACTACAGTCAAGTATGCCTTTGGGTCAATTAGCTGCTTCTTGATTTATTAACTGGGAAATGTGAAATTGATGTCAAACAGAAGCTATACCAGTGTTGTTGTTTTTAACCTACTCTTCACAAACACAGATCCTGTGTGTATATGCATTTTGCCACCATTCCAAAGAAGACTCGGGACACCGATATGGTATAATGTTATATTTATTGAAATATAACAAATATTAAGCCAAAATCCAATACAATCAAATTCATCCAATTTAACTCCTTCGGGCAGGTGAGGTGCAGACTAACTAGTAGGGAATACTCCCTCAAGGTTAAAATAGGTCAGTCACCTTGGACTGTAACTCCTGACCAAGGATGTGGGAAAAGTCATCCCTCCTTGCTATTGGAGTCAGGTATGTGGTTCCAACCGTACAGGCGTTCACCATGATGTGCAAGCCGGTCCCACTAGGACACTCCCCAGATCCGCACCAGACATTAAGCACTGATGGTTCCCTAGGGAGTGCCCTTTACCAAAATGCCTCAGCCTCCTTACTTTTCCCCCAAATACCTCACCTGCCCGAATTCCATGCCAGCCAAAGCAGAACGACCCGAACTGCTCCCAGAAAGCCAATCGAATCAAACCAAGCAGTATGGAGTAGGCGAAACCAAAGGGATTCTGAAATCAGGATCCCCCCCCAAAATTCCTACTCAGCCCCATTGGTGACTAGCAAAGCCCATGCTGACAAGGGCGGGAGGGCGGGTGCTGCAAGGAAAAAAGGCAGGTCTTCCAGGGAGGAGCGGTCTTATATACTCACTGATCCCTGCTTCATAATTGGCCCTAAAATTACCACCTGACCCCCTTTGCTTTCTTTGTGAACCTTCCTGAGCCTTCTATTAATTATGGGTGGCGGCAAACACGCCCCTGTAGATATCACGACACAGTGAGACACGGTGAGACCAGAGTTCAATTTCGGAGCCCCCCTCGTAATTCTGGTCTCCGCTTTTATTTTACCTCCGCCTGGAGGCGTGGATTATTTTCTCTCCATAAACAGCCTATGACCTTTAACTATTGTATAACATCACGTACATACATAGTACAACAGCATTATCTACGTGGCAATATGCAGGCAGTTATTTAACCACTACAGATGTCAGTATCGTTTACAGCCATAAAGTTAACCACATCCTGTTTTTCCACTGGTCAGATCGAAATGTCTTGAGAGATAGTGTACTGAGAACAGCAGCGTGGTTTGCCAACGTATGCTGTTCATTCAGTCCACCCCACATCTCCCCCTTTTTTATTTTTTAGCAAAAAGTAATTACTACGTAATGGTCGCGGAGCAACAGGTGTACACGTCTGGAAAAGGTATTGTAAGAAACAGCATAAGCCTATACTTAAAATGAGTAAAAGAATAGCATATCTAAGAATCTGACTTAGCCATCCAGTGGGCAGCCAACTCCAAAGCCACTGCCACCAAGTTGTAGGGGCGTCCTGCAAAATGTTATTAGCTAGATCCTTCAAGTTTTTTACCTGTGTTCTGATTTCAAAACTGTTGTCAGTTAAATTAAAACAGCACATATTCTTTATAGTTTCGCACCCCAACTGATGTTGTAATAGCAGGTAATCTATAGCTGCACGATTATCCAAGATAGCTTGTCTTAATATACCCTGCTCTTCATTTAACAAAGCAATGGCTCGAGAGGTGGCATTTATCATCTTAACATAATTACAGGCTAATTTATGTAATTGATTGCTGTTACTTACTGCCAATGCAGGAAGTCCAACAAGGGAGATGGCTAGTGATACACTTTCTGCTTTATTAAGCAATTCCTACGTTGGGCTAGCAACTCCCTTTTATGAAGGAAAATGGGAACCAGTCGACTCAGGCAACAGATGGTATCAGAAATATCCCTTCTGCACCTTATGTCGACTACAATTAACCATCCGAGCACACGTATTATTAATGGAATTTGCAACATGTGATGTAAATAATTGAAAAGCATTAACAGGCAGCTGGAAGGTTGGAGTTCCCCAATTCGAAACAGTATGATATTTAATCTCTGAAGTATTCATGAACCGCCCAAGTCCTGTAATGTTCCCAATATCCCCAGGTGCTTTGCATACGGGTATTAAACATGTTCCCAACATACCCATTTCCTGTACATGTTCAGTCATGCAAAAGTCACTCACATTTGTCATTCTTGCTAACTGAACCCAGATATTGTGTTGAAACCGCATCCCCAACTCCTGCCCCAACCTGTCAGCCCCGGCGCTTCCTAAAATCCAACAAATGCAAAGTACAAAAATAGAATTTGTATTTAAAGACGCAATTAAAGCAAGAATGGTATTCTCAGTTGTCTTGTCCACCCCGGCTTGTTCCATTGCTTTTTCTGCTTGTGTTGCTAAGTTCTTTATTTGGCCCCAAGTCACGGGAGGTTGCGGAACATTCCGACCACGCTTCCTGGAAGACATCCCAGTATCCTGAAGTTGCAGAGAAAAATTAGGGATGGGATTCTTAAGATTATCGTGCCAGGACATCGTCTTTCCAGGGCCGGATACACCTAGCAGGTACCCACACAGGACCGTCAGGCGTAGACACAGCCGCGTAACCTCGACCCCACGTTATAAGCGGAACTGGGCCTTTCCACTCTGGATTTGGTAGTTGCCGAAACTGCACCCGCGGGGCAGGTAGAGACTCCGACTGCTGAAAATGCCGCTGCGCTCGAGTAGAAAAGGAAAAATGAGTATTGGGAGATTGAGACAAATTTAAATGATTAATGGTAAACAACACTTGTGCCAGCCACTCCTCTTTGGTGGCCAATCCCAGTGGTACTCCTCCTTTTTGTTTTTGTTTAAGCAAATGCTCTTTAAGGGTACGATTGGTACGTTCGACGACAGCTTGACCTGTAGAATTATAAGGAATACCAAACAAATGTGTAATGGACCACTTAGTGCAAAACTGTGCAAATTGCTGTGAAACATATGCAGGGCCATTATCAGTTTTTATCGTCTGAGGTTGGCCCATGATGGCAATAGAACGAATGACATGATTAATAACATTCTTAGTTTTTTCCCCTTTCTGAGGAGTTACCCATATGTATCCGGAATATGTATCTACTGTAACATGCAAATACTTCCATGGGGAGAAAGTAGGAAAATGTGTAACATCCATTTGCCACAACTGGTTAACTATGAGACCTCGTGGGTTCACTCCTGGTTCTGGGGATAGAGTTAACTGTGTGCATTGGGGACATTGTTGAATAATGGCAGAGGCTTCCTGGGCAGTAAGATGGAATTAAATTTGGATTAGGCGTCCCACATTGTAGCGGACCCATGGGCACAATTAATTTATTTATTTCTCGTAAATCATGTAAGAGCCTCCACTTTCCAGATTTCTTTTTAATCACAAACACTGGGGTGTTATAAGGGCTATTACTTTCTGCTATATGATCAGCTTCCAGTTGCTCCTTTACCAGTTGGTGCAGAGCTTCTAATTTTTCTTTGGGTAAGGGCCATTGTTCTACCCAAATGGGTATGTCTGTCTTCCATTGTAAAGGAAGAGCTGCCTTTTGTTGGCTAATCATTAATAACAATGGTGGTCTGGAATTGCTCCAGTAAATCCCTTCCCCACAGATTTACTGAAATGTCCAAAATACAAGGGCGAATGTGGGCTATACGATCACCATCAAGAGCAACAACTTGTATCCAATCCTTACTCCGTTTTGAATCCTGAGCTCCGCCCACTCCCCACACAGAAGGGGCCACTTCTACTGGCCAAGAGGATGGCCAGTTATGTTCAGCAATTACTGTGACATCTGCCCCAGAATCTATAATACCTTCAAAAATAACATTGTTTAAACAATACTTACGAACCGGTTTCTCCCTGGTCACTTCTGCCAGTACTGCAGCTACCTGTGGATGGAAAGGATTACCTGAAATACTCACACTCGGCGATTTCGTCCTTGTAGATCCGAATCCACCAGTACGTTTTTGGGAGGAAGTGTTCGATGTGAAAAGACGATATGGCAATAACAATAGTTGCGCAAAAGAATCTCCCTTCTTCAACTGAAGGGGAAGGTGACTCCAATACTGAATATAAATAATTCCCTGATAATCAGAATCAATAACACCAGGTACCACCATTATATTATTCTTGGAAGCAGAGGATCGCGGTAGTACAAGGCCTACGGTGCCTTCTGGTAAAGGGCCAGTGAGTGTGGTAGGCATTAAAAGAACTGCTCCAGGCAAAGGAACATCTTTTGACTCTGCATGTATTAAATCAATTCCAGCGCTTCCTTGAGTAGCAGGGGTGGGTACACTTCCTTGAGATTCGGGGCTGGAAGCCTGCCCCAAGTTCAGTTTCCCTCAATAGGACGGGAAGACACATTGGTATTGGTAGTGGGAGCTGAACGACACTGATTAGCCCAATGATAACCCTTTTTACATTTCGGACAGATCTTCTTTGGCCGGTTTGTAACAGTGCCCCCACCTTTAAATGCTCCTCCGCCAGGAGCCCGACATTCCCTTCTGAAATGACCAGGCTTTTGACAATTAAAACAATTGCCTGTAGGTTTGTTACCCTGTCTTAATGCCCCAGCTAACAATGTCATGGCATGAACATGTGTACCTACCTCTGCACAAGCTTGAATCATGTCTCCCAATTCATATTGCGGTCTATGAATAATGTTTTTCAAAATCTTTTTACAGTCTGTGTTAGAATTCTCGTAAGCTAATTTTAACAATAATTCCCCTTGTGCCTGAGGGTTATCAACCTGCCGTGTCAGAGCCTCTTTCAAACGGTCAACAAACTGAAAATAGGGCTCTGTTGCTTGCTGCCGTACATTCGTAAAAGAACGTAAGGGTTCTTTCCCAGCAGGCACCTTTTTAAATGCTTTCTGTATACACTCAGCAGTTCGATGAAATGCGGCTTCAGGCAATACCCCTTGTTGTGCTATGGTAGCAAAATTACCTGACCCATAAATTTGCTCGGGAATGATATTAGCATCCCCAGCTGCTATAGCAGCATGTCTAAATTCTTGGTCCCAAACTACATATTGCGAAGGAGTCAAAATCATCCTAAAGAGATCCTTCCAATCTTGAGGGATCATGTTATATCCAGTAGCTACTCCTTCCAACATCCCTTGTACATAATTAGCCGTAATCCCATATTCTCTTACTGCCTTATTTATTTCTCTAATAACAGAAAACGGAAGAGCTGTCCAAGTTGCTATGCGATTATTAGCATTATTAGGATCTGGCTGATATGTAACGGGAAAAGCTGAAATTGTACCCTCCCAGTCTCCCATTTCTTCCATAGATAATAATCCTGAGGCTGCAGCCTGAGCTATGGCTGCTTTAACCTTCCCAGTAACCTGTTCTTGTTGGACTGGAGGGCTATATGGAGGAGCATTTACAAATTTCTCAATATCCTTTTCAGGTGTAGGTAAAGAAAGTTGGGGATAAAGAGGAGTTTTCTGGTCAGAATTGGCAAACAGCGATGTCTCTTTTATCCCTAAATGACTAATGGCCTCAGCACACTTTTGCCATAATAAGAGATGGTGAATAGGTGCTCTTGGTTCTTCATGTAATTTTCTCCCTATCTTTATCCAATCTGACTGACGTAGTGATCCTTGCTCTGGATACCATGGACATTGACATTGAATTGTTTTTAACAATGATTCAATGTGAGAACGACTTATAAAAGCTGAGGTATCCTGTTTTAAAATTTTTTGTAGCTCTTGTGCATGAACCTTCTGCTGAGCTGACAATTCCCCCCCCATACTCACGAATGGGAGCTGTACGCTGAGGTGCACCGTTGGCTGATCCTGCCAGTGGGTACGAGGGTGTTTGTTCTGAATCACGTCGGGGTCACCAGATGTAGATATCACGACACAGTGAGACACGGTGAGACCAGAGTTCAATTTCGGAGCCCCCCTCGTAATTCTGGTCTCCGCTTTTATTTTACCTCCGCCTGGAGGCGTGGATTATTTTCTCTCCATAAACAGCCTATGACCTTTAACTATTGTATAACATCACGTACATACATAGTACAACAGCATTATCTACGTGGCAATATGCAGGCAGTTATTTAACCACTACAGATGTCAGTATCGTTTACAGCCATAAAGTTAACCACATCCTGTTTTTCCACTGGTCAGATCGAAATGTCTTGAGAGATAGTGTACTGAGAACAGCAGCGTGGTTTGCCAACGTATGCTGTTCATTCAGTCCACCCCACACGCCCCCTCAAAGCGGGAACGCTATTTTGTGTGTGCGTGCGTGCAACAATTCGTAGATCTCGCCCCTTCCCCCATCCCAGAAATATTTCTGAGGACACTCTTGCTAGTCTCTGAAGTGATGTCAGAGAATGTGAACTCATCTTCTGGTCAATATGGAAATATTTCTAACATCTCACACGCTTCCTTTTCCAATCAGGGTTATTCTGGTTCCAGAGGTGTAGTCGTCCAGGGTTTCAGGGAGTCTTAGACCCTTTACTTTATTGGGAGGAGGGTCCCCATGTCTCTAGCACCCTACGAGCCAATCAGCACAAAAAGGAAGCCATTGAGAAGAGTCTCTTAACATGCCTCCTTGTCATAAGAACATAAGAACATAAGAAGAGCCTGCTGGATCAGGCCAGTGGCCCATCTAGTCCAGCATCCTGTTCTCACAGTGGCCAACCAGGTGCCTGGGGGAAGCCTGCAAGCAGGACCCGAGTGCAAGAACACTCTCCCCTCCTGAGGCTTCCGGCAACTGGTTTTCAGAAGCATGCTGCCTCTGACTAGGGTGGCAGAGCACAGCCATCATGGCTAGTAGCCATTGATAGCCCTGTCCTCCATGAATTTGTCTAATCTTTTTTTAAAGCCGTCCAAGCTGGTGGCCATTACTGCATCTTGTGGGAGCAAATTCCATAGTTTAACTATGCTCTGAGTAAAGAAGTACTTCCTTTTGTCTGTCCTGAATCTTCCAACATTCAGCTTCTTTGAATGTTCACGAGTTCTAGTATTATGAGAGAGGGAGAAGATTGCTCAGATGGTGGATGTTCACCCTGTTCTGGATGGGGTTACACTCCCCCTGAAAGAACAGGTACGTAGTTTGGGGGTTCTTTTCGATTCTTCCTTGTCTCTTGAGGCCCAAGTGGCCTCGGTGGCACGGAATGCATTTTACCATCTTCGTCTGGTAGCCCAACTACGCCCCTATCTGGACAGGGACGACCTCGCCTCCGTTGTTCATGCTCTGGTAACTTCAAGATTGGATTACTGTAATGCACTCTACGTAGGGCTGCCCTTGAAGACAGTTCGGAAGCTTCAGCTGGTGCAGAACGCGGCTGCCAGACTATTGACGAGGACCAGTCGGTCTTTGCATATAACACCTATTCTGGCGCGTCTGCACTGGCTCCCTATTTGCTTCCGGGCGAGATTCAAGGTGCTGGTTTTGACCTATAAAGCCTTACACGGCGTGGGACCTCAATACCTTGTGGAACGCCTCTCTTGCTATGAACCTACCCGTTCACTTTGTTCAGAATCTAAGGCCCTCCTCCGGGTACCAGCTCATCGGGAAGCCCGGAGGGTGGTTACTAGATCTAGGGCCTTTTCTGTGGTGGCCCCTGAGTTGTGGAACAGCCTCCCCGAAGAGGTACGCCTGGCGCCTACACGTCTATCTTTCCGGCGCCAGGTAAAGACCTTTTTATGCTCCCAGGCATTTTAATCTTTTAATTTTCTTAATCTTTCTACTTTTAACATGTATCCTTCTTAATTTGTGTTGTATTTCGTTTTTGTTGTGCTTTCTGTTGTTTGTTTGTACGTGTTTTTGTGATTTTTTACTATGATATATTGTATTTTATCTTGTTTGTTCACCGCCCTGAGAGCTATTCTGCTAAGGGCGGTATATAAATTGAAATAATAAATAAATAAAACTTTTCTCTGTCCACTTTCTCAATGCCATGCATAATTTTATACACTTCTATCATGTCTCCTCTGACCCGCCTTTTCTCTAAACTAAAAAGCCCCAAATGCTGCAACCTTTCCTCGTAAGGGAGTCGCTCCATCCCCTTGATCATTCTGGTTGCCCTCTTCTGAACCTTTTCCAACTCTATAATATCCTTTTTGGGATGAGGCGACCAGAACTGTACACAGTATTCCAAATGCGGCCGCACCATAGATTTATACAACGGCATTATATCGGCTGTTTTATTTTCAATACCTTTCCTAATTATCGCTAGCATGGAATTTGTCCTTTCCTGCTGATTGGAGATAATCAGAGTGGAGGTGAGTCAGCCACTGAGAAGACTCTTTTCAGTAGCGAACACTCCCCCCTTTCATGCTGATTGGCTTAATGGCTGTTGGGGAGAATCCACTTACAAGGATCTCAGCCAAAAAAAGGGAGAGGGACTTGGCTATCAGGAAGGGACCCTGCACCTCTGAATTTGCCACCACACTACTGTCTGGTTCTCTAATTCTGTAACTCCAGAAGAGACAGTGAATTCTGGGGGTGTGGCTGTGAGGGGGCATGTTGTGACTCTCATAAAGGGACCCTGCACTTCTGAATTTGCCACCACACTACTCCTGGCATCTGAAACCCGGGGGTTGTATTCCACTGTCCTGCTCAGAGTTAACCCACTGAAATTAATGGACTTAAGTTAGTCATGTCCATGATCTTTAATGGGTCTACTCTTAGGATTAGCACTAAACACCACCCCTGGAGATCTGCTGTCAGGCAATGTGGGCAATACTGGCAAGGGTCTGACCTACATGAGAAAGCTTCTTGTGTGCCAGAGCAGGGACAGCGGGGGGGGGGGGCGGGCGGGCTTGAAGTCGCACAGCAACAGTTTGCACCTGGATTGAGCAGCAGGCAGCTCCCCTGGTCATGGGGAGAGGAATTCTATTGTAGCAACTCATTCCACATTTGCATCTACAGATAAAAATCGGCACGTGTACATTTTGCACAAATCTATGCCATCATTTTGTCCTCCTTTTTTATGATGACTCTCTCTTTCTCTTGCAAGTGGTCACCTTAGTCAGGATTCACTTATATCTGTGACCTTCTGTCTGTATGTTGTAACTGTTCCTCCCTTCCTTCCTTTCTTGCTCATCTTTTCAGCCAGGCATGCTGTGCTAAAGACAGCTACAGATTTCCCTAGACTTTCTTCCCACCTCTCCTGGCATGCCTGCGCCCCACAAGCGGCCAAACATTTTGTTCTTTGATAGCTCCCATTGGTAAACAGCAATGCGGGGGTTGAGTTAAAGCGGCTGCCATCACAGCACAGACAAGTGAGGCACTTTGACTGAGTCAGACTGTGGGTCCGTCTAGTTTGGTATTGTCTACACCAGGGGTGGGGAACTTTTGCTGTACCAGATCTCCCATCATCCCTGACAATTGGCCATGCTTGCTGGGAGTGATGGGAGTTGTAGCACAGCAACATCTGGAGGGACAAAGGTTCCCCACACCTAGTCTATGCTGACTGGAAGCGGCTCTCCAGGGTTTCAGAGAGGGAGTCGCTCCCAGCCCTATCTGGAAATTGAACCTGGGACCTTCTGCATGGAAAGAAGATGCTGTACCACCGAGCTGTGGTCCTTGCCCAATACAGATGCCTGCAAGGTCTCTCCTACTTTATCATGCTAAAGTGGTTCTGTGAGCTATCTTTCTGCTGATGTACCAGGGAGGTTTCGTAAGGAGTATAACTCTGTTTCGGACACTTCAGGAGAGATGCAGCCGTTTCTAATTTATACGCTAAAAAACCCACCAAACCAACCCTTATAGGCAGGGCTCATGTCTTGTCTGTTATGGTGTCTTCCAGACTCTGTCCCCCTTCCCCAACAGTGTTCTTGTAAGCAATTGCTTGCAACATCTTATAGTCTTATCTTGGCTTGTGCAGCTACTCATTAATATTCCGTACATATGGAAGAGTTTTCTATATCATTGTCCATTAACAAGGTGGATAATCACTCATTCAGTTATCAGCCCGTCAGCTACAGCCTTCTCCTTCAGCCCCATGGAGCAGGGCATGCTGGGAGATGAAAGAAGGTTAAATGTGTCCAACATTGTGATCGTTACATTTTTATATAATTATCCGTCTATAATAAAGTTGATCGGAGATAAGGAAATGGTATTAAAGTCTTTTAGGCCTAAAAGACTATATTAGCAACTCTTTACCTTTTGTGGTAATAGGACAGCAGAGGAGAGAAAATATATTCCAGCTGATACGCTTTTTTTTTTTTAAAGAGCATTCTGCTACAGCAAACAAGGAAAGGTCGGAAGTTTACACGCAAATGATGTATTATTTCTGACGTGCATCTGCAAAGGTACAAGTCACACAATCAGAGGTGTGTTTGCCCAGCGAGGTTAGTTAGAAATAGCCAATACTGAACTTTGCAGACTTTGGAAAAATAAAGAAAAAAGGAAAGTGTCTGTGTGTGCATAATAATGATATTAATTAGAGGCCATAGCTCAGTGGTCTGCATGCAGAATATTTATTATTATTATTATTATTATTGTTATATACCACTTAATGACAAACTAGGCTTCACATCCACACCTTGGGTTGTATTCAATGTAGCCCTAAAGCAAGCATTCCCTCAGTACAATGACCTCCTTGTGCAATGGAACGTTCTTCCCCTACACTCCCCCTGCACCCCCTATATATGTTCCACATTCCCCCCAATCCACTGGACTGTAGATATGGTGCAGAGTATGCATGGGAGGAGGAGAGGGGGGAAGTCCCTTTATGGAAGCGGAAATGGCCAATACATTTAAAGCACATTAAAAGCACATGGCTTTCACAAAGAATCCTGGGACCAGTAGTTTAACTGTGCTACGATTCACAGCAGTCTTAAGAAACTATAGCTCCCAGGATTCTTTGGGGGAAGCCACATGCTGTAACTGTGCTTTAAATTTATGATGTGGTTGTGACCCCCTACAGTTAGATGCATTTTTTTTGCAAACACTTGTTTTAACAGATAATAATAGGGTTGCATCATCATAAATCTGCTACCCTTCCTTTGGATCTATCTATCTATCTATCTATCTATCTATCTATCTATCTATCTATCTATCTATCTATCTATCTATCTATCTATCTATCTATCTATCTATCTATCTATCTATCTATCTATCTATCTATCTATCTATCCTAAATAATGTGGTTCTGAACCATTTAATTGTTTAATTGATGAAAGCAATCAATTATAAAGATACTTTAAAATTAAATAATAGACCATTTCAGTTGAAACGTTTCCTCAATCAGGCAGTGATTATATTATATTATATTATATTATATTATATTATATTATATTAATGTTGGGGAAGGGCCATAGCTCAGTGGTAGAGCACCTGATTTGCAGAAGGTACCAGGTTCCGTACCCCACATCTCCAGGCAGGGCTGGGAGAGATCCTGGTCTGAAATCCTGGAGAGCTTCTGCCAGTCAGCGTAGGCCAGTATAGACCTTTTTCAGACCTAGCCCTGCATTCTGTAGTGGGCAAGCCTCTAGGGGTCACAGGGGGCAACGGATGTGACTCTTCACTTTGTGCCAAAGGCTACAGTCCAGTCATAAAGAAGTCTGAGGTTTCCACACCATGCAAGTTAGGAGGTATTATTACAGTTCAAGGACATGTTCCAGCCAGGCAAAAACAACCACCACAACCCCCGAGGGGTGTGTGAAGCAGGGCCACTGAGGGGTGTGGCCTGGGGAGGAGGTGTGGCCTGTGGGGAGTCCTGAGGGCCAGATAGAAAGTTTAATTTGTTCTTTGTCTTTTCTGCAGTCCGTGGTATCTGCAAAGCTCTACTCCAACATCACATCTCAAGTCAATCCATCTCTTCTTTGGCCTTCCTCTTTTTCTACACCACAACCCCCGAGGGGTGTGTGAAGCAGGGCCACTGAGGGGTGTGGCCTGGAGAGGAGGTGTGGCCTGTGGAGAGTCCTGAGGGCCAGATAGAAAGTTTAATTTGTTCTTTGTCTTTTCTGCAGTCCGTGGTATCTGCAAAGCTCTACTCCAACATCACATCTCAAGTCAATCCATCTCTTCTTTGGCCTTCCTCTTTTTCTACACCACAACCCCCGAGGGGTGTGTGAAGCAGGGCCACTGAGGGGTGTGGCCTGGAGAGGAGGTGTGGCCTGTGGAGAGTCCTGAGGGCCAGATAGAAAGTTTAATTTGTTCTTTGCCTTTTCCACAGCCCTTGGTATGCGCAAAGCTCTCCTCCAACACCACATTTCAAATGAGTTGATTTTTCTCTTATCCGCTTTTTTCACTGTCCAACTTTCACAGCATGGACCGCAAAAAAGACAAATAATTAGGTGTTAGAACAAATTAAACCAGAACTGTCACTAAGAACATAAGAACATAAGAAGAGCCTGCTGGATCAGGCCAGTGGCCCATCTAGTCCAGCATCCTGTTCTCACAGTGGCCAACCAGGTGCCTGGGGGAAGCCCGCAAGCAGGACCCGAGTGCAAGAACACTCTCCCCTCCTGAGGCTTCCGGCAACTGGCTTTCAGAAGCATGCTGCCTCTGACTAGGGTGGCAGAGCACAGCCATCATGGCTAGTAGCCATTGATAGCCCTGTCCTCCATGAATTTGTCTAATCTTCTTTTAAAGCCATCCAAACTGGTGGCCATTACTGCATCTTGTGGAAGCAAATTCCATAGTTTAACTATGCGCTGAGTAAAGAAGTACTTCCTTTTGTCTGTCCTGAATCTTCCAACATTCAGCTTCTTTGAATGTCCACGAGTTCTAGTATTATGAGAGAGGGAGAAGAACTTTTCTCTATCCACTTTCTCAATGCTATGCATAATTTTATACACTTCTATCATGTCTCCTCTGACCCGCCTTTTCTCTAAACTAAAAAGCCCCAAATGCTGCAACCTTTCCTCGTAAGGGAGTCGCTCCATCCCCTTGATCATTCTGGTTGCCCTCTTCTGAACCTTTTCCAACTCTAGAATATCCTTTTTGAGATGAGGCGACCAGAACTGTACACAGTATTCCAAATGCGGCCGCACCATAGATTTATACAACGGCATTATGATATCGGCTGTTTTATTTTCAATACCTTTCCTAATTATCGCTAGCATGGAATTTGCCTTTTTCACAGCTGCCGCACACTGGGTCGACATTTTCATCGTGCTGTCCACTACAACCCCGAGGTCTCTCTCCTGGTCGGTCACCGCCAGTTCAGACCCCATGAGCGTATATGTGAAATTAAGATTGTTTGCTCCAATATGCATGATTTTACACTTGTTTATATTGAATTGCATTTGCCATTTTTCTGCCCATTCACTCAGTTTGGAGAGGTCTTTTTGGAGCTCTTCACAATCCCTTTTTGTTTTAACAACCCTGAACAATTTAGTGTCGTCAGCAAACTTGGCCACTTCACTGCTCACTCCTAATTCTAGGTCATTAATGAACAAGTTGAAAAGTACAGGTCCCAATACCGATCCTTGAGGGACTCCACTTTCTACAGCCCTCCATTGGGAGAACTGTCCGTTTATTCCTACTCTCTGCTTTCTGCTTCTTAACCAATTCCTTATCCACAAGAGGACCTCTCCTCTTATTCCATGACTGCTAAGCTTCCTCAGAAGCCTTTGGTGAGGTACCTTGTCAAACGCTTTTTGAAAGTCTAAGTACACTATGTCCACTGGATCACCTCTATCTATATGCTTGTTGACACTCTCAAAGAATTCTAATAGGTTACTGAGACAGGACTTTCCCTTGCAGAAGCCATGCTGGCTCTGCTTCAGCAAGGCTTGTTCTTCTATGTGCTTAGTTAATCTAGCTTTAATAATACTTTCTAATAGTTTTCCAGGGACAGAAGTTAAGCTAACTGGCCTGTAATTTCCGGGATCCCCTCTGGATCCCTTTTTGAAGATTGGCGTTACATTTGCCACTTTCCAGTCCTCAGGCACGGAGGAGGACCCAAGGGACAAGTTACATATTTTAGTTAGCAGATCAGCAATTTCACATTTGAGTTCTTTGAGAACTCTCGGGTGGATGCCATCCAGGCCCGGTGATTTGTCAGTTTTTATATTGTCCGTTAAGCTTAGAACTTCCTCTCTCGTTACCACTATTTGTCTTAGTTCCTCAGAATCCCTTCCTGCAAATGTTAGTTCAGGTTCAGGGATCTGCCCTATATCTTCCACTGTGAAGACAGATGCAAAGAATTTATTTAGCTTCTCCGCAATCTCCTTATCGTTCTTTAGTACACCTTTGACTCCCTTATCATCCAAGGGTCCAATTGTCTCCCTAGATGGTCTCCTGCTTTGAATGTATTTATAGAATTTTTTGTTGTTGGTTTTTATGTTCTTAGCAATGTGCTCCTCAAATTCTTTTTTAGCATCCCTTATTGTCTTCTTGCATTTCTTTTGCCAGAGTTTGTGTTCTTTTTTATTTTCTTCATTCGGACAAGACTTCCATTTTCTGAAGGAAGACTTTTTGCCTGTAAGAGCTTCCTTGACTTTGCTCGTTAACCATGCTGGCATCTTCTTGGCCCTGGCGGTACCTTTTCTGATCTGCGGTATGCACTCCAGTTGAGCTTCTAATATAGTGTTTTTAAACAACTTCCAAGCATTTTTGAGTGATGTGACCCTCTGGACTTTGTTTTTCAGCTTTCTTTTTACCAATCCCCTCATTTTTGTGAAGTTTCCTCTTTTGAAGTCAAATGTGACCGTGTTGGATTTTCTTGGCAATTGGCCAGTTACATGTATGTTTAATTTAATAGCACTGTGGTCACTGCTCCCAATCGGTTCAACAACACTTACATCTCGCACCAGGTCCCGGTCCCCACTGAGGATTAAGTCCAGGGTTGCCGTCCCTCTGGTCGGTTCCATGACCAACTGGTCTAGGGAATGGTCATTTAGAATATCTAGAAACTTTGCTTCTTTGTCATGACTGGAACACATATGCAGCCAGTCTATGTCCGGGTAGTTGAAGTCACCCATTACTACCACATTTCCTAGTTTGGATGCTTCCTCAATTTCATATCTCATCTCAAGGTCTCCCTGAGCATTTTGATCAGGGGGACGATAGATCGTTCCCAGTATTAAGTCCCTCCTGGGGCACGGTATCACCACCCACAACGATTCTGTGGAGGAGTCTGCCTCTTTTGGGGTTTCGAGCTTGCTGGATTCAATGCCTTCTTTCACGTATAGAGCGACTCCGCCACCAATACGTCCTTCCCTGTCCTTCCGATATAGTTTATATCCAGGGATAACCGTATCCCACTGGTTTTCTCCATTCCACCAGGTCTCGGTTATGCTCACTATATCAATGCTCTTCTCTAAGACCAAGCACTCCAGTTCTCCCATCTTGGTTCGGAGGCTCCTAGCATTAGCGTACAGGCACTTGTAAGCAGTGTCTCTCTTCAAGTGTCTTTGGCACTTGTGGTTAGGCCTGTGGTAATTTTGCTCTTCTGAATTTATATCCTGTGCCCCTGCTCTCACAATGCCTACTTCTAGGCCTACCCCTTTTAACATTTCATCATTTCTTTGGTTTTTATCCCAGGGGGGAGGTTTATTCCGAACCGGACCTTTCTCAGCTCCTGTCGGGTTTCCCCCCTCAGTCAGTTTAAAAGCTGCTCTGCTACCTTTTTAATTTTAAGTGCCAGCAGTCTGGTTCCATTCTGGTTCAAGTGGAGCCCGTCCCTTTTGTACAGGCCCGGCTTGTCCCAGAATGTTCCCCAGTGCCTAACAAATCCGAACCCTTCCACCCGACACCATCGTCTCATCCACGCATTGAGACTGCGAAGCTGGGCCTGTCTGGCTGGTCCTGCGCGTGGAACTGGTAGCATTTCAGAGAAAGCCACCTTGGAGGTCCTGGCTTTCAGCATCCTACCTAGCAACCTAAATTTTGCTTCCAGGACCTCACGGCTGCATTTCCCCATGTCGTTGGTGCCAACGTGCACCACGACCACTGACTCCTTCCCAGCACTGTCTATCAAACTATCTAAACGACGGGCGATATCCGCAACCTTCGCACCAGGCAGACAAAACACCTTGCGGTCTACACGCCCATCACACACCCCACTGTCTATGTTCCTAATGATCGAATCACCCACTACAAGGATCCCTCCACCCCCTGGAGATATATCCTCGGCACGAGAGGATAGCTGCTCATCCCCCAAGGAATGGGTCTCTTCTAAGGGATCGTTTCCCTCTTCCTCAGCTGGATGCTCTCCTTCCCGGAGACCATCATTCTCCATGATAGCAGGAGAGCTATCATCGTTGGAGTGGGACACAGCTATAACGTCCCTGAAGGCCTCCTCCACACACATCTCTGCCTCTCTCAGCTTTTCCAGGTCCGCCACCTTGGCCTCAAGGAAATGAAGTCGTTCCCGGAAAGCCAGGAGCTCATTGCACCGAGAGCATACCCACGACTTCTGTCCAACAGGCAGATAGTCGTACATGCTGCAGGCGGTGCAAAACACTGGAAAGCCTCCACACCCCTGCTGGCTTCTTCCCTGCATAGTTTTGTTTAAGGTTTATTATGTCAATGGGTTGGAGACTGCGGTTTAGTTGAGGTCAGGGAACAGACGGGCAGAGTGGGGGGCACTGGCCTCCTCGCCCTGCTGCCGAACTCGCTCTGCTGCTTAACTCGCCTTGACACTTTGTCAGCTGGGGCTCCCTCTAGCTCGTGGAGCAGGCTCCACTAGAAGCTAAAATGATGAAACTGAGGTTATCATTCTTTGGACACTTAATGAGAAGACATGATTCACTAGGAAAGACAATAATGTTGGGAAAAACAGCTGGGAGTAGAAAAAGAGGAAGGCCAAACAAGAGATGGATTGATTCCATCAAGGAAGCCACAGACCTGAACTTACAAGATCTGAACAGGGTGGTTCACGACAGATGCTATTGGAGGTCTCTGATTCATAGGGTCACTATAAGTCGTAGTCAACTTGAAGGCACATAACAACAACAACACAGAGATCAGGAATATTATGGTCTGAATGATCCTGACTTTAGTGTTCAGTGATACATCTTTTCATTTGAGGACCTTTTCTAGTTCTCTCATAGCTGCCCTCCCCAGTCCTAGCCTTCTTCTGATTTCTTGACTATTGTCTCCATTTTGGTTAATGACTGTGCCGAGGTATTGATAATCCTTGACAAATTCAATGTCCTCGTTGTCAACTTTAAAGTTACATAAATCCTCTGTTGTCATTACTTTAGTCTTCTTGACATTCAGCTGTAGTCCTGCTTTTGTGCTTTCCTCTTTCACTTTCAACAACATTCGTTTCAAATCATTACTGGTTTCTGCTAGTAGTATGGTATCGTCTGCATATCTTAAATAATTGATATTTCTCCCTCCAGTTTTCACACCACCTTCATCTTGACCCAAACCCGTTTTCTGTATGATATCTTCTGCGTATATATTAAACAAGTAGGGTGATAAAATACACCCCTGTATTTTACAATACACCAATTGGTTTCTCTCTGGATCTGCTCCTAAATCCAGCCTGACATGGGACTGATGGGTCTTCTAGTCTTTTTGTGTCTTGAGGTGTTCTTGAGAATACTGTTTCCTGCTGCCTCTGGTCTTCAAGCTTGACAATCTGATGCCTTAGTTTTACAAGCGCTGCAGCTGGCTTAATTAATGGGAGAGGAAGGGAATGGGTGAGAGAAGCAAGAACTTTCCCTAACATCGAATGGCACTTAGATGTTGAGCACCTTGACCTCTCAGCGTTGAATGATGTCTTTCTCCTGAAGTGCCTTAATGTACCTGCACCATGAAATATGTGCATTAGTGTATCTTGAAAGATTTGGCAACATTTGAAATTGTAGGCAGGATGATGAGCCAACTGCTGTTTCAAAAAGGAGACACAGATGATGTGTTTTTTTCTCCCCATCATCTTAGTCATTGAAGAGCAAATTTGTTATTTGTTGTTATATACCTTCAAATCGATTCCGACTTATGGCAACCCTATGAATCTTTTTTTTTTGTATTCATAGGGTTTCCATGGTAAGTGGTATTCAGAGGGGGTTTACCATTGCCTCCCTCTGAGGCTAGTCCTCCCCAGCTGGCTAGGGCCTGCTCAGCTTGCCACAGCTGCACAAGCCAGCCCCTTCCTTGTCTGCAACTGGGCTCCTTGGGACTATGCAGCTTGCCCAAGGCTGCACAGGTGGCAGGGCATGTAACCCCTGAGCCACTCCCCGTTGGGGTGATCTTTAGCTGGCCCTTGACACACAGGAGACACAAGTGGGGATTTGAACTCACAGACTCTGGCCTCCCAGCCAGGCTCTCCTCCCCATTGTGCTATACCAGAACAAATTAAAGAGGTTTTTAAAACACACACACAGACACACACCCCAGATATAATGATAAGGAGAGATCATGATGGGCATGGTTTGGGTATAATGCTCAAATCGTGGGATTGGCCTCCCACATGTTGGAAGTGTGGCAAGAGCAACTCCTGTTTGGTACTCTTCACATGCCTGAGGGGAGATAGCGAGGGGGTCCTTCAGCTGGCTAGGCTGCCTATTTTTACCTGTGCTCCTCCACCTGTCTTCCTTCCATTGTAAACTGATACCCTTAGGGAAGCTGACCACTCCTTCCAAACTCTCCTTTCTGCTTCTCCTCTGACCAGCTAAGTGAGTGAGTGAGTGAGAGAGATAGAGATCTTTGTCTTTGTTTCTCTCTCCCAGAGCATGAGGGTGGTGACCAAGTCTGGTCCTTGTGCCTCCAACTCAGTTAGAATAGAGTACTACTCTCCTATCAACTATGTACGTCTATAAATAAAGTAGCCTTTTCTTATTTTGAACAAGGCTAAAGTCTCTGTGATTTGAAAGTGGGTAAAAGCCTGCACCTTTGAAATAAAACACATGCATATGTGAATAGATAGCTTGGAGTCCGCTGTGCTTAAATGGCATCACAGCTGAATTACTGCTAACACACATATCCTACACCAAGGAAGCTTTCTGCCTTATTATATATACAGTAACTAGGGCCGTCATCCAATTTACAGTGAAGTCTCCTGCATGTCTACTGAGAAATCTCACTGGACTTACTCCTAAGAAAGCCAGGGTGGAGGACCTTTGAACTTCCAGATGTTCCTGAACTACAACTCCCATCAGCCTCAGCGAGCATGGTCAATGGCCAAGGATGATGGAAATTGTCGTTCAGCAACACCCGGAAGACCAAAGGTTCCCACGCTTGGTACATGCAGCCTTTCCCAGCCTTTGTTTCCTCAGCTATTGCTGGACTACAATTCCCATCATCCTTGACCATTGGCCATCCTGGCTGAGGCTGACAGGAGTTGTAGTCCAACAATATCTGGGGACCCAAAGGTTGGGAAAGGCTGGCATAGGATTGCAGCCTAAAGAAATCTTAATTAATTGTGTTTTCGACCACAGCTCCCTATAACTGAGATCCACTGGCTGAGAGGGCAAAGAACATGATGGCACATATGGGGTAAGGCGGTCCTCAGAAGCTGTCCTGAAAAATGTCATGCACTTGAATGAGTTTGCATAAAGGTGTCTCCAGGCTGTCACTAATTTGCAAACAGATCAGGAGGAATGCTCCATAAACAGGTTGCCTGGAGGAGCCCTTAATTATCAATACACTTGAGCCATCGATAAGGCAGGTAAGAACAAAATATTATTCCCATTGATGGTGGAAAAAAGGTCCAAGCAGAAGGAAATGACTGGGCAAAAGCAGCTTGAATTAGTTCAAGGTGCCACTGATGGATGCAAGTAAAATGCTGGGCAGAGCTTAAGAATAAAACAGAGGAGAGTCTAAATAGGTGTTTTGCTTTCCCATAAAGGCCTGACAGCTTCCAATCCACACATTGTCTTTCATCTCCTTCAAGGTGCAATGAAGAGATACAGCAGTTAGTGTTCCTGATATTGGCAAAAGAGCCTGGTAAAAAAACCCCATTATCCAGGAAGAGCCAATCTCTCCATATTAGTTGAATAGTGCTTGCTTTTGATGACAAAGGTGTGGGTGAAAAGATGAAGTGAGAGGAATGGGTACCTATAGCTGACTTGAGCAAAACATTCATTTTCTATAGCTCATTTCTCTCTGCCCCCCCTTTTTTTCTTTGACCCCCTTTTGGAGTGTTTATTATGAAAATAACCAATTTGATGCTTTAATGCAGCTCAGCGGCTGAATGGAGCAGTCTGTGTTGCAAGAACTTTGGGACGGCTTAATCTATGAAATGATGCACAAAGGTTTTGGCGGGTTACACATTAGCCCCATTAACGTCTCACTTAAAGATAATGCGCACAGAGGCAGCAGGCTGATAAAGACTAGATAACACATGCCTAGTTTGATATAATAAGAACATAAGAAGAGCTCTTCTGGATCAGGCCAAAGGCCCATCTAGTCCAATATTTTATTCTCGCAGTGGCCAACCAGTTGCCTATGGGAAGTCCATCAGCAGGGCATGAATGCACCAGCCTGCTCCCCAGCAACTGGTATTCAGGAGCAAAATGGCTGTGATACTGGAGATAGTACTCAGCCATCATGGCTCATAGCCACTGAGAGCCTTATTCTCCACGAATATGTTTAAACCCATTTTAAAGCCATCGAGATGGTGATCATTATTTCATCTTGTGGTAGGAAATGCCATAGTTTTAACTATGGTTCTGTGTAGAGACATACTTCCTTTTCTCTATCCTGAATCTTCCAATATTCAACCTGAATACTGAATAAAACCCAGTTCTAATACCACGGGGTATTAGAGAGGGAGAAAAAGTCTCTTTCCACTTTCTCCACATCATGCATCATACTCGCCTGTTTCCAAAACTAAATGCCCCCAAAATAACCTTTCTTCATAAGGGAATTGTTCCAGCCTCATGATAATTTTAGTTGCCATTTTCTGAAACTTTTCCAGCTGTACAATATTCTTTTTTTGAGGTGTGGTGACCAGAACTGTACACAGTATCCCAAGTGCATTCTCACTGAAGATTTGGATACTAGAACTACAGTTTTGGCTGTTTTATTTTCATTTTGTTTCTGAATGATCCCTAAAATGGAATTTGCCCTATTTCACAGCTGCCACATTCTAGATTGACATTATAACCTCATCTGTCACCACCATTTCAGACCCTTTAAGTTTATATGTGAAACTGGGGATTTTTTTTTGCCCCAATGCGCATTACTTTATGTTTGCTTACATTGTATTGCATTTGCCATTTTATAGCCCATTCACCTAGACTAGAACTTAGGCTGGCAGGGGCTGTCTGAGATCGCAGTCTCACCAAGACCTATAAGTCATCGAGTTCACCCCCTGTGCAATGCAGGAATCCAACTTATCTATATATCCATCCATACCACCCTTTCCCCAAGGAACTCAGCGTGGTTTGCATGGTTTCACTGCAACCATTATGCCCTCATCAAGCCTTTGAGGTAGCGAGATGGAGGTCTGACCAAGTAGGGCATGATGTGTTGTCTCCAGTGAAGAAACTCTATGGCTAGAGCAAAGGTTCTCACTCTCTTTCATAACACAGGAACTCATGGACTTCCAATCAAGCTAGATGTTGGAAGATTCAGGGCAAACAAAAGAAAGTACATCTTCATACAGTGCAGAGTTAAACTATGGAATTCCCTCCCACCAGAGGTAGGGATGGCCACCAACCTGGATGGCTTTAAAAGTAAAGGTAAAGGTGTCCCTGCACTTATAGTGTGAGTCATTTCCAACTCTTAGGGTGACGTCTTGCGACGTTTACTAGGCAGACCGTATATATGGGGTGGGATTGTGAGTTCCTTCCCCGGCCTTTCTTTACCCCCCAGCATATGCCGGGTACTCATTTTACCGACCACAGATGGATGGAAGGCTGAGTGGACCTCAACCCCTTTTACTGGAGATTCGACTTCCTCCTTCCGTTGGAATCGAACTCCGGCCGTGAGCAGAGCTTTTGGCTGCGTTACCGCCGCTTACCACTCTGAGCCACAGAGGATCTTTAAAAGAGGTTTAGACAAATTCATAGTGGACAAGCCTATCAATGACTACTAATCATGATGGCTGTTATACTTCCACTGTCAGAGGCAGTATACTTCTGAATACCAGTTTCTGGAAATCACAGGAGGGTAAAGGACCTCCTGCTCATTCTGTTGAGTGGGCCTTTGCCCCAAAGTTCTTCCCTGATGGTGCCACTGCTTTCCAAACACTCCCATGTTATAACGAGAGGCAGTTTGTATAAATGATGCATGGTGGACCAATGTGCATTAACTTAGTTGTATAAGAGGCTCAGTGAGATCAAAACAATAAACAGGCATTGCAACAAACCAGCTTGCAATCCAGAAATGTCTTGTCTTCCAGCTTCCCCTTTGCATCTATTTTTTAAAAATTTGTTCACCTTCCAAACCTAAATCTTTGGGAGTTGTTAATGCAAATTCTATTGTTGACATACTAGGAAATTCTTCCTTTTCTTGCCAACCCAAAGGGCACCCGGGAGTTTCTGAGTTAAAAAACATCCTCATTTGACAATGATCCTGGGAGGATTATGGTCATTAGGGAGTAATCTTTGGATGCTCCTTAATATGCCTCCACTGAAGGATGGCCTGCGCTCTCTTGCATCACAAAGGAGAGAAAAGGAGGTGAGAACTAGGGCCTTTCCCATCCTCTCCTGCAGCTGAAGAATCACAGCTGGAATCACCAAAGCCGGGCATTGCATTTGTATAACCGGCAGTGGCCCAGCTTGGCTGAATTAAGACCTCTTACAGGCAACAGGTGGCTTTTTTACTGCAGTTTCAGGGAACGCCTATGGCTCAGTGACAGGGCATCTGCTTTGCATGCAGAAGGTGCCAGGTTCAATCCCCAGTATCTCCAAGGAGGGCTGGGCGACACCCCTGCCTGAAATCCTGGAGAGCTGCTGCCAGTCAGTGTAGATGACACTGGGCTGGATGGACGAATGACTTGGTATAAGGCAGCTTCCGATGGGGGTGGTAGTCAACGTCGGTCCTACTCAGAGTAGACCCACTGAAGATAATGGACATGACTAACTTAGGTTCATTCATTTCAGTGGATCTGCTCTGTGCAATGCAGTCCTATACTCCTAAGTTTCGGTGGTGGATGCCAAGATTCGTGTGTAAATGTTAGGCTGCGTACCATTACCAACTTAAAACACAGCGAGGTCATTCTTTTTCTCAATTTGGATTGCAGCTGGTTTGGGGAAAAATGCATCAAAACGTGGTATTCAGGGGTATAGTCATCCGGGCTCATGGGGAGTCATAGACCAGCCACTTTTGGGGGAGCAGGGTCCCAGGCAGGTCCGTATGTGTGAGCCAATCAGCATGAAAAGGGAGTTTGTTAGCCACTGAGTCCTCGTCCTTTTGTGCTGATTGGAGCCAATCAGACTGAAAGGAAGTGAGTCAGCCACGGAGAAGATTCTTCTCAGTAGCTAACATACAACCTTCCCTTTCATACTAATTGGCTCCTAGGGACATCTGTTGTAGTGGAGTGTGAACTCATGAGATGGCAGGGAGAGCAAGGGTGAGGAGGGAAAGTGCAAAAGGAGATGTGGCTTTGGTGGGGTGTGGCATGACTATCATGAAGGGACCCTGCACTTCTGAATTGGCCACTACACTACTGGTGGTATTTCATAAGCAATGCCAACATAGGTACAGGGGGGAGCATACTGGATGCGAGTAAATGGGAGCATATGCACAGCCTCAATAGTCTCAGAAAAAAATCGTCAATGCACTGCCTTCAAGTCGATTCCGACTTATGGCGACCCTATGAAGAGGGTTTTCATGAGGCTGAGAGGCAGTGACTGGCCCAAGGTCACCCAGTGCGCTTCATGGCTGTGTGGGGATTCGAACCCTGGTCTCCCACGTTGTAGCCCAACACCTTAACCACTACACCATGGGATGCGCATCACTGTGAGGTTCACATTCTGCATCCCATTTTTATTCTGCTCTTCCTCAAAGGAGGTCAGGATGGCATACGTGTTTCTCCTAGCCCTGTGAGGAATATTAGGCTAAGGAAAGGGGCTTCCAGATCAGCCTTCATCCTGATTTGTTTGCAGGGAGATTAGATGATGCTGGCTATTTAATGTGCATTCTTGTGGGGAGGTTGGGTGACATTGCACCAAAGCAAGTGTTGTCCCACACTGTCCAGTGCAATTCCCCCATCATTTTCCTTATTGCAAAAAGTCCAATCTTTTGGGGGATTGGGTTTGTTGCGCAAGACCTCCCAATGACGTATACTTGTGCAACCTCAATTTGCCGGCATATGATTGAAACCCAGCTCCAAAATAGTGACATCACCCAAAGAGCAATGGGTCCAAGTTCACCCAATGAACTTTATGAGTGAATGAAGATCTCAACTTGCAGCTCCCCAGTCTTAATCCAACCACAGATGCCCGACTGGGCTGCTTTTTGGCACCAGCGCAGATGGAGCCCACAATTTATAGAGAAACACAATGGCTTGAGAAGGACCCAAGATGCTTAGCAAGGATGTATGATGAACCAACCTGCAGCCCAGACCTTAAAACAAAACAAAACAAGGAAGTCCCAACTTCCTAGCCAACATGCTTAGAGTTGCAGTCCCCAGGACAACAGCCTCAATCCAGATCTTGATTGTTTAAATAAAGCAAGGAAACAAAGCAGCAATGGCTGAAAGACCGTGGAATTCCTTCCTCAAGGGAACAGAATGTCTGGGCTTCTTATAAATGATCCTGTCGGCAGCCAAGCAGCCCACTCTGTGCTTAAGCCACAAGTTGTTCAGAGTGAGGAGTTGGGCCAGAGCTTCGTAGGACCAGATGGGACCTTGTTGGTTTCTCATGTCACCTGAACTCCACTAGGCTGGAAATGGCAGTAACACCCTTTGGCCACAAGCAATGGTGGTGCAATAGTGCAGCAGACATCAAGCCACTGTGGCTCAGGGAGGAAGGCACCGCTGTCCTCAGTTTCAGGCTCCTGACACTTTGAGATGGCAGCCTCCAAGTTGTGGACAAGAGAGAGAGAGAGAGAGAGAGAGGGAGGGAGGGAGGGAGAGAGAGAGGAAGCTTGTGTGCAGTGGTGGCTGTTGCCTATTGGGGCTGGCTGGGCAGAAGGCAGGAAGGCCAACAACAGGCGGAGCCAGAGCCAATGACAGGCAGAACCGACTCATTCTAGTTTTGTCCCCATCCTCCTCCTCCCTGCTGAGTTCTACAGGTGCAACACTGACACTAAGGAGGAGGAATCTTGACAGCTAGTGCCACCCTGGACTGGTTGTAAGCAAGAAGGCAGGCAGGTGGGGGCTGGCTGAGGCCAGACTGAGGTTGGGGGGACACAGCCCCATGAGCCCTTATGGACCAGCCGCCACTGCTTGTGTGGCTTGCTGAATATTGCAATTCAAGAATGAATAGCAGGGGCATTGTTAGGGGGTGACCCAAGGCCCCCAAGGTTTTCTGGTGCTAGGCTCATTACCTCCTTCTCCAATTCATGATGATGATGCTTCCAGGGCATGCTAGAAAGCACGGCCACACATCACTTTCATTTGCTCGGAGGCTGACATTTGTATCTATCCGTATATATTAGCATATGCAAACTTCATGCAGCGGCCTGAGACTCTTAACTACCTACCAATACCCTCCGGATGGGCAGAAGAACCAGCATGGCTCCTTATCCTAACATGCCCCCTGGTTCCAACTAGAATAATAAGTGCACCCCCCTCCTCTTTTTTTGCACCTTGAATATCGATGCAGGGACCAGATTACTTGGCAAGCCTTTCTGAAGCAGGTGTTCGGCATTCAATTATCTTAAAGATTCTCTTGAAGAATGATGGCTGCCTGATACACATTTATCTTTAATCTCATATAGTTTACAGAAGATGTTTTCCTCTCCCGCCCGCCTGACAAATTACACTACACTTTATGGAAATGTAACATTTTCTGTGAATGGCTCCGAGCGGCCACAATGCATGCTGATGAGTTAGACAAAGTCGCTCACTTCGTACCAGCGACTGGCTCGGTTCTTTCCATTAGCAAATTAAAATCTGTTCAAATTTATTTACTAATATATTAAGAAGAAGCTCTGGGCTGACCCACCGACCTGTATTATGGAGCAAACAATGGTGGCTGCGAAAATAATTATTACAAAGTTCGGCGCCTCCTGTTTGTTTCCTATTTTAATCATAACTTGGGGTCAGCCATATGGCAGTTTTACCATCTGTATTCGGTTCCCGGGCCACATTTACTTAAGAATTATCAATTACATTTCCCAGTCTCTCCTTCTGCTAACTCTGCTGAATCAAGGAAGGAGGGCTTTGTTCAAGAGACCCCCACCACCCCTGCCTGCAGAACATAGCTGCCCAAAACATGATTCATGAATATATGGGAATGTTTGTGACTACACCATACATTGAAAGCATACCTAAAGCACATGACTTCCCCCAAAGAATCATGGGAACTGTAGGTTGC
Organism: Rhineura floridana; assembly: GCF_030035675.1. NCBI lineage: Eukaryota > Metazoa > Chordata > Lepidosauria > Squamata > Rhineuridae > Rhineura > Rhineura floridana. The sequence goes on along the minus strand of NC_084495.1, from coordinate 33,329,336 downwards.
AAAGGATGGTGGCACTTATAGCTGTGTGTAGGGTAAACTATAGTTCCCAGGATACTTTGAGAGATGTCATGTGCTTTGGATGTGCTGTAGGTGTGCTTTAAAAGTAGGGTGGGTATGCAGTGTCTGTGCCTATTCCAACTGACACTGGCACCAGTGGGATATATTCTGTGCAAGGGCTTCAGGATAAAGCTATCAGTGGCTACTAGCCAGAATGGCAATGTTCTAATTCCACTGTTGGAGGCAGTGTGTGTCTCTGAATGCCAGTGGCTGGGAGTCACAAGCGGGGAGAGCCCTGTTGCACTCAGGTCCTGCTTTCGGGCTTCTCATAGGCATCCGGTTAGCCACTGGGAGAACAGGATGCTGGACTGGATGGGCCACTGGCCTGATCTAGCTGCACTCTTCTTATGCTCTGATGCTAAAACACATTGACGTCAATGGGCATAACTATGCTGCACATTTTCTTGGGCTATAGCTGTTGTGTAGATCTGGGGAAGGAGCGTGGCTCAGTGGCAGAACATCTACTTTGCGCACAGAAGGTCCCAGGTTCAATCCCCACCATCTCCAGGTAGGGCTGGGAATGTCCCCTGCCGGAAACCCTGCAGAGCTACTGCTGCCAGTCAGTGTAGAGAGTTCTGAACTCGATGGACCAACGGCCTGTAAGACAGTTTCCAGTGTTCCCATTTCTGAAGGGAAGGGCTGTGGCTCAGTGGTAGAGGACCTGCTCTGCTTGCAGACAGTTCCAGGTTCAATCTCCAGGGAGGGCTGGGAAAGGTTCGTTGTCTGAAACCCTGGAGAGCCCCTGCCAGTCAGTGTAGACAATACTGAGCTAGATGGACCAATGGTCTGATCTTGGTATAAGACAACTTCCTATGTTCCTGTCTGTTACTCACAACAGGCACAACTCTAAGGAGACAGATATTACATGTGTAGGAAGCTGTCTATTTATTTATTATTTGATTTATATCCTGACATTTCTCTAGGCAGGAGCCCAGGGCAAGGGTCTAGTTGGACCATTGGTCACTGGGGCTGTTAGGGGAAATGTCCAGGGGCCCACTCAGCAGAATGAGCAGGAGGGCCCCCAAATAAGTGATGTAATACACACACTAACTAAACAGCCCCCTGCCCTCCACCCGCAAGAGTATTAAGACCAGAGTCTAAAATTATTGCCGCCCTGGGCTTCTATGTGGAGGAAGGGTGGGATATAAGTCTAATAAATAATAATAATAATAATAATAATAAATAAAATTGTCAAAGGCCCCATCTACACTATGCATTCAAAGCACTGTTATGCCACCTTAAACAGTTCTGGTTTCCCCCAAGGAATCTTGGAAACTGTAGTTTGTGAAAGGTGCTGAGAGTTGTTAGGAGACTCCTAGTCCCCTCTCAGAGCTTCAGTTCCCAGAGTTCCCTGGGAAGAGGGATGGACTATTAAACCACTCTGAGAACTGTCTCCGAACAACTCTCAGCACCCTTAATAAACTACAGTTTCCAGGAATCTTTGGGGGAATCTATGACTGTAAGGTGTGGATATGGCCTAACTGCATCATTGCCATTGGTCCATCAAATTCTGTATAGTGTATAGGGCTAGCCAGCATGGTGATCTCCAGATGATGCTGAACTAGAACTTCCATCATCCTTGATCATTGACCATGTTGGCTTGGGCAGATGGGAGTATAGGCCCAACCATATTTGGAGGTCACAACATTGGCTACTCCTGGCCTGACTGGCAATGGCTCTTCAGGGTTTTAGACAGGAATTATTCTCACCTCTCTCTGGAGATGGCAAGGATTGAACATGAGATTAGATAAAAACATGAAGGATATCAATGGCTACTAGCCACAATGGCTATTTTTTCACTCTGTTGTTGGAGACTGTATGCGTATGCATATTAGTAGCTGGGGATCACAAGTGGGGGAGAGTGCTGTTTTGATCCTGTCCTGCTTGCAAGCTTCCCTTTAAGGCATCTGGTTGGCCATTGTGAGAGCAGGATGCTGGATGGTTAAATGAAATTTTGTCAAATTTAATTTTGGAGAAACCCAAGGCATTTGGACAGCGTTGAACAATTATTTTCCAAAATATTCCAAACAAGTCTTCTGCAGTACAAGTTGGTTAATAATAATAAGAAGAATAATGCACAGCAAGAGCTCTACGTATCTAAAGAAAGAATTTTCAGACATATAATATTTCAAAAAGACAGAACAAGCTTGATCTGATGTTTCGGATGTGTTGCTGGCTCCTCCTAATGGCACAGCCGTGGTATTACTTAGGAAATTAATTGTAGTATAGGGCTGGGATAGTTTTCAAAGAAAGAAAAATTCCTGCCACATTTTCAAATGTTACGGAAAGACTAGCGATGTGAAGGGCTTGAAAAAACCCTGGAAATTTCAGAAAAAACTAGGTGATTTTTTCTGGGTTTTTTCCAGGCCTAGGAAAGGCATACATACCCCATTACCAGCAGTTATAAATTCCTTCAGAGGAGGATCAGAAGAAAACTCTCTGACAATGGAAGAGCCCCTGTTGGATTAGACCGAAGGTCCACCTATTCTCATTAATATGGTAGGCTGGGGGAGTGCCTGTCTTATTAGTTTAGCCTCCTGAAAAAGATTTATCTCCCATTTTGAGAAAAGAGGCCTTCACTCATTACATCAGTGAAAAGATATCTCTTCGGCGCTTGTTTTAGATATGCATTTCAACCTGTTGTATTAAATGTCATCTGCAGGGGGCAGTACAGCTTTTTCCACCAGGAGAGGAAGTGCTCAGAGATGAAGTCCCTCCATTGTCTTCAGACTAGGCTAATACCAGCTATGACCCAAAGCAGGGAAAGCCAATGAGGTGTCCCTCCAGATATTGTTGGACTCCAACTCCCCTCAGTCCTTACCCAGCATGGCCTAAGGGATGATGGGAGTTGTGGTCCAGCAGCATCTGAAAGGCACCGCCTTGACTACCCCTGACATAACGTCGTGTCTGAACCTGCCCTCCTCGCTTTCCATTTGGGACGATGCTATATTCTTGACTGATTCCCTTTTATTGTCTAGTGCGAGTCTTTCTGTCTGCTAATCAGTGTCTTCAGAATCCTCTTGGTCTTTCTCATGCTTCGTTTTCTTGTGTGAGGTTTTTTTACTTTTCATCTCACCTCCCTTCTTCTTTGTGGGGGTCTTCTTCATACTTTTTTTCTCTTTCTTAGGAGCTTTCTTCTGATTCTCCTTCACCTTAAAGAGGGACATTTGTTTTCCCTCTTCATTTTTTTCCTTCTTGATCTTCCCACCCACCTTCAGTTTCACTGCCTTCTTAATCTTGCCAACATGCTTCTGAACAGCCTTCGATTTTGCTGCCGCCTTAATCTTACTTACGTGCTTCTGAACGGCCTTTGATTTCGCAGCATTCTTAATCTTACTAATGTGCTTCTGAACAGTCTTTGATTTCGCAACTTTCTTAATCTTACCAACATGCTTCTGAATGGCCTTAGATTTTGCAGCCTTCTTAATCTTGCCAACATGTTTCTGAATAGCCTTAGATTTTGCAGCCTTCTTAATTTTACTGATGTGCTTTTGCACAGCTTCTGATTTCGCTACCTTCTTAATCTTCCCCAATTTCTTCTTTATTGCATGCTTTTCCCCTCTCTTCTTTTTCTTTGCTTTCCCTTCTGGAACAGAATATCCTCCTTCTTCAGATCCTTTTTCTTCTTCTGACCCCTGTCTTTCCCCCATTTCTAGATCCTTTTCGGCTGCAGTATAATAGAATTATTTTAGAAAGAGAAATTCATACTAACTTCTAATTTCACACCCAAGCCCAATTATGTGTCTATTCCACTTAAGACCAAGAGATCAGGGTTTTTTTTTGGGGGGGGGAGGACCAGCCCCCTTGCCTAGGTATGGCAGATAACTTCGTGGTATCCTGCTTCTGACCTAACTGGTCCCATGCTTAGAATCCTAACTGGGGAAAGGGCGTAGCTCAGTGGCAGAGCATCTGCCTTGCATGCAGAAGGTCTAGGGTTCAATCCCTAGCATCTCCAGGTAGGACCATGAGAGAATCCTGCCTGAAATCCTGGACAGCCGCTGCATGTCAGTGTAGAAAATACTGAGCTAGATGGATCAGTATTAGTAGATTCCTGTGTTCCTAGAGATGTTGGCACTGGTTCTTGGATAATGACCTCTAGCAAGTATCTGAGCATGCCCAGTGCCTGGACTCAGCAACGTTTAACATAATCTAACCTGTGACTAGAAATAAGCATGTTCTTCCTTGCCAGGAGATCACCCAGTGGACTAGATCCCATGTTATCATGGCAAAGGGAGATTAACTGGGAAGATGGATTTTGCTTCTCAGTTGCAGATGGTGATGCACCTTATTTTAACATGTAAGCTGCCTTGAAGGAATTTTATTCGGAAAGGCAACATCTGGATTTTTAATTTTTTTAAAAAAAGATTAATTATCGAAGTGGGTACTGATGGCCAAATGAGACTGCAGATATCATTAATGTTTAAGTAACAATAGCAATAATGTATTATCTATCCTTCAGCCTAAGGTCCCACAACAATTTAAAATACAACATTAAAAACAGTTTAAAACAAATTGCAGTCACAAGAATAGTCTGGGACCTAAAAATATACATCTCATGTGTCAAAGGCCAGGGTACAGAGGTGAGTCTTCAGCATACAATCAAATCAGATGCACCTCTGCGGTGAGGGAGTTCTGCAACTTAAGGCAAAATATAAAAGCACATGGAAATAATGATGATGATGTCTGCTTTTTCACCAACATCTGACGGTTGGCCAGTCCTCTAGAGAGCAATTTTGCTCAGTCATTTTGCATGGGTAAGACAAGTGAGCTTACAGCAGGTGTGGTCAGATGTGGATAGTCTTGTGATTTGCAGCAGACTGACCCTCACAACAGCAACAACAAAATGACTTTCCCCACCTAAGTCAAACTGCTAAAATGAAGAAAGGCCTTTTGCATGCAAGAGCTGAGAACTCAGTTTTGTTACAGAGCTTGGAAAAGTTACTTTTTTGAACTACAGCTCCCATCAGCCCAATCCAGTGGCCATGCTGGCTGGGACTGATGGGAGTTGTAGTTCAAAAAAGTAACTTTTCCAAGCTCTGGTTTTGTACATATGCTGAAGACAAACCCCTAGACTCAGAACGTGCTCAGAGGTATCTCGTTCCTTAATTCAAACGGTGGGCCCTTCCACATGCTCTTTTTATTCTGCATTCATGATGATTTGGGCTTATAGTGCTATTGGGGCAGTCACACGTGATCCCACTTTCAATACTGTTTGCGCTTGCAAAGGTTTGGGGGGGGTTGCACCTGCTCCATTTCCAATTAGCACATATCCAGTAACTTCCTGTTGAAATCCTGTAACTTTTCATACCACAAATGTTCTGGTTTATTTTTCTCCTGCTTTTGTTGTCCTACAGCCCTTCCGGACAGCAATAATGTGATAGCATTGGGGAAACATTGCAGAACAAACTACAGCAGAATAAATCAACCACTAAGGGCCCCTCCAGACTGGCGTTTTATTGAGGGTATATTCTACGACTTCTCCACCCAGTAATAGTGCATTAGTGGTAGATTTATTCTACTTTAGTTTGTTCTGTGATCCTTCCCTAATCCTAACATTTTATTGCTGTCCAGAGAGGGGCTATGATGCAACAAAAGCAGAACAAACATTAACGAGAACATTTGTGGTATAAAAACGTTATGGGATCCTCGCAGGAAGTTACGGGACAGGCACTGATTGGAAATGATGCAGTGTGTCTGTCATAAAACTTTTGCAGGCACAAACAGTATTGAAAGTGGGATCATTTGCAAGTGCCCCAATAGCATCATGAGCACAAAACAATGTGCAACAAAAAGGACGTCTGGAGGAGCTTTATTGAACTTTTATTCTGTCTAGAACATGTTGCAGAATATACCCACGACAGGACACTAATCCGGAGGGGCCCTGTATGTCTTTTGCACCTGGTTCCAGTTGGTAGATCTTGGAGTTCTAGTAAAAACCCAAGTAGATGTGACAAGACTGAAATCTGTCCACCTTGGGTCTACAGATGCATCACTGAGAACAATCTTACCTGTCTTGGTTATGGCTTCGAGTTTCTTTTCTTCCTCTAGCTTTTTCTTGGCCGCCTCTTTCTCCTTCTGGAGTTGCCTCAAAAAGTAATTCTTTTTGACGAAGGGCTTGATATGAGAGCCAAGCTCCTTCAGTTTATCTTCTTTCGACCTGCAAGAGGAAGCAGGCCCGTCAAAGGAAGAAGAGATCTTGAACCGGTGGTGGCTGAAGGCTCCAATATCGGCGGGGCAGTGGAATCTGCTCTGGGCTTTAGATTGAATAGTCAAGGAGCTGTCCAAGGTGCTAACCTAGGCTTCAGCATCATGGACAGATCCTTGAAAGTTTGGGCTCAAATCTGTAGTGGATTCCACTACCCTATTGACATGGAGCCACCAGCCACCACTGGCTCGAACCCTCCTCTCCCAACAGGAAGTGCACCATTGCTCACCAGGGAGAGATGTAAAAGCAGTGTTACCTGCACCCATTTATCACTATGGACAATTAACTTTTATCCAGCAATAATATAGTGAAATGCCTTATACCGAGTCAGACCATTGGTCCATCTAACTCAGTATGGTCTACACTGAATGGCAGAAGCTGCCCAGGGTTTCAGGCAGGGAACTCTCTCCCAGCCCTACCTGGAGATGCCAGGGATTGAACCCAGGACCTTCTGCATGCAAAGCACATGCTCTGCCACTGAGCTATGGCTCTTCACCTGCAACAGCACACCAGCTGTAGACATACTTACGAGAGGAAACACCACAAAATGATTCCGATCAGAAGGGCAAAACCAAAGCCTACAGAACCTTCGACAACAATCTGTGCAAAGGCGGGCCTGTTTGCGATCACTGTGTCAAGTAAAGAAAACACCATGATCCACGTATCCAAGAATTCACATACACTAGGCTTTGCATTCCTGGTGCCCTCCAGAGAGACAGTCTGACGTAATGGTTAGAGTGTCAGACTAGGACCTGGGAGGCCACTCAGTCGTCATGCTCACTGGGTGACCTTGGGCCACTCACAATCTCTCCACCTAACTGAAGACAACAGGGTTGTTGTGAGGATAATATGGAGAGCAGAAGAGCCCGATATGCCACCATGAGCTCACTGGAGGAAAGGTGGAATATAAAAGCAATAATAAATAAATGTTTTAGACTAAAATTCCCGTCAACCTCAGCCAACAGAACTGGAATCCAAAACCACTGGAGGGCACCACGTTGGCAAAAGCTCACATATACCAACAATACTCAACAAGAGGTTCTATGGACTTTTTCGGTTAGGTCCTGGTACCGTTTGTTCTTTCATCCACCCATCCACCCACCCGCTCACTCACTTATGCATTTATTTAAACCATTCCCATCCCCTTTCTTTAGCTGGAAGAAGCTTCCCGAGTGGTTTATGTCCCCCTGACCCTTCCTGCAGGTTTTAAGAACTTTTTGTGTACGCCTGAAACTTTCTTCCAGTTCAAACGCTGAGGTGACGGGTGGGTGGGTGGGGGGTGGAGGGCATTTGGTAGTGGGACTGTACTACTAAATAAAAGTGGGGTGGTGGTGGTATGTTCAAGTGCTGTTCTCAGCAAGCAGGTAAAAGAGGTGTTTTAGCAAGCATCATCTTTGGCCAGCTATAGAGAGTTTAGATGAGGGTGGGGAATGGTGTGTGTGTCTGTGTGCACGCGTGCATGTAACTATTCAAAACATGACACTCTCACATCTGCATTCTGAAATGGTTTAGCCCTAGGAGGGCTGTACCACACACTGTCTGTAAACATTTGAATTAATTCTCTGTTCTTTCTATCCAGTTGTTAGCAGGGCTACAGCTAAGGCAACTTGTAATAAACCTGCAGGACAATTAAATCTCAGCATAGACATATATATACATATATATATATGTTTATTGGGAAATCACATACTCTCAAAACTTTATCCTCCTCTGCTGTTCTCCTGTCATTAAGCCCTTCCTATGCTTTGCAGTGTTCCAGAACGACTGAATCAAGAGGAGATAGCAAGTCACTCAACCTGCACTCCAGTCGTTAAAGAAATTCAGTTAAAACAAACACATTTACCATTGTTCCAGTTGATGCTTCTTTTGAAGAGAGCATGTGGCTGAGCTAGTCCAATCTCATGTGGGATGCTTCTGACTTCCACAAAAAGAACAGGTTAAAAAAGTGCAAGACAAGATCGATTAGACAATAAAACTATCGGACACTTGGGGATCCAGCTCTTAGATCTTTCTTTGAAGTGCATTAATATTAACTGAATGTCATCAGAGTACATTAACATGCATTGGGCAGGTATTAGTTCAACATCAGGCTAAAAAGGCCAGATGCCAAGCTATGGACAATAATTTACCAGAGAACATTTCAGTGAACATATCACATGATATTATGCACAACTGAAGGACACAGGATGTTGCTAATCATTTTGAAGCAATGACAAGACATTATCAGGTGAGCCCTGAAAATTTGTTTTATTTACAAAAAATACGTATATACTACAATTTCATTTTAAAAAAACAGTTAATAATAGCAAATATACAATAAAAACTACACAAAAATGACCAGTGTCACAAATCACTAGCGAACTGTACAAAAGAAAAAAAATTTTTTAACTGTCTGTGAAACCTGGTGGTGTAGAAATGTTTTCCCCAAACGTCTAAAAGTTAATACTTGGTGTGCCTGCTGAATCCAGATTGGAAGAGCATTCCTTATGAAGGAGATGATGACTCTGAAGGCTTCGTTTTGTGTTAACATCAGATGAGCCTCACCAACTCTGGGGACAAGCGACAAAGCTCCTGCAGATGATCTCTATGACCGAGCCTGGGTAAAAGGGTTCAGGGGGTTTCTAAGGTACCCTGGACCTAAGTTGTTCAGGGATTGGTAAATTAATACAAGGAGCTTGAACCTGGCTTGGAAGTAGATGGGCAGCCAGTGCATGAGAACCGAAGAGCCTGCTGGGTCAGGCCAGTAGCCCATCTAGTCCAACGCTCTGTCCTTACAGTGGCCAACCAGATGCCCCAATGGGAAGCCAGAAATCAGGACATGACAGCAATTGTCCTCTCTCATTTGTGATCCCCAGCAACTGGTATTCAGAAGCATACTGCCTCCAACAGTGGAGGCACAACAGAGCCATCACAGTTAGTATTCATTGATAGCCTCCTCCTCCATGAATTTGTCTAATCCTCTTTTAAAGCCATCCAGGCTGGTGGCCATCACTGCCTCTTGTGGGAGCGAATTCCATAGTTTCACTATTTGCAATGTGGAGAAATGGGGAAATGAAGGGTGCCGAGAGTTGTTAGGAGACTTCTGTTCCCCTGACAGAGCTCCAGTGGCCAGAGTGGTTAACAGTCAGCCTCTGTTCTGGGGATTGTAGCTCTGTGGGGGGAATAGGGCTCTTCTAGCAACACTCCGCACTCTTCACAAACTACATTTCCCAGGATTCTTTGGGGGAAGTCATGACTCTCTAAAGTGAAATAAAAGTCTGGTGTGGATGTGGCCAGGGACAACTTTGGCTTAAATTTGGGTGGGAGACTACACGTGCCTGCTGTAGAATAAAAAGGTGAGGGAAATCTTGAAAAACAATGATACTATACACATAGTTTACCTTACGGAAAGGAAAGGGGCTTTGAGTGTGCCTGGCTAATATTAACAGGCAGGGAGTTGCAAAGCACAGGTACTGTCACATTAAAAATAAAAATAGAAATCAACTCTCACAGAAATGTAAGCTGAACTTAGTGGTGGTTGGTGCCCATTGGGATTGGTAGGGTGTAAGGCAGGGAGACCAACAGTAGGTGGAGCCAGAGCCAATGACAGGACAGATGGAGCCAACAAATCCTAGTCCTCCTCTCTGCTGAGCTGTACAAGGGGCAATACTGAGACTAAGGAGGAGGAAGCAAACAGCTCTTGCCCCCGCCCCCCGGACTGGTTATAAATAAGAAGACAGGTCAGGTGGGGGCTGGCTGAAGTCAGACTAAAGCTGGTAGGGCAGTGCCCCATTTGCCCTAATAGACCAGCCTCCATTTGCTCAGATGCATAATGTAGGGCAGCCTTTCCCATTGTTTGGGTCCCAGATGCTGTTGGACTACACTCCCCATCATTCCTGACCATTGGCTATGCTGGCTAAGGCTGATGGGAGTTGTAGTCCAACAATATCTGGGGACCCAAAGGCTGGAAAAAGCTGATGTAGGGGAATCCCACATGATGCCGTGATGTCCATTCGCTTAGATGACTGTAAAAGAGGATTAGACAAATTCATGGAGAATAGGTCTATCAATGATCCATTAACACTGACCATAAATCACTGACTGAAACCTCCATACCCAGGGATAGTCTATCTTTGAATACTAGCTGCTGGGGCCAAACAGAGGAGGGTTATTGACTTCATTCCCTGCTTATAGACACCCCTCACTATTTGGCTGTCAACTGCTGGGAAGGAAAGGATCCTAGATTAGATAAAGCCTTGGTCCTATCGAGTTGGGTTCTTGTTATGTTCTAATGACCATCATTGCCCTGGGTAATGTATGGACTCTGACAGAGAAGGCCTGCTATTCTGGAACAAAAAAGATTAATCACAAAGTGCTCTTCAAAAAAATCACAAGGTTTTACACATTTCCAGAATGCTGAGTATACGGATGCTGAGCCAGCCTGTCATGGACCAAAAATTCATCTCACCCATATACTCCACAAGCGATCCAGAAGCTGGCTGATGTGTGGCACCATCGGTCTCTGGAGTTGAAGGACTCAAGTTCTTCTTAAATTCTTCATATGCCTTGATAGGAGCTAAAGCATTTAGAGGGAGGGGAAATGACTTCACTGGCCTGTAGAACAGGAGTCAGGAACCTATTTTTTTTCCAGCCCAAGGGCCACATTCCGTCTTGGGCAACCTTCCAGGGACTGCATGCCACCACTCCCAAACCCAAACTCTCCATCCTCTATCTTCTATCCTCCATCCAGGCAGGCAGGACTCAGTGCTCCAGTTCAAGGACAGATTCCAGGCAGGCAAAGTGCTCGAGGAAGGTGTGGAGCAGGTCTGTTGAGGGGTGTGGCCTTGGGAGAGGTGGCATGGCTAAGGGAGAGTCCCACAGCCAGACTGAGAGGCCTGGAGAGCCACATTTGGCCATGGACTAGGGGTTCCCCACTCCTGTGCAGATAAAACTAGTACAATTTTTGCCATGCCCCATGACCGGATTGGCCACACCTTGTTGCCTCTTAGCAGCCCCACCAGGTCCAGTGGGCACCTGCCACCACTGCCTGCTCTAGAATGTGGAGCATAATCAGAACAAAGCTAGAATGACTGTGTTTACCTTGTAAGGCCAACATGAGAGAGGGGAAGGCTTGAAGGGAGAATCTGTGGACAGGGGAACATTATTAGCCTTCCTTAAGTCCAGTAATTGTCCCCTATAAATACCCCCAGCCCAGAGTAGTCCTTGCTTGCAATCAAGATCAGTGATATTAGGGGGCACTGGACACAGGGCCTCTTCAGTGCGAGTCCCATATTTGTGGGACTCCATTCCAAAATATGTAGATTCTTATTGGCTTTTAAACAGGCCTTCAAAACCCATTTATTTCAGTTGTGCTTTTGATTGAGGCGGGGGGAAACATTTTTTTTTAATTAATGTTTTCAGAAGGAAAGACCAGGAGATTATTGGTGGGCCAACACAAAGGACCGAGAGATTGGGACCCCTAGGCCGTCCCATAACGACGCCCCTGGTGTGTGTATATGAAAGAGCTGTTTCAGCTCACCTGAAAATGCATCTCTAGGACAGCATGCTAATTCCACAGAAAGGACTGTAAAAAGGGATGGTGTGATCTGGTTCATTGTGAAAATGTCCCAGGTTTATTCCTGGTCTGAAGATAAAGGCAAAAAGACCAAGATATGTAGAGGTGACTGACAGAGTTCTAATTCTGAAGCTCTCCGCCCCCCATTGATCCTGCAGTACTTCTGGGTGTTGCTTTGGTGGACCTTTTTGATTTCACACAGTGGCCTTCTGTTACATCACAATGATCTGACACTTCTCCAGATTCTAGAATGGTGGAACTGGACGCGTGAGAAGAAATGTCTGCAGCAGAAATTAGTGTGAAGTTAGAGCTTCCGAAATGGAAAAACTGTCAACCCTTATCTACCTGACAGGCTTCAACTCGTTTTATACTTCTTTTAACTGTCATAATGGCCCACAAGGAATCCTGGCAAATGTAGTTTGGTGAGGTATTGAGAACTCTCAGGGAAGAGGACATGGTTGTTAAAACCAGTCTACTGCCAATTCTGTGTAGATTTGCAACAGTGTTCAGCATGTCCACTAGATGGCAATCAAAGACTTTTAAAAGATTTATGCACAAATTTTGGAAGTCGCAAACCCTTGGCATTGCATTAGAAAAAATCTGAAACTTTTTCAGTGATGTGATGCCCCTAAACAAATTGTTGCCGTTATTTATTGAGTTTATATCCCACCCTTCCTCTTGATGGAGCCCAGGGCGGCAAACAGAAATGAAACAATTTAACAAGAGAAAGAACAAAACATTACAATTAAGAACATTCTAAAACACAATTTAAAACATTCTTGCCTCAGAGATCTATGGGTTGCTAGGAACAGTCCCGTTCAGCCATCCAAATGCCTGGGCAAACAGGGATCTTATCAAATTCCTCCTGAAAGTCAATAGTAATGGAGACCAAGTCTTTGTTTGAAGGTTGAGCACCAGAAATGGCTGCAGAGCGCCGGTGAGATGAAAGAAAGAATGCTTATGAACGTTTCTTCTTCGCCACCTCCAAAGATATGCACTCAGGGCCGGTCCCAAAGGGCGGCCAGGTTGGGCCCTGGCCGAGGGCCCCTGAAGCCTCAGAGGCCCCTAAGGGGCCTCTCAATAGGATGGGGGAGGAATAGCACTCCTTTTCCATGATCTGCGGCAGAGTAGCTGCCATGGATCACAGAGAGGGAGTTTCTTCCACCTGACCGTCTCTCCTATCTTTTGAGGCTGTGCAGGCTGCATGTGCAGGACTGCCATTAACCAAGATGGTGGCTGAAGTTTCTCTAAGGGACTGAAGCCTCTGGCACCATCTTCACTGATGGCAGCGATGCGCGCACATAGCAGCCCGCACAGCCTCAAAAGACAGGAGAGGCGGAGTCAGCGAACAGGCGGGTGGAAGAAGCTCCCTCCGTGCAAGAGGCAGGTAGGCGCGCATGCGTGTGTGTGTGTGAGCATGCGTGTGTGCACCGGGGCCCAGGGCAAGCTGGTGCCCAAGGGCCCCAGCATGTCTGGAGCCAGCCCTGTATGCACTAGTAGCAGTCAGGGGGTATGGTATAGGTGGGATCCTGTCTGTCCCAGTTTCCAGCACCATGGGGTGCTGCAGGTGACTGAGAGGGGCAGGGAGAGTGGGGAGGTGTAGAGAGCTTGGCACTAGGCACCACTCTGCTGCACTCGCCCCCGGCATCATGGAGGAGGAGGAGGCAGGAGAAGGGGCCCTCTCCGTGTGGAAGGATAGAGTGGGTGTCGTGGCCAAAGCCTCCTGGAGCCAGACTGCAGAGGAGGAAAAGGCAGTGCTATGCCCTGGGGCAAGCTGCAGGCTAGGGTGGGCAGGGGTCAGAATCAAGAGGATATTCACCCACTGCGGCCTGCAGCCTATTGCTTGCCTCGCGGTGTGGTGCCTTAACTTCCTGTTCCTCCACTGCGATCTGGCCCTGCTGGGGAGGCTTTTGCCGTGACAGCTGCTGTGTCCTTCCATGTGGGGAGGGCCCTTTCTCTCCTGCCTCCTCCTCCTCCTCTGTGATGTTGGGGGTGAGTAGGGTGGAGCGGATCAGTGGTAGAGAGGGGGCAATCCCATCCCTGATGGAGACAGACACACCTCACTGGGGAGGGCATTCCACAAACAGGGAGCCACCACTGAAAAGGCTCACAATCCAAATTAGAGGATCGTAATAGTCCCCTTCAGGCATTCAGGGTGAGTGTGCGATGGGCCAAGAGGGCATGCTGCCAAGGTGATCCTGGCCCCCTCGATGACACTCCTCATGACCGCCACACTCCCCACTGAGCTAAGGAAGGAGAAACTTTCTTACCACACTTTGGATTTTCTGGCTGTTTGGTCGCCCAGTTCACACACACACACACACACACACACACACACACACACACACAGCCTGTACCCATATATATATCTCCTTACCAAGCAACTGAAGGTCAGCTACACCTTTTGTTGCATGCTTAAAAAAACGGATCCCTCTTTTTCTTCCAAAGAAAATAGCCACAGGAAATCTGGGTCAGACCACAGTATGGGAAGGAAATTAAGGCTTCCCCTCCCCATGCTGCTTTCTGCCAAAAATTGCCTCGCCATTACTATATGCAGCTGAAAGGTCCAATTAAAAGAGGGGGTTAGGGCACTTCATTGATGGAGAGGGGAAGAGAGCTATGGGTTACTGGGGGGAGAAGGGTGTAGAGAAACCTGTGGGGTAGGGAAACAGAAGAAAATGGTAGGAGGTAACTGATAAATGGGGTGCAGGGGGAACTGAAGATGAGGAACAAGGGAGGGTGACTGGGAGATGGGGTTCAGAGAGAGAGAGAGAGAGAGAGAGAGAGAGAGAGAGAACTGGGTGAGGTAGAGCAGTGGTTCCCAATTTTTTCCCCACTTGAAAATTACTGAGGGTCTTGGGTGACCACTTAATTTCCACCCACCTGTAGTAGAAACCATAATTCCACAGAATTCACATTGTGCCATAAAATGCAATATATGAAACAAAAGAAGCAATAACCAACCACACACAATTAAACTCAACATGAATAATATTGAATGTGACGCATGTACCGCTTCCCTTCTTCAGCCACAAACCCACAAACATGCAACGGCCCAACTGAATGAAGCTTGCGGGACACTGGTGGTCCACGGACCACAGTTTGGGAACCCCTGCAGTAGAGAGAGAAAGGGAGAGAGGGTCAACACCGAGAGAGATCCACGGACCCCGATGGTGGAAATGGAAAAAAGGCTCACTGAGAGATGAACTGCAGAGGGAGGGAGAGGGAGATTACTATGGGAGAAGGAAATCACAGAGAGAGGACTACAGACACCCTGTGATGGTGCAAAAAGACAAGGAAGAGTTTGTTATGGGGCAAGCCATGGTGTTCCTTGCATAGAGACAGTTAATGTGCTTGGCTTAGCTAGCAGCCAAAGGGAAGCCAGAGCAGCCTTGGGTCTGTGGGCAGGCTGAGTTTAATGCCTTCCTTTGCCCCCAGGATCCTAACAAAAGGTGCCTTTCCAAAGCTGCTGGTTGCATTTGAAGGGAAGTTGCAATGCAAATAGCAATTTTGGCAAGCTGATTTTTGTTAGGATTGTGGCAGGGAGAGAAAGAGTTAAACTCCTCCTCCTCCCTCTCACTAAAGTCCTAAAGCTCCTCAGGGTTGCTATTTACATGACAAAAAAAAGGTACATCAATTGCAGCCACTCCGTTAATCTCATGTCTAGCTTGGTGCTGAAAGGTGGCTTTCTGCTGAATGAGTTATAAAGGAAACACTGCATTAAAATGGTTGGGAAAAGAACCGCCCTGGGCTCCTACTGGGAGAAATGGCGGGATATAAATCCAATAAATAAATAAACACAAAAACTTTCCCACAGTGACTGTAGTGATGTGGCCCTCTTGAGCGAATAAAAATGAAAAAACAAACAAACATGGCCCTCAAGAGTGGCTTGAGTTTTGAATGTTTTGGCTAGCAGCTGAATATAGGCTGTAACCTGGATTCTGCACCAAACTTCACAAGCAAAGATGTCACCTGTCAGAACCGTGTTTGATCCTCCCCGTGTATGCATTATTCAACCACGTTCGTCTAATGCCGCTTGCTATTTATACATTTCGGTAGCCTGATTTCGACAGACTGCCTTGGAAACAAGGCTTTTTCGACTTCTTGTGGTTTGAGTCCCTCCCCAGTTATTACAGTGTAGACATTTTCGTTAGTACATAAGGAACCAATATTAATGTAAAAGCTAATTAGGTGCTTGATGCTTGGTACTTGCAGATGCTTAATCCCTGCTGCTGAGTGCAATATCCCCTGGAGACCCTGTCAACTTTTTAAAATTTGTTTACAATTGTTAAATGGAATTTAGAGATTGTGACTCTGTACTCTTGAGTGCGAGCGCGTCACTCTTTTTTTTATTTAAATGAAATTTTCATGGCTTTAAAATCCAATTTAAATATTCATGATGAGAATGCTTCTGATTTAGGGAGAAATGCATGCATTCATCAGCAGCCTGATTAAATTTGACGCTGTTTTAATGGAAAACAGGTAAACACTTGATTAGTGGCCAGTACAGATCTGCTTTAATTTACATTAAAACCATCTCTACTCTCACTTCATTTTCAGTTCCTCGACATAAATAAATTTCAGTGTTGTCATCCTGCTGCAAATGACATTCAGTGGAATCTTATCACATATTCCCACACAGGATATTGAACTTTAGGGCTCCCCCCCTCCTTTTTAAAAAAGGAAACAAGTAAAACAGAAGATGAGAGCCAGTGTGGTGTAGTGGTTAAAGTGTTGGACTATGACCTGGGAGACTAGGGTTCGAATCCCCTCGCAGCCATGAAGCTCACTGGGTGACCTTGGGCCAGTCACTGCCTCTCAGCCTCATGAAAGCCCTATTCATAGGGTCGCCATAAGTTGGGATCAACCTGAAGGCAGCCCATTTCCATTTTCAAACCAGAAGACAAAAATATAATAAAAAGATGGTTCTTTGAACCCACCCTATCCTTATTTTTTTTACTATGGAAAAGCTTACTTTCTGTAATGGTTCCTTTTGTACTTTTTGGTGTAGTAGCAGCCTTGACGCTTAAAATTTTTTAGTTGGTCGGCAGAGAATTCTAAGGGTCAAACCAGATGTGACACCAGCCTCAAGACTGAACAGAGGAACAGGGGAAATTGCCTTATATAGAGTCAGACCATTGGTCCATCTAGCTCAGTACTGTCTACATGGATTGGCAGCTGCTCTCTAGGGTTTCAGACAGGCAGTCTCTCTCAGCCCTACCCGGAGATGCCAGGGATCGAACCTGGGACCTTCTGTATGTAGAGCAAATGCTTTGCCACTCAGCTGTGGCTCTCCCTCCAATTAAGGTACATTTTTTATTATGTAAATCCAGTGCTGGTGCAAGAGATTGCGCTGCCTGAGCTGCTGTCACTCCCTCCTGCCTCTTCCTCTCTCTCACTCCTCCTTTCTCTGCCCTCTCTTTTTATTTCTTTTGCTTGCTGAAGCCTCCTAGCCTATTCCTTTCTGCTTCACTTCAGGAAAAGCTGAAGAGCGAAGCATTCTGCGCCACCATCCTGGTTTGCGGCAGGGGAGATTTATAGGTCACATCCATGCCATACATTTAAAGCACATTTCATGCATATGTAAAGCACATGGCTTCCCCAAAGAATCCTGGAAACTGTAGTTTGCAAGGATGCTGGGAATTGTCATTCTGTGAGGGTAAACTACAGTTCTCAGAATTCTTTGGGGGAAGCCAAGTGCTTTAAACGGGCACGAAATGTGCTTTAAATGCATTGTGTGGACATGACCCAAGCCAGAGTGAGGCAGGGAAGGAGGAGGGGAATGACTGGCTAGGCCAGTAAAGGCAAGTGAGGGCCTTGGTGTGTGTGTGTGTGTGGGACCAGATAGCCTTCTCCCTATGCCTGCCATCTGAGACAGTTGCCTCAGTTTGCCTAATGGTGGGGCTGGCTCAGAGTCAATAGCAACAGCTGGGAAGCTTGACTGGCCTTGGGACTTTGGGAGGTGAGCAGGGGAGGGGGAGTTTAACTCTTTTGTGACAAAATTCACCCTTCCCAAAAGGCTACTTGTATTTCAAGGAAAATGTCCATTTGCAGTGATATAATGGTAAATTTAGAAGTGCAGGAGATCATAACCAGACTCCCAAGGAGAGTTCCAAAAATGCAGACAATTCTCTCTCTCTCTCTCTCTAATAAATACTCCAATAAATTTTAATAAATTTTAACAAAAGATCTTTGGCCAGCTGACATGCAGCCGCTTGCTTTTCATTCAAAATGCAAGCCATCTTGCATATAGCGGTCATAAATGTGAAACAGGAACTACTTCAAAAAAAGAAATAAAAGGACAAATATCTAGCCTCTGCTTGATTATTTTTCTCATTCTCTGACTTCCTCTATGCTAATCTGTCACAAATGACATTGAAAGCCTCGTTATCACCTCATTCACTTGCCAGAGCATGGAGGGGCTTTCAGTTTCCCCAATGCTCCTGCAGGTGAAGGTGTCGCTCCTGCTGTAGGGTTTCAGACAGGAGTCTTCCTTAGCTCTGGAGATTACACCTGGAGCCTTCTGCATGCAAAGCATGTGCAAAGCATGTGCTCCAGCACTGAGCCATTCCCCATAATTATTGGCCATGCTGGCTGCCTGTAGGCATACAGCCTGGAGCTGATGGGAATCAGAATTCAACAACATCTTAAGGCTGATAGATTCCCCATTTCTGCTATAAATCAGTGAGAATGTTGGTGTTCTTCTGGTATAGCACAGTGGGGAGGAGAGCCTGGGTGAGAGTCCAGAATCTGTGAGTTCAAATCCCCGCATCGTGTCTGCTGGGAATCAAGGGCCAGCTAAAGATCACCCCACGGTGAGTGGCTCAGGGGTTACGTGCCCTGCCACCTATGCAGCCGTGGGCAAGCTGCATAGCCCCAAGGAGCCCAGTTGCCCCCCAGCTGGCAGTCACGGACAAGGAAGGGGCTGGCTTGTGCAGCTGTGGCCAGCTGAGCAGGCCCTGGCCAGCTGGGGAGGACTAGCCTCAGAGGGAGGCAATGGTAAACCCCCTCTGAATACCGCTTACCATGAAAACCCTATTCATAGGGTTGCCATAAGTCGGGATCAACTTGAAGGCAGTCCATATGCAATGCCATCATTTCCTCAGCAACCTTTAGTCACATTTTTCAAATGTTTAATGAGAGGAAAGGTTAGATGGAACCTGTGGTGTTTTGACTTTTCCTCCTGTTTGTGTGGCTTCCTTCAGTCCTTTTTTTTTTAAAATCTACATGACAGTATTCACATCCGAGTCAACCTGAATTAGTTCCATATTTCATTAAACAGAATCTGTGATTGAATCTGTGTTTCAATCCAACATCTGTGTGCCTTTCATAAACTAATTTTGCCATCAGGTAGTTCCAGGCCACAGCCGACTGCTGTCGCAAGAGACAAAGGCTTCTTTGAATATCTTGCTTAATCCAGTGGGAAATGTTCGTGTGTGGCTTTAGAGAGCATATGCTAAACTCTCTTTCACAAGTGGCATTAAGAATATCATTCTTGTCTCATGTGAGTGCTACTAAATCTCTTCAGGCAAAATGCTGTTTTGCACAAAAAAGAAGTAAGAATTGCTTTAGTAGGTAAATTTGCAAGATCCAAACCAGTAGAGAATCTTAGCTGCATGCAACACTTTACATTTAAAGCAGTATTATTCCACTTTATTTTTTTTTTTTTTTCCAATAATTTTTATTCAGATTTTCATAAAACATACAAGACAAAATCATAAAACATTCAAAGACAAAAAACAAAATCAAAAATAGTTAAACAAAAAGAAAAAAAGAAAAAAAAAACAAAAATAAAAAATAAAAAGTAAAATATTGACTTCCCATTTGTCAAAGATCAAATCAGTTATAAGTCTATAATATATAACAATCCTGTCTCTTAAGTCATATTATAAAATCACTTTCCTCCAGTAGTTATCTTACTTAATCATCAAATCTCATAAACATTACTTTATTCTTTCCACAAAAAGTCAAAGAGAGGTTTCAATTCTTTAAGAAATATATCTATCAATTTTTTTTTCCAGATAAGCATATCGATTAATCCATCTCATTACTAATTATGATAATCTTATTGTCATAACCATAGTCAAAATAAACATTTCAATTAATCCATCACATCAGAATCTGTTAGGTTCAATAATTTCAGTAGCCATTGTTCTATTATCTCTATTAGTTCCATTTTCCATCTTCCATCTTCAGTAGTCTTGTTAAGTCCAGTAATTTCAATATCCAATCTTCCATTATCAGTATTCCATAATAATCTTGCTGTCAAAGCCATAGTCATATAGTAAGAGTCTGATGGGGATTACCTCTATCCCAAATATTTTCTTGCCATCCATTCTGAATAGGTTGCTGAAATACTGCTGTAAAATCATATCTCTGTTCTTTTTTTCAAAATACACTGGGTCATCTCTTAAAAGTTTTTCCATTGTCACATGGCTGCAGTTAATTCCATAGATTTTCTCTATATTGGGCTCCATCACATCATTCCAGTCCAGAAGATTATCCATGCCATTGATAACTTTATCTCTAGAATCTTCATTCATTTCTTCAGAGATAACATTGAGTTCCAAACAATAGATTTTATTTCTAAAGTCCATAGACTCCAAATCTTGTTCCTGTTCCACGTTGGTTCCAATCTCCGGGATCTCCTCTCTCACAGGGACCCCTATTCCAGTCTCCAGGGTCACCTCTCTCACAGGGACCCCTGTTCCAATCTCCGGGGTCTCCTCTCTCACAGGGACCCCTTCCAGGGTCACCTCTCTCACAGGGACCCTTATATCTTTAATCTCCTGCTTCATTTTACTCAATTCAATTTTCATTATCTCAATCTCATCCATTATTTTCTGAAACATAGTTATTTCCAGATTTTCAGCCACTTTCTTAATTGCCATTTTAAAAGAAAAATATAGGAAAACCACTTCTTATTTCAGCAACAATTGGGTTAATACTCCAAACTTGGTGACATCACAGTATAAACAGAGCAGACAGCCTTATCTCTCCAATAGTTAAGTAAACAAAATGCAGTTCCCAGGATCGAAACAATTAATGGCAATCGTCAAGAAACAGATTCGTCAAAATAAAATAGACCAAAAAGAGAGTAGTCTCAAAACAGTATAATATTTTTCAAAATAAAAATCTGGAATAGAAATCCCTCTTCTGTGTATATCTTTAGAATGCAAATCCAGGACAGCTTTTTGCAACAAAAACAGAGATAAGCTATTAATTAGTGCGTAGCAGAGAGAAGTTATGGCTCCCCAGTGAGATGTCAAAAACTGATCAATCTGGCAAATCTCTTTTAAACAGCAACAATTTAAGTCAAGTAAAAGAAAAATATAGAAAGAAGGGTGCTTGCCTGTTAGTGCGTTCTCTCTTAGAAGATAAGATGAACGTTCGCTTTAACAGATAGAGCTTGCTGTTGAAAATCCGTCCCACCTTCGTCGGCTGGACCTCGTCCCATAAATTAATGAGATCTGGTCGTCCCAACAAAAATAGGCTTTGAGGTTAATCTCTTCATTTCTCCCTACCCGGGAGAAGTTTAATCAGTCAAAAAAAAAAGAAAAAACTGACTGATATATCTGAATAAGCTTCTTTTGAGGCAGGAGCCCGTCTCAAAAGCAGGCACAGGCTAAGTCACCCTTCCCGGAAGTCAGTATTATTCCACTTTAAACAATCATAGCCTCCCTCAAAGAATCCTGGGACCAGTAGTTTGTTAAGGATGCTGAGAGAGTTATTCCCCTCACAGAGCTACAATTTCCAGAGTGGTTTAACAGTCAATCCCTCTTCCCAGGGAATTCTGGGAATTGTAGTTCTGTGAAGGGAACAGGGGACTCCTCTCAGCACCTTTCACAAACTACACTTCCTAGGATTCTTTGGGGGAAGACATGACTGTTAAAAAGGTATCATACTGCTTTGAATGTATAGTTTGGATGTGGACTATCGAGGGGACCAAAACTATAGCAACAGGAGCATGATTTAATTGCTAGAAGCCTTCCCACAGACCTTCCTGGTAGTCTTGTGCATCACACAAATAAGCAAACACTCACAGTGTCTTCTTTTTGTCCTGATTTTCTTCTCCATCTCTCTTACTGGTATTGATAATGACAAATCGTAATAAAATTTCCAACGGAGAGAAAAAGAGTCAGAGGTTTAGATGCAGCAAAATAGGGCAGGTCAAAGTCGCACAGCCTGATGTGCCAGACCCCTCAATGCACACATCATCACATTCTCCTTACAGACGCTGTAATGTGATTGGCGATGGTTAAAAACCTGGCTTTTGGCAGGGACCGGGTCTACTCGGAACTTGCAAATTTAAAAAGTGCTGAATTTGAGTTGTCCTAGATGTGTGTGTGTGTGAAAAATGCTAGGCTTCCCTATTTTACATACAGGTCTAAGACATGTGTAGCTGAACATTGTAGTGTAGTGGCAAATTCAGAAGTGCAGGGTCCCTTTATGATAACCACAGCCATGCCCCTCCCCACACTTTTTTGCTACTGGGTTGAGAATGTATCCTTGTTCACGCCTTCTACCACCACAACAGGCATCCCTAAGAGCCAATAAGCATTGAAGAGGAGAGCATAGCTGCTGACTCAGTGGCTGACTCTCCTCCTTTTACTCTGGTTGGCTCCAATCAGCAGGACAGGACAAGGAAGCATGTTAGAAGACTCTTCTCAGTGACTAACACACACTCTCCTTTCATGCTGACTGGTTCATAGGATGCTGGAGACATAGGGACCCTTCTGGGACCCTGATCCCCCCCCAAAAGGGGTCTCAGACACCCTGAGACCCTGGCTGTCTACACCCCTGTCTACAGAGCCTGTTCTCACCTTTTGCTGAACACATGAAGTGGAGCCTATACAATCTTACTTCTGCTTCTACGCCACTCAATGCAAGAGCACTTTAGGGATTTTCATCCTATCCAGCACAGTCTCCTGTACCATATAGGGATTTATTTTCTTCACACAACTCTTCCTATTGGACAGGGGGTTCAATTTTTTTTTCCACCATGGACTGCTTGAAAATTGCTGAGGGTCTTGGCAGATCGTTTAAATTATTTTTTCTGCCTATTGCAGCAACTGTAATGCCCTGTGCTAGATGCTAGATGTTTTTATTGCTTTTTTCCATTTCTCATACATTACATTTTATTGTATTGCAGTTTGAATTCCATAGAACTGAAATCCATAGAGTACAATAAAATACAAAAGAAGAAATAAAAATATAATTAAAAGTCAATACGGATATTTAATGCAATGGATATACCATCTCTTGTCTTCAACCACAAATCCACAGACAAGTTGGGGACCACCTAAAAAGCATGTGGACCATTGGTGGTCCGTGGATGACCGTTTAGGAACCTCTGCTCTAGGAGAGGGATGGGAAACTGGTGTCCCTCCAAAGGTTCATTATTTATTTATTAAATTTATATCCCACCCTTCCTCCCAGAAGGAGCCCAAGGTGGCAAACAAATGATAAACACTAAGAACATCCATAAAACATATTAAAGCAAAACATCTTTAAAAAAAAAATCTTAAAAAAACATTGGACTACGTGTTCCATCATGTCCCATCTAGTCAGTGTGCTGTAGTGATTAGACTGCTGGACTAAGACCTGGGAGAGCAAGGTTCAAATCCCTACTCAGCCATGAAGCTTGCTGGGTGGCCTTGAGCTAGTCACAGCCTCTCCGCCTAACCTACTTCACAGGTTGTTGTAAAGGTAAAATGGAGAGAGAAGAGACCCCTGGACACCACCTTGAGCTCCTTGGAGGAAAGGTGGGATATAAATGTAATAACAAATGCATGAAATAAAAAATCATTCCTAACCATTGGCCATGCTGGTTGAGGGGATCAAAGAGAGCTGGAGTCCAACAACACCTGCAAGGCCACAGGTGCCCCATCCCTTCTCTAGGGCAACTGAACCTAAGAAGAGCGCTGATGGATCATCTAGTCCACCATCCTGTCCTCACAGTTGCCAACCAGATCCCTGTTGGAAGCCCAAAAGCAGGGATTGAGCACAACAGCGCTCAGTTGTGCTCTAGTCTAGCGTCCTGTCCTCATGGTGGCCAATCAGATCCCTGTCGGAAGCCCAAAAGCAGAAGCTGAGCGCAAGAGCATTCTCCCCTCTAGTGATTTCCAGCTGCTGGTATTCAGAAGCATACTACCTCCCACAGTGGACGTGGAGGATGTGACGCCCTTCCCTGGCTCTCCCTGTCAGGTTCCTACCTGCTCGTGGCTACTGCCTTGCACTATGCACCACCAGGGACTCCACCAGTCCGGACTGTCCTTTTTTATGGTTTCTCTCTCCGCTCTAGCACAGATCTCAATAGATCCCCCTGCTAGGCAACACCACCAGTCACGTTCTACAACCAATGTTCCCAGAGACCTTGCCTGAGTCTCTCTATCCGGTTACATTCGTGACTGTGTGCCTATGCTGTTCCCAACCCCCTTGTATCAATGCAGATAACTCATAACTCGGGGTTGCTCTGGATACTTATAATGTTATCTTCTCCTCTTCACCGCTGCCACCATTTGTTACTGTTTCCCTTCAGCCTTGGTCATTACCTTACCCTCCCTTCTGGTCTGTGAAACCCCAGCCAAGGATCAGGCCTTCGGTAAACCAAAATAGTATTTATTAAATAACATTAATAACAAGATAACTTTGATCTACAAGCTTATGGTTTCATCTATTACTGTGATATTTGACTTATTACTAATCCGAACTCCACCTCCCTCTTTCTCCACACTCTCCTGACATACACCAACTCACACCCACCTCCCAATTCCACCAAAACAACCCACTAACGTCCACCCAGATTCAACTGTCATCCTTCCATTTATACTCTCAGCCATCCAAACACTCAGCCAATCATCCAGCATTCTACTGCTCATTTACTCCCCCCTCCTCTTTCATTCCACTTACCATGTATCTTCTATACAAACAGCACTTACCATATATACATTAATACAGGAACATCACAGAGGACTACTCAAACTCTTTGTTGGCACCAGACTTAACTTGTTCCCATTTTCATCCTTTTCACTGTATGATGTAGCTATGAAAACCTGCAGCTTCACCCAAAGGAGTCCAGGCAGCTTTGAATCACGGCTCCGCAGGAAAACACCTCAACAAGGTCCAAATAAAGTTGGTGAGAGACTTTAAGAAGGGCGGTAATGATTGTGCTGCTGTCTGTGAGCAGTCCCTAGTTTGAATGCCATTTTAACTAGCCAAAATGGTAGAGGTCCATTAAGGTGCAAGTACACACCCACAACTTGGCATCTTGCTGGGTGAGTTGTGTTGACTTGGTAATGGAGCATGAACTCCACAAAGGCCCTTTGAAACCTCTCAGTGGGATTAAGTTGTGGAGATGTAGCAACTGGCTTTTCAAGTAGCTGGGGGGGGCGACCTGTTTGCATGGAAAAGGGGAACAAACTACAGCTGTTTCTTTCTAGACAGCTCCTGTAGGGCAAACAACCTCCACCACTTCTGCGGCTTTGTAAAACCCGTTTTATTGATTGCCGTGCAATGGAAGGAACACAATCATGTGCCCATTGAAAAGTAGCCAGGCCGAGATAGAAGTTAGGAATAAATATTCCTGAGCTCTACATCAAGTTGTTTCTTGACCTGCAAAAAATAGGTCTACCCTTTGTCTGCCTATATCTCTGAGCGCAAAATGTAATTAACTGATGGAGTTCACTATGTCAAACAAGAGCAAAACGAGCTCAAAAGGTATTGTACAGCTGGGAAAAAGAACAGAAAAAGGTTGGTATACCAATCAGGGGGTTGAGACAGCTTACATACAAAGAGTGGGGAAAGTGTTTGGGGCTTTGCAGCTCAGGAAACAAAAAGAGTTTTAAGAAGGGGACAGAACCACTGAAGGTTCTCTGCTCCTGATTGAATTAGTACCAGTTGGGGAACTGGATCTGACCTGTGGGCCAGGTTGGACACGCATGCACATCCGCAAGCCACACACCCTGCCCTGGGCTGTGCCCATCACAGGTCCTGCTCTGCACCCTGCTGGAGTGCTTTTGGCTGGCCGCAGTGTGCTCATGAATTGCTGTTCAGGCAGCCAGTGTAACTCAGCTGGAAAGGCCCTCTCTTGTGTCCCTGCCATCCGGGCCTCCCTCAGATGGGGGACCGAGAGAAGGGCTTCAGAAGAAAACAAAAGGGTCTGGATAGGTTTGTATCAGGAGAGGCATCCCAGAAGACATTGCGGTCCTCCCGAGCCATCAAGAAGTGTTCAGGCAGCCAGTGCAACTGGAACAAGATTGGTGTTATGTGATCATCCCTGACCCCGACTATTGGCCCAGCTGGTTGGGATTGATGGAAGTTAGTGTCCAACAACATCTGAAGGGACAGAGTTCCCATATTCTGCCCTGTTACCTCACCGATTGTTTTTTTCATTTAATGAGACAATGGGAAATCCTTGGCTGGCATTCTTTCATTTGGTAAATTCTTAGAGCCAAATGAGAGGAGACACCAGTTAACAATTGCATGATTGGCTTTTTAAGCTGCAAGTGCAGACCCACCCACCCATCAATGGGGCCTCCTGCTCCAGATCTCACCCCACCCCCCAATACACAGTGCATGCCTGCCAATCGTATTGGGGGAAAAGTTCCCACTGGAGTGAATGGAGGCTTTTCCCCCACCCCATGCAAATTGCACGAGCTTCCTGATTTGGATCAGAACCACAGTGGGAACAAAGGGTTAAAGGCCACTATCCCCATGCCAGGGTTCTAGTCCAGTGAATGATACCTCATCTATTTTGACCCTTGGGCTGCAAGCAACTTACCTGGGTGTAAGCCCCATTGAACTCAATGTTGCTTTCTTCCAAGTAGATGTACATGTGTTTGTGCTGTTAAAGTTCATTTGATTGGCTGTATGAGGCATTAGCTTCCTTAAATGTGTAATAACCAATTACATTTTTTCATGGTACATTTTGCTGGTGACACCATTTTCTGTTTGTGGACAAAAGCTTTTGCAAACAATGAAAAATGAAATGGACTGCCTTCAGGTCAATTCTGACTTATGGGTGACCCTATGAATAGGGTTTTCATGGTAAGCGGTATTCAGAGGGGGTTTACCATTGCCTTCCTCTGAGGCTGAGAGGCAGTGACTGGCCCAAGGTCACCCAGTGAGCTTCATGGCTGTGTGGGGATTCGAACCCAGTGTAGTCCAACACCTTAACCACTACACCACAAAGGGGTGGGAAATTCTACCAAAATGTTCTCCTTTAGGGAAAAAAAACCTTCTGGTGGAGACTATATAAAATCTAAATGGTTAAGTGGGAAACCATACAGATGTCTGATTGCAGCTGTAAATGCACTGGAAGTCTTTTTACAATACATTATATAACTTTATAAAATTAGGTATGAAATAGCCATTACTTAAAGCCACGGGACACCTTGGAAATGACTAGTCCTTCCTTCTTGTTGCAAATCAATATCTAATTTACCTTAGGAAGGTTTTGAGGAAATTCATTGAAAATTACACTGGGTTTATAGTATGAAAATCAATTCCACAGAAATGCATTACAATGAAAAGACAAAAAACCCTAACATGAATAGTTAATTATATAACAACCTTTTATTTCCCCATATAAATATTAATTTGGCCCACCAGGCACAGGGGAATAAGAAAGCACCCAGATATATAGGAAAGGATCACTCCAAGGAGTAGTGAGTGATAGCTGGCACCCCCCCTAATATTTACTTTCACCCCAGATTTTAGTGGCAGTATAGTTCTGTTTAATGTGTACAGCAATATCCTTAATCCCCTAATAAACCATAATAATAATAATAATAATAATAATAATAATAATGATATTTGCCACTTTCTTGCACCCCAACCTAGTTGTTCTGGAATCACCCCTGAAGATAGGGCTCTTCTATAAAACAGTAGCAATTCCCCTCAAAGTAAATGTTTAGCCTGGACAAAAGAAGACTGAGGGGAGATATGATAGCACTCTTCAAGTACTTCAAGTACATGAAAGGTTGTCACATAGAGGAGGGCCGGGATCTCTTCTCAATCTTCCCAGAGTGCAGGACACGGAATAATGGGCTCAAGGTGCAGGAAGCCAGATTTCGACTGGACATCAGGAAAAACTTCCTAACTGTTAGAGCCATACGACAATGGAACCAATTACCTAGGGAGGTAGTGGGCTCTCTAACACTGGAGGCATTCAAGAGGCAGCTGGACAGCCAACTGTTGGGAATGCTTTGATTTGGATTCCTGCATGGAACAGGGGGTTGGACTTGATGGCCTTATAGGCCCCTTCCAAGTCTACTACTCTATGATTCTATGATAAATTGCACCTACTTGCATCACCCCACCCAGGTGCTGATCTGTATAGCAGCACCAGTTTCCACAAAAGCAAACAGCTTCCATTTGCATCATGGCACTCAGGGTCCTCCTTCCAGTCAGCTGCAAAATTCAAACCTTTGTGCCTTTGTCATGCTGCAGGTCACAACAATTTTTTTCCAGCCCCTGGCTAAGCATAAGGGTGGCGTTCTAGCTCAGTAGCCAACAATAAATAGGCTCATCAGTGCAACATCTATCCATCAAGAGCTGTTGGGCAAGCAATCTCAGCTATCACTACCAATATCAACTGACCATTGATGCTCATTAGCAAGCAATCAGGCTCATTAAAAATGCCCATCGCTTCAATCAACACATTGCAATGCCATTTGAGTTGCAATATATTAGAAGTGGCCCTTAATGTGCCATACCAGAGGGTGAGTTTTAGATTAGAGTTTTGATTATGTTTATTTAAACAAAAACTCAGCAGTGGCCACAAGATGCCACTTCAGGACAGTGAATCTGTGGTTCTGAGCGGTGCAGAACAATGCAATTTTGACAAGAGAATGAACGGAGGCAATGGATGCCTGTCTTTCCTGAGCAAGATTGATAATTTGGCTGCTAAGAGGCAGATGGCCAGGTGGTTCATTGATGCCAGAGGAGGGGCGTTCAGCTCTGCCAAGCTTGCATTGACAAGTTTAGCTCTGGTATCTCCCTCACCAAGTCAATCAAGGACTTCACTTCCATTCAGGAACATAGCTCATAGGAACATAAGAAGAGTCTGCTGCATTAGGCAAGTGGCCCATCCTGTTAAGCATTTTTGCTCTCACAGTGACCAACCAGATACCCCGATGGGAACCTGAAAACAAGATCTGAGTGCAACAGCACTCTTCCTGCTTGTAATTTCCCGAAACTGGTATTCAGAGGCACACTGTGTCCGACACTGGAAGTAAAACTTAGCCATTGTGGCTAGTAGCCATTGATAGCCTTATTCTCCATGAATTTCTCTAATCTTTTAAAGCCGTCCAAGTTGGTGGGTATTACTCATTCTTTGGGGAGCAAATTCCCTAGTTTAACCATGTATTTGAGAATCAAATTGTTCTTTTGTCTGTCCCAAATCTTCCAAGATCCAGCTTCCTTGCATGCCCATAAGTTCTAGTGTTATTGAGAGAGGGAGAAAAACCTTTTTCTCTATTTCAGTTAAACATGAGAAAGTGCTTCCTCACAGTACAAGCTGCCTGACATCCTTCAGTTCCATTGAAATCAATGGGAGAATTTAGTCACAAGCAATGCATGTCCTATTTATTTCCATGGAACTGAACTGTGACCAACATAGAGGACAATTCAGTGAGCTTCTGCGCCCGGTTAAAGGAGTTAGCATACAAAGTCCAAAATGGCTTAGGATTCAGCCAACTGCCTGAAAGAGCTCCTTTGCCAGTAGTAACCATCCTGGACCTTACAAGTGGCAGCTGGGGCCTTGTTGGTGGTGATGACACTGGGGGTTGCCTGGTTGGCATTGACCCATGACAGGGTCTTTTCAGTGGTGTCTCCCTGTTTGTGGAATGTCCCCCCCCCCAGTGAGGTGCATCTGTCTCCCTCATTATTGACCTTCAGGAGGAATTTCAATACATTCCTGTTTGCCCAGGCATTTGATGGCTGAAGGAGGCTGTTCCTGGCAACCAAGAGATCATTGGATGAAATAATTGTAACAGTGCCTTTAGAAGGTTTTTAACTGTAACTCTTTTTAGAACGTTTTAACTTTTAGACTCCTTTAAAATATTTTGTCGATATGTTTGTCACCCTGGGCTCCTTTGGGGTGAAGGGCAGAACAACAACAACAATAATCAGAGCCTGGAAAAGTTACTTTTTTGAACTACAACTCCCATCAGCCCCAGCCAGCATGGCCACTAGATTGGGCTGATGGGACTTGTAGTTCAAAAAAGTAACTTTTCCAAGCTCTGAAAATGTGCACTCTGCAGGTGGAGGCTGGCAGGACTGAGGAAAGGCTTCAAACCACATCTGGCTGAATACATGACTCCCTGTGATTGGGAACCCTGCATTGTTAGGGTTCTTAGGAGTCCAGTTGAATACACTCAGAAGTTATCTTCAGATGTTACTGCTCAGCAGAAGAAGGTTGGGGGTGGATGGTGCATGGAGGACATTGCCTGCTTCCCCTACACACTTGGGTTTTGAGGCTAAACACGGGAAGAGGACTTATGTAAAAACAGCAGTGCTCTGGCACACTTTTGTTGTGGATGCAGAATGAGTCCCTGTTCTCCTTCAGAACACCAGAAGAGCTTCCCGGTTCAGGCCAGTGGCCCATCTAGTCCAGCATCCTGTTTTCACAGTAGCCATCCAAGCTGCCTATGGGAGGCCAGTAAGGAACGCCCAAGCGCAAGAGCACTCTCCCCTCCTGCAGTTTCCTGCAAATGGTATTCAGAAGCATACTGCCTCCGACGGTGGAGGTAGAACACAGCCATTGTGGCTACTGTTACAATGAGTTAAAAATGAAATGTTTAACTGAAATAAAATGAAATCAATTAAGGCAAAATGAAACATATGCTTGCCTTGTGCAAAAGTACGGGAATTTCTGCTTATCTGCTTCTCTTGCAATTAAAGATGCTATTCCAAGCTTGTAGGACCAAAGGTCAAGGATAGAGGAACTTGGGAAGAACAGGGAAGTAGACCTTGGGGAACAAATGCTAGACATTAAACAATTTTAGGAAAGCACCGCATGATGTATTCTTGATTAAGCTATGTACTTTGATCTTGTGATGCCTTAATGAATATGTATGTGACGTATCGATTGCTTATGCATCAATAGCCTATATAAATGTGATGGTCATCAGTCGGAAGACAGAGCTCCACCCATGCGATGCTCTCCCTTTGCAAACGTTTTCAATAAAGGCAAGCTTTTGCACTTTGGCTGGTCTCGTCTCCATTCCTTATTGGCATCTCAAGGAATTGAGTGCCTTTCATGAGTCAGGCCATCCATCCAGGCCTGGTTCTTTTGTAACAGCTACTACCCATCAATAGCCTTATCCTTCATGAGTTGGTCTAATCCTTTATTTAAAGCCATCCAAGATGGCCATTACTGCCTCTTGTGTGAAGTACTTTCTTTTCGCTGTCCCGAATCTTCCAACATTCAGCTTCACTGGATGTTGTAGCGTTTTGAGAGAGGGAAATTTTTTCTGTCCACTTTCTTCGGAACACACATAATTTTATACGCTTCTGTGATTTTTTATAGACTTCTAACCTCGGTGGGTTCTGTGCTAGAGAACTTTAGTTGCTTTTCTGCAATTTGGTGGAAAGAAGACTGAAAAAGAGGTGCCTCCCAGCATATTAACCAAACACAACATTACCTGGTATCCTTTCTACTAGCTGAGATGTTTACTCACCAGTTCTGTTCTGCCAGTGTCCTTGACAATTCCAATTTAAAGTTTGCTGCTTACAGGTTCAGCCTGTTTTATTACTTCCTGTTGATCCTGATTGGAAAATTAGTGATGAATAATAGCCTGCTAATTGTTCCCTAAATAGTGTCTCTCACTTGCCCCAAAGTCAATTTCTATTTCTGCTCTCTCTCTCTCTCTCTCTCTCTCTCTCTCTCTCTCTCTCTCTCTCTCTCTCTCTCTCTCTCTCTCTCTCTCTCTGAAGACTTATTTCCTAATTCTGTCCCCTTTTTCTTTCTTTTTGATTCTTAAATAGCAATCAAAAGTAGCCTAAGGGATGCAATTCAAAGGGCAATTAAGGGGCAATTCATCACCAACCCCACAGCTGAGATTGTTGTTGTTGTTGTGTGCCTTCAAGTCGATTACCACTTATGGTGACCCTATGAATCAGTGACCTCCAATAGCATCTGTTATAAACCACCCTGTTCAGATCTTGTAAGTTCAGGTCTGTGGCTTCCTTCATGGAATCAATCCATCTCTTGTTTGGCCTTTCTTTTTTTCTACTCCCTTGTGTTTTTCTCAGCATTTTCTCTGCTCTTGTATGTTGATATTTTTTAATATTTATGTCGAGATTCTGGCTTTGCCAATTTACCCCAAACACAGACACACATGTTTTAATATGAATGGATACTGAAATGTTGATATTATGCCTTGAAATGTCTTCTCATGTTATTGACTCAGAAATGAAGGCTGAATGTTGACTTGCCTATTCTGGAGTCCCCTTCTAGAATCATTCTAGAGGTCTTCAGGAGTTTTGGAGTGCGTTGTCATCAGTATGCTGATGACACGCAGCTCTACTTCTCCTTTTCATCTTCTTCAGGTGAGGCTGTCGATTTGCTGAACCGTTGCCTGGCCGCGACAATGGACTGGATGAGAGTTAACAAACTGAAGCTCAATCCAGACAAAACTGAGATGCTGTTGGTGGACGGGTTCTCCGATCGGATGGTGGATATATACCCTGTCCTGGACTGGGTTACACTCCCCCTAAAGGACCGGGTTCGTAGTCTGGGAGTCTTTTTAGACTCTTCCCTCTCACTTGAGGCTCAAGTAGCCTCGGTGGTTAGGAATGCGTTTTACCAACTTCGGTTGGTAGCCCAGCTACGTCCCTATTTGAGTAAAGAGGACCTTACATCAGTGGTACATGCTCTGGTAACCTCACGTTTGGATTACTGTAATGCGCTTTACGTAGGGCTACCTTTGAAGACAGTTCAGAAGCTACAACTAGTGCAAAATGCGGCGGCCAGATTGCTGACAAGGACCAAGCGGTCCGAGCATATAACACCTGTTCTGGCCAGCTTGCACTGGTTGCCAATATGTTTCCGGGCTAGATTCAAAGTGTTGGTATTAACCTATAAAGCCTTATACGGTGTGGGACCACGATACCTTGCGGAACGCCTCTTCCGATATGAACCGGCCCGTGCACTACGTTCTGCTACGAAGGCCCTCCTCCGGGTTCCAACTCACAGGGAGGCCCGGAGGGTGATGACAAGATCTAGGGCCTTCTCAGTGGTGGCCCCTGAACTATGGAACAGTCTCCCCGAGGAAGTACGCCTGGCGCCGACTCTGCTCTCCTTCCGGCGCCAGGTCAAAACCTTCCTATTCTCTGAAGCATTTTAAGTTACACTGATTTACTTTTAAAAATGTTTATTGTATTGGATTGTTGATTGTATTTTAGTATTATTTTGTTATTCATTGTATTTTTATGCTATTTTATGTTCACCGCCCAGAGAGCTATTGCTAGTTGGGCGGTATATAAATTTAATAAATAAATAAATAAATAAATAAATAAATAAATAAATAAATACATACATACATAAAATAAATCTAGAATGTGGAAATATATTTAAGTAGCAAGAGTAAGCAACCTTACACATATACTAAGGTCTTTATTGGTCTGTGACTGCAATTCATAAACAAATCATTCAGTCATATATAAGGGCAACCAAAGAGAAGACATCCATGACCAAAAAAGAGGAAAAAGTTGAATGTGCTTATTTACTACATATACTATATATACAAGCTCATTTGGAAACCTTTACTATAGTTTACATCTCACCACAGTGGGGGACAAGAATGTGACCAGGTGACCTGTGTGCTTGCTTGCTCCATCTAATGTCCCAGCACTAGTTGTGGATAGGCAATGTCAAAACCCTGTTCTCTTTTCTTATGGCTCATTATCTTTAAAATGGACTTGGAGTTTGAAGGATGACTTTAAACAATGGACTGCCCTAGAATCACAGAATAGTAGAGTTGGAAGGGGTCTATAAGGCCATGGAGTCCAACCCCTGCACAGTGCAGGAATCCAAATTAAAGCATACCTGACAGTTGGCTGTCCAGCCGCCTCTTGAATGCCTCCAGTGCTGGAGAGCCTACCACCTCCCTAGATAATTAGTTCCATTGTCGTACCACTCTAACAGGAAGTTTTTCCTGATGTTCAGTTGAAATCTGGCTGCCTGCAACTTGAGCCCATTATTCTGTGTCTTGCATTCTGGGATGATTGAGAAGAGATCCCGGCCCTCCTCTGTGTGACAACCTTTCAAGTATTTGAAGAATGTTATCATATCTCCCCTCAGTCTTCTCTTCTCAAGACTAAACATGGCCAGTTCTTTCAGTCTCTCCTCATAGGCCTTTGTTTCCCGTCCCCTGATCATCCTCGTTGCCCTCCGCTGAACCTATTCCAGCCCTCTGACAGTCCTTCAAATAGAGGGTGTTTACTGTCTATGTGTGGTGGGGAAGACCTGTACCAAACACGGAGGAACATCCCTTAGATTAAAGAAGAGGATATGGAGAGATCAGCCCATCAGCACATTCCTAGAGGTGTCGGATGTACAATGCTGTCTCATGCATTATACAAGATGACAGCAGTAGCAGTTGTAGCTTCTTCCATATTCAGGAAGGAAACATTCTAAATCAGGGAAAACAGTTTTATAAATGTGAGGAGGGAAGGAGAGAGATTTCTGGGAGGGAGAAAGAAGTCTTATATTCTGTTTAGTTACCTGTTAGTGAACACTACTCACACCATAAAGTTCTATATGAAGGTGCCCATCAGGCAATTTGGGACACAGCGTGATCAGTACACTGTGCACTGATGACACCCTGCTCTATTTCTCTGTTACGTCTGAATCAGGAGAAACTGTTTTGAACTGGCATCTGAATGCAATGGTGGGCTGGATGAGGGCCAGCAAACTGAAACGGAATCCTGGTAGGATGGAGACCGTGTGGGTGAACAGTTCCCAGGAGCTGGGGAGTCCACCAGTTCTGGACTGGGTGAAACTCCCTTGGAAGGAAAGCGTGCATAGTTTGGGGGGTGCTCCTAGATCCATCTTTGTCTCGTGAGGCTCAGGTGACTTCTGTGGCAAGGAGCACATATTATTAATTTAGGCTGGTACACCAACTACTCCCTTTACTGGACAGAGATAGCTTGGCCGCCATCATTCATGCGCTGGTGACCTTACAATTAGGCTACTATAATGTGCCCTGTGTGGATCCGGGCTGTGTCCAAGGTCTTGTTACAAACAAATAAAGACCTGAATGACTCAGGACCAGGTTATGAGCTAGCTGGGACAGATGGAAGTAGTAGTCCACACCATCTGGAGGGCACTAGATTGGTAAAAGCTGCTCTGCTGAATTCCTCCTCCATCCCCAGCCCCACCTCTACGAGTCTCAGCAAATCCTAAGACAGATCGTGAGAAATCTCGCCAGTATAGATCTCTATCATTCCGAAGGATTATTATTGTTCATTATTTATATCACATAATTTCCGTGTGTGACACTTTATGAAGAGTAGAGGACAGGAAACTGCCCTGAGGGGTCTGGAAGCTAATAATAAGCATTCCGTTTTATGCCGGTGTGAATTCTATTCGTTGACATTACACACTGGAGACCAGCAGAGGTCACAATTGTTCTGTTATATGCTAGGTAGGTTCTTGCACCAAGGAAAGCAATTTTAGAAACGAAGGGCCAGGAAAGAGGAAGCAAAACAACAACAACACACTTTGGGATTTGGTTGGAATAAGACAGGCAGCGACAAAACTTTCTGATAAAAGTGTCAGCTGTGTTGTATTTCACACACATAGAGAGAAAATAATAATAATAATAATAAAAAGGCACGCTCCACTTTTATTTCTATTTGTTCAAAAGGCGTTAGATGCGCATCCCTTCTTTATCGTTCATTATGGTCACCTCATCTCAGCAATGAAAGAGATGAGCTGGAAAATCTGTATGATATTGTCCTGGCCAAGCCCATTGGAATCAGACTCAGAGGAATACTCAGTGTATTTGTCTCCAGTATGTTTAATGAGAAACTTCAGTCTAGAGCACTTCATGGATCAGCTTACAGGTTACACAGGATTCTGCATCTCTACACAGCATCATCAAGCATTACTACTCAAAGCTGAGATGTGGTCACAGCAATTAGACACCCCCCTTTATGGCCCTTAAGTAGGTTCGAGCGGGCTCTTTCTACTTGCGTGTGGGAAGTGTCACAGAATGGGAATGTCCATTCATGCGAGCGCTCCTCCTAGGTGGGAAAGTGGGGGCCAACTGTAAGCCTGCCCATTGAGTTGATTGCATGTCTGGCACCTCATCGAGATCCTCCTCCTTTAGAGGAGGTGTGTGCAATTGCAGTGCTTTGGGAGAAGACGGATGTGGAGGGGAGGAGCTGGCTTTCCTTCAGTTGTAACTGGCGCTGGGGGAGGAGCTGTCACTGTCAAAAGTACTGAAGCCTACTGTCCCAGCACTTCTTGGGTGCAACCCACTAGGACCCTCCCCTGGGTCCCATTCTGTACCTTCATCATCACACCAGGGCTGCTCCGCAGAGCTCATGATAGATATTTCTTAGATTGATTCCTTTTTGTTGGGATTTGTCAACCGCTTAGAAGCAGTATATAAATTAAAGTAAGCAAAAAACAAAGATGTAAAAACAGAAATCAAAATGATCAAGAAGGACTGCCTTTCTTCTGAGAAAAGGCTGAAGTATAGGTGGCTTTTGAATTTGGAAGAGGGACATGATCAAAGACACATCAAATTATGGTCACATCTACACTGCACATTTAAAGCAGTGGCTAGCCTGCTGCCCTCGGGTGTAGCGGAGGATCCTGCCACGCTGCCTGTGTTGAGGTAAGGTTTAACTGCCAGCTCACGTGGCTTCTGTACATCAAAGGGCATCTTGTTTGCATCAGGCAGCAAATATCGTGAGCTGACCCCATGGGCTGCTGAAAATAACTCTTAGCAAACATCGGATCATTTAAGGGAAGGCCCTTAGCTTAGCATTTGGGTACCTGTGGTTGAAATCCAATAAAATTCATCGATAATGAGGATGGTCTGCAGTTCATTGGTAAGTTCACCTGATCAACCTCTCTTGGGCCGCATTCAGGGCAATGGGGCTCTTTGCAAGATAACATCAAGGCACTGGGTCAGCTTGGTCTGTTTCCTGCTCTGCCATCCTAAATGGCACCCAGAATCCACTGCCTCGCCTCGCCTCACAGCAGGGCCGTCTGCAAACCTTCTAATGAGGTGGTTTGAAAGCAACAAATGACTCCATTTTAGTCTCCTTGTGGACCCAGATGGCCACTGCACCTGTGGCAAATTTGTTGGAACAAGCACACAGTTAATTGTGACGATGGTGTTGACAGGGATGAATTATGGCACCGTGGGGGAAGCCGCGGCGACATTAATGCTGTCTGGATCCCAGCAGCTGGCTGTCAGGGCTGTTTCAGATGTTTATGTGCATCTTACTCCATGCAATATGGCCAGATCCTAATTGCTCTGGAGTCCAAGCCAATGCGGCTTCTGCTACAATGTGGCGAGTGCATGAGGGGAAATCTCAGCTCCCCCAAAGGAAGACTTTGGTGGACCAATGGTCTGACTTGGTATAAGGCTGCTTTGTATGCTTATATGTATGCTGAATGCAAACTGGACCTACTACCTCAGAATTGAGGAACCCCTGGCCCTCCAGATGTTCCTGGATGACAACTGCCATCATCCCTGGCCATGCAGGCTGGGCGGATGTGAGCAGAAGTCCAACAGCATCTGGAGGGCTGCAGGTTCCCTACCTCTGAGTCACAATTCTAGGAAGATTTCTTTTGGAGAGAGCCAAAGATTAGTCAAGCTTCTCCCTCCTTCCCCAAATAGAGCTGGGTTGCTAAAAGCCTGAGCCCAATTTTATTTTTCTGTGGACTGGTTTCAGCAAATGCTCTTGCACTTACCCCTTTCACTTCTATAAATAGGGATTGACAGATTTTAGACAGAGATGGAAAACCCATTAATTGAAGCAATGAGAGACAGAGACAGAGAGAAAGAGAGAGGGGGAAGAAAGAACGAGTTGCCCACCCGCATAGCAGGAGATTCTGCTATCCATCCCTTTCATGGATTTCAGACTCTTTTGCTGTCTAAAGAAAGAACAGAGAATATCTCTGATAGAAATGGAGTGAGAGATATAAGGAAAACACTGCACTCTCTGGAAATACCGGGATGAAGGAAGCACCATTCCAGATGTCACGGATGCAAAAGCAGGATGTGTTAGCCCTGGAGAACAGGACTACTTCATGTGGGTCTTTTTTACTTTAGGGGAAAAAGGAAGACAAGTGTTGGGGGAACAGGGTAAAGAGATTTATATAATGGTGCCTTGTCTGGAGAAAGTGGACAGAGATGAGTTTTTCTTCCTCTCTCCTAATGCTAGTATCCAGAAATGAAATGAAATGAAATGGACTGCCTTCAAGTCGATCCCAACTTATGGCAACCCTATGAATAGGGTTTTCATGGTAAGCGGTATTCAGAGGGGGTTTACCATTGCCTCCCTCTGAGGCTAGTCCTCCCCAGCTAGCTAGGGCCTGCTCAGCTTGCCACAGCTGCACAAGCCAGCCTCTTCCTTGTCTGCAACTGCCAGCTGGGGGGCAACTGAGCTCCTTGGGACTATGCAGCTTGCCCATGGCTGCACAGGTGGCAGGGCACATAACCCCTGAGCCACTCACTGTGGGGGTGATCTTTAGCTGGCCCTTGATGCCCAGGAGACACAAGCGGGGATTTGAACTCACAGACTCTGGACTCCCAGCCAGGCTCTCCTCCCCACTGTGCTATACCAGCTGTGCTAGTATCCAGGGTCCTCCAATATGTTTGTTCGTTTATTACATGTATAGCCTACCGTTCCTTCAAGGAGCTCAAGAGGGCATATATGGTTCTCCTCTGTCCTTTTATCTGCATAACGATCTTGTAAAGTAGGCTAGGCTGAAAGAAGGCAGCTGGCCTGAGGTCCCCCAGCGAGCTTTGTGTCTGAATGGAGGATTTGAGCCCTGGTCTTCCAGGTACTAATCCAGCACTCTAACCACTCCACAACATTGGTTCCTTCCTTACACTAAAGTCCCACTAAATGGTGGGAGATTCAGGACAGAGAAAAGGAAGGACCTTGTATGCACAGCCTGTAATTAAACTATGGAATTTGTGGTGCGATGGCTTCCAAGAGCGATTAGATGTCGTGTGATGGACACAAGAGGTAGTGTGATGGCTTTAAAGAGGGATCAGGAAATGCATGGAGGATAGGGAAATACTTCATAAACTGGCTCCTTTGTTTTCTCCGTAAGAACATCGGAAGTGGCCTTATCCTGTCAGAGCATTGGTCCATCTAATTCAGTATTGCCTACACTGACTGGCAGCAGCTCTCCAGGGTTTCAGACAAGGATCCTTTCTCAGCTCTACCTGGAGATGCCAATGATTGGACCTAGAGTCTTCAGCATGCAGTGCAGGTGCTCTACCACTGAGCTGCTACCCTTTCCTTAAGATATGGGAAGCTGCTTTATATTGAGTCAGACCATTGGTCCATCTAGTTCAGTATTATCTACACTGACTGGCAGCAGCTGTCCAGTGTTTCAGACAGTGGACATTTCCAGCTCTACCTGGAAATGCAAGGGATTGAACCTGGGGCCTTCTGCACTCAAAGCAGATGCTCAACCACGGAGCTACTGCCTCCTCTATTGGCTCCACTCTAGGTAGCAATTTCTTCTTCTTCTTCTTCTTCATCATCATCATCATTTATTTGCATGCTACCTTTCCATAGTAGTCTATGCTCAAGGCTGCTCAGAATGTTATAACACCACACAGAACATGAGATCCAGCATTAAGTTCATATGGTGCTGATCTTCCCACCTACAATGTCTTACAGTGTTGCTAAGGGGAAAAAAATTAACCAGGGTGATTGCATAAAAAAAAGTCTCAAGGAACTTATTTACACACTCCCAAATATTTGTCAATCCCAAATTAGAACCCATTGCCATGACAACCTCTACTCGAGAATAATCATTTCTGCATTTTCCATTAAGGAACAAGCAATCTGTTCAATTTGGTTTGAAAGTATATCAGTTTTCTGGTTAATTTGGGAAACAAGAGCCTATAATTCAAGACAGGTTGCATTGTTTAGATGCAGGCTCTGACGCCAGATGGGACCAAAACCCACACTATAGTTGTGCAAAATTGTGCACCATGGTCCCTTCAGAGAACTGGAGAAATAGGTCTGAGAGTTTATCCATGCAGAAACTTAACACAAGGGCCCCTCCAAATGACCTTTTTATTGAACATTCATCGTGATTTGTGCTCATGATATTACCAGGGCGGTTATATGTGAGCACACTTTCAATATCGTTTGCATCTAGGGTTCTCATACTGCTTTCTTTGCAATAGGTGCATGTCTTGTAGCATGCTCTCCTAAAATCCTTCACACCACAAATGTTCCATTTTTGTTGTGCTTTTGTTGTGCTATAGCGCAAGAGTGTCCTTCAGGCAGCAATAATGTGATAACTCTGGGGAAGCCTCACATAACAACTAATAAAGTCGAATGTGGTGTGGACAGTCCAGTATAAATCCTCCATTACTAATTCCCTATTATTGCATCAATGACGTTGCAGCAATACACCCACAAAACAAAACAGAACAGAACACCAGCCTGGAAGGATCTGTTTAATATTAGATGGATACTGTTTTTGCACCCAACCTGTGCAATCCATTCCACATGGAGAATTATGGGCTGCTTTATGCAATCACCAGCAACGTGGTAAATTCTTCCCTGAACTTGTGCTCTTCAGTATGCAGCAGGGAAAGTCACACATTTGAATGCTCCATCATGGGGGAAAATGTGCACCTCCCCGCACATAGAGAATGACTATGTCAGAGAGAAGGGGTCAAGCTCTCTAACTTGCTCGTTTTCTATGCAGAACAGGACTGGCATTAAAGTCTGCATCTTTGGACACCTACTAAATGTCCATGCTCCATTAGCTAGCCCACTACCAGCCCTTGTAGCCTCCTCATTGTCTGTTCATCAGCTGATTCCAGGTGAGTGAACAATGTGAGGAGGAGCACACCTTGTGTCCTCTTCATCTGGGATGTGGTGGATTTGACAGGCTATTTTCTCTTCTTGCACTTGTATTGTGCCTTTTGTTGTGCCATGCAACCCAAGGTGGCACACATAGGAAGTTGCCTTTTACTGAGTCAGACCACTGGGCATTCTAGTATTCAGTATTGTCTACACTGACTGTTGGTGGTTCTCAGATAGGGTTCTCTCCCAATCCTACCTGGAGATGCCGGGCATCGAACCTGGAATGTCTACATGCAAGGTAGATGCTCTACCACTGAGCTATGGCCTGTATATAGAAAATGTGATTCTCAGGTGGCCACCCATCCAGGCACTGATCCAACGCAGACCTGCTCAGCTAGTGGTGGCCTGATGTGCCTCCAGACCACACCCTAGGATGAGGAAGGAAAATTTCACTTGAATCATTTTATTTTTTTCCAATTAATTTTTATTCAAATTTTCAAAACCAAAACAATACAAAAAGAAAAAACACAAATTAATATCTAATACAATAAAAAAAGAAAGAAAGAAAGAAAACGATTGACTTCTGATTTGTCGTAGTTCAGCTATAAGTCTATAATATATAACAAGCCTGTCTCTTAATAGATTATAAAATCACCTTCCTCCAGCGGTTATCTTAGTTGGTATCAAATCTCATTAACATCATATCATTTTATTCTTCCACAAAAAGTCAAAGAGAAGTTTCCAATCCTTGAGATATATGTCCATCAATTTTTTTCTAGATAGACATGTCAATTAATCCAACTCATCAAGTCTACTAAGTCCAGTAATTTCAAATCGCTCTTCTTCCATTATCCGTGTTGGTTCCATCTTCCATCTTCCATCTTTACGCACCCAATAATCTTGCTGTCATAGTCATATAATAAGAGTCTGATAGGAATTTCCTTTATCACAGATATTTCCTTGCCATCAATTCCGAACGTATCACTGAAGTATTGTTGCAAAGCCGCATCTCTGTTCCTCTTTTTTACAGAATACACTAGCACATCTCTTGAAGGTTTTTCCATTGACACAAAACAGGGATTAATTCTGTAAACTTTCTCCATTTCAAGTTCCATCAAATCCTTCCAGTCCAAGAATTTTTTTGAACCGATAATCTCCAATCTCTTCATCAATTCCTTCAGGGACAGCGCTGAGTTCCAAACCGTAATATTTGTCTCCAGGATCCATCACAGCCAGGAAATCCAAATCTTTTTCCAAGTCCATATTTAATCCAATCTCCATAGTTTGAACCTTGCCTTTAATTTTTCTTTCATCATTTTTTGGTTTTCCAGATCTATCTTTATTCTCCTTTCTCATAGAATCCTGAATTTCTTTCAGCTCCTGTCTCATTTCGCCAAATTCAATTTTCAACGCTTGTCTGTTATTTCTCAGTTCTTGTTTTGTTAGCTTAATCCCATTCATTATTTTCTGAAACATATCTAAAGATAAAGTCCCTTTTTGTACATCCATGGTCTCAACCATCTTCTTAATTGTCATTCTTAAAACCAAAGGAACAAAACTCCTTCAATTTTCAATGTCCCAAGCAAAGAACAGTTTATTTCTTTATCCAGTTACAAAGGAGTTAATCTTTCAAACCAACTGACATCACACTCTAGACAGCACGGACTTCCTTATCTCTTATATGTCCAGAAGTGCAAAAACAGCTTTAGTTCACAGCATCCAAATAACTAGTAGCAGAAAGAATGAGCAGATTCGTCAAAAAAAAGAAAAAAAAAGAAAAAAGTAGACCGGAAAAAATAGTCCCAGACATATATTACTCAAAAGTCTTATAAATCAAAAAAACTTTTTTTCTCTTCCAATTAGAAACCCCTCATCCGTTTGTAATCTTTATAATGCTGATTTCCATGCCAGCTTTTTGCAATAATAAAAAAAGATAGGCTATTTTTATTTTCTTCCCCTTAGTTCCATGAATAAAAGAGAAGGTTATGACTCACCCAGGGTTTCTTAATTGCTGGTTCTTTGACAAATCTCTTTAGCTGTATAGATAACAAAATAATGAGCATAGACAGGAGAATGCTTGCCTGTTAATCCGTTTTTCTTTGAAGAAAACAAAACAGCTCACTTAATCAGCTGAGCTAGCTAGAAATCCTAGCTCCGTCCGAGCTGCTGGAAGACCTTCTTTCACAGACAAATTCTGATGAATTCCAGTCTCCAACAAACACAACAAAGCTGTGTGGGAAATCTCTACGTTTCTTCCTTATCCGGAAGAAATTATCCCCAGTCAAAAAGCCCTTTTGACTGGTTTTAAAACTGAAAAAGTTTCATCCAAGACGGGAGCCCGTCTCAGAGGCAGCACAGGTGGAGCGATCCTCCCGGGAAGTCCGAATCATTTTAGACCTTTATGTATGCGACAGTTCCCCTGAGTTGAAAGTGCAATACGCTCCTGCTCCTCTAGACTACTGTCTTCAAAATAAAGGGGGTTTAATTAGGTACCTGCAAATTCAGGCAGCACAATTAAATTTGATTTGGTGCTTTTGTGCAACAAACTCTCTCGCCCTCCCCAAAACTGGACTTTTTGTGATAAGTAATGGGAAGATACACAAGAAAGTGTGGGAGCAGGGCCAGTGCCAGATGGTGGCCAGGTTGGGTCTTGGCTGAGGCCCCTGTGGCCCAGAAGGTCCCCTCCTTAGGGTGGGAGGGTGGTGCTCCCGTTCCATAATCTGTGGCAATGTCAGGTCCTGAAACCTGACCCTGCCACAGATTGCAGAGAGGAAGCTCCCAGGCACCCCCTCCCAATACAGACAGCACAGGCTTCAATAAGCCTACCCACCTACCCTATCTCTCATGTTGTATGAATTCCATGTGTGGCTGCAGGGGCTTCCCGAAGGGGGTGATGCCCCCCCATCTTGATTGATGGCAGGCAGGCACGCTACATGCACATGTCACTCACATGACATGAGAGGTATGTGGGGTGTGTGGGTGGGCTTATTAGCTCTGTGCCACCTGTATGGAGGGGTGTTGGGCTATAGCACCATG
The DNA here is from genome assembly GCF_030035675.1 of Rhineura floridana. Classification (NCBI taxonomy): domain Eukaryota; kingdom Metazoa; phylum Chordata; class Lepidosauria; order Squamata; family Rhineuridae; genus Rhineura; species Rhineura floridana. The sequence continues at coordinate 33,285,447 of NC_084495.1, read as the reverse complement.
GACCCAGTGCAGATTGGTGCCTAAGGGCTCAGTCATGCCTGGCACCAGCCGTGTGGGAAAACAATTGCTGTGTGGGAGAACAATTGCATTGGCATCTAACCTCCCTGCAAACAAATCAGAATGAATGTTCCATAAATAGCCAACATCGCCAACCTCCCTGCAAACAGTGTGCAAACAAATTAGGATGAATGCTCAATAAGCAATAAATGCTCAGTGGAAGCACCCTGTATTCCTGTTTTTGTAGCTGGTTCAGAGGTTTTCCATTTGGCTTTGAAGAATCCTGTTCTTTTTTCCTTCTCTCCCCTTTAGTGCTCTGCACACTGCTGATTTCAGATGTGAAATGACTAATTATTTTGTTGTGTAAATGCTCAGCATAGTTAAGCTGTTCCTTTTGCAGTAACCTGTGCATTTATTGCTACCATAACAGCCTCAGCTGTCTCTTGTTTGCAAACTCACTAGTAATTACCATGGTTCTCTGTTGCCCTCCATTACTGAGGTTTGATGAGGAGCGAACCGCACTTTACATGACAGCCGTGTGTTGCCTCTGGATACCAGCTGATGGGGATCACAAGTGGGGGAGAGAGAGCACTGTTACACTCTGGTCATGCTTGGGGTTTCCTGTAGGCATCTGGGTGGCCACTGTGAGAACTAATTATGCTTGTGAGCCAGATGTTCCTCACCGCTAGTCCAAATGCTGCTTGGTTGAGCTCACTCTGCTGTCTCTTCCCATTTAATATATGTTTATGTTCACAAAGTGATGTATAGTTTATAACAAAAACATAGGTAAAGAAGTCACATATATAAAAAGAGTTAAACAATTGCATATATAAGATAATTTTGTTTTGAAAGAATACACCCATATATATACAGTTTAAAACCGACAACTGCATATACATAAACGCAGTTCAAATCCCATACAGATACTAACTGGGACCTCCATTTAGAAGGCTTGTTGAAAGAGCAACATGATCAGCAGATGCTGAAAAGACAAAAGAAATGGTGCCTGCCTGTCTGATATGTAATGGGGTTCCAAGCCTGTGGAACTCCCTCTCATCTGAGATTAGACAGGTATCCTCCTTGCTGAACTTCAGGTGCACGATTAATACTATTTTTGTTGTTATTCAAGCAGGCATTTTAATATAGTGTTTGGGTTTATGATTATTTTATTATTTCATTTTATATATGGCTCATTTTTAAGAACAATTAAGCACAAATAATTTTTAAAAATGAGAGAGAGTCCCAAAAACTAGGTGCTGCAATACCAAAGGCCCATTATTTCTGGCATCACGAGGAACAGATCTTCTGATAGGATGGGTACAGAGGCTTAACCTCCTCCTCCTGAATCTCTCTCTCTGAGGGCTAAACACTGCCAGAAATGTTTTAATTTTAAGAATTCAGAATGGAGGCCAAGTGTGGGGTTAGGATTTGGGAGACCAAAGTACTTTGCTACGAACCTCACTTACCCAAGGAGCCAATCAGATGAAAGAGGACGTGTGTGTTAACTACTGAAAAGAGTCTTCTCTGTTACTTACTCAACTCCTTTCACTCTGATTGGCTCAAATCAGCATTAAAGTACAAGGAAGAATGTTCCCCTTTCATGCTGAGTGGCTCCTACATAGCGACCCTGCTCGGACCCTGCTCCCAAAAAAGTAAGGGCTGTATGATC